>NW_026534838.1:7000103-7252553 GCF_026225885.1 Hylaeus anthracinus
ATAATTATCCATAGTGGCGCCATCGGTGACGAAACGCCCAAGTTTGTTATGAAAATAGTTCCCACCGTTTCTATAAGATGGCGAAACCAATATATTTAATGTAGGGACCTACATATAGTCATAGGTTCAAGCAGTGTTACCAACCTAAGCCAGAGAATTTAGCATTAAGAGGCTTTCGTCGTTTTTGAATAAGAGACGCAGCAAAGAGAGGGTTTAGAGAAGTTCGTTAGCGTGGTTAGCGACGCGACACGTGCTCGTCTGATTAAGAGAAAATAAAGAAAAGAAAATCCAAAAAGCTGTGTTCTATATACGAGTACGAGATTACCTTCACCCGGCAAAAGTAATTGTTCCATAAAAGTTTAGGCGTAGAAATACGTTACATTAATATGTTTTTCTCTTTATTCTTCATATAAATGCATAATTGACGTGATTTTCAGCTTTATAACACTACCATACACTATTTCGTTACATTCTTTACATATTTATCTCGCTTTTTCATGTGTATGCATGTTCATAAGTTCAGATACGAACCTATAATCGCTACCTGCAATAGACGTAACATAAACGTACTTTTCATAGAAGTAGCTTGAACATAAATGAAGTAATTAATGTATAAAATAATAAAATGATAAGAGAATGTGTTAATTTATCATTTTAATGAATCTTTTTTTAATGCAGAGATAATTATCGACTTTTGTGGTGGACGCACTCTTCATCGTCGATAAGAAGATTTATGAAGACCGCCGATAAAGAAGAACTACCTGTTAACTCGATGTTATTCATTTGATTGTCTTTTGTGAAACATAATTTAATTTTGTTTGTCTTTCAAATATTTTAACACACTTTCTGTCAATCCATTAAGCAAGAGAGATCATTTAAAATAAATACCAGAAATTGTTATTCAATCAAAACTTTTATTTAGTCTACATTATAATATAATATAGGTAAACCTTCTCCATACTTTTTTAGTTGGTGGCGCCATCTTATAAAAACCAACGAAACTATATTCGCTACAAACTTGGGCGATTTGCCACCGATGGCGCCACTATTTTATAAATGGGCCTCATCTAGCGGAGACAGTGCGAACTAGCTTGGCTACAGACTTGGGCGTTTTGCCACCGATGGCGCCACTATTTGATAAATGGGCCTCATCTAGCGGAGACAGTGCGAACTAACTTGGCTACAGACTTGGGCGTTTTGCCACCGATGGCGCCACTAGTATTAAAAACAATATATATAGTAATAGTTCCTGTGTTAATGGGGCACGTGTATCATTAGGTCGTGGAGGAACGTAAATAAGTCATCGACATATCGTGAGATCGTGGACTTTTTGGTGAGAATACATTTAATTATTAATATGTTTGATGTTCCACTATGCTGAGGAGAATTTACGGAACAATTTTAACGCATCAATCAAACCTAATTGTTCTACCAGGGTTTCTAACCTCTACGCGGAATTTTCTTACAATGACTAAACTTGTGAAAATCGGAACGCACGATGGTTGCTTTCACTGCGATGAAGCACTAGCCTATTTTATGTTGAAAATCTTGCCTCAATACAAACATGCAATCGTTGTTAGGTAAGGTTTTATGTGATTACTAGACAGTGGCAGTACCATTGGTATGTTAGGTTTATATTTTTGGAGCAGAGTTTGTAGTGCTTTTGTAGGTTACTCATGATATAATTGATATACAATCCCTGTTACAAGAGTGCAATAAATTCAAACATTGCTCAAGCTGATAGAATATAAAGGAGTTTAGTAATCTTTCTAATCCATTGAAATTTATTTGTAGAACGCGTGATCCAACTATTTTGGATACTTGTGATATAGTAATTGATGTGGGTGGAGAATATAATCCTTCCAAGCATCGTTATGATCATCATATGAGGTATATTTAAACAACAACTAGAAGTTTTTTTATACAGCAAACTCGAGGAATTTAAATGAAGTATTTACTCTATTTTTGTAACCTAAATATATTCAGATAAATTCGATTATTTTAGAGATTTTAAAGAGTCTTTGAGTACAGTTATTAAGAAACCAGGTTACGATTCTCAAATAAAATTGAGTAGCGCCGGATTAATTTACTGTCACTTTGGTCATGAAATCATTAAGCAACTAGCTCCAGAAGCTAGCGAAATTGACGTCGAAAAAATATTTAAAAAAGTTTATGACACGTTCATTAAAGAAATCGATGGTATAGATAACGGAATTCCGATGTACGACGGCGAACCCGCGTAAGTTATCGATACGCATTAAGTTTTTCATAACAGATCCAATCTGACTCATATTCGATTTTAGGTATCGTATCGTAACCGATTTATCTGCCCGCGTACAATTTCTGAATCCTACATGGAATAGCGAAAACATCGACATTGACGAACAATTTTTAAAAGCGGTCGAATTAACTGGCGAAGAATTTAAGCAACATATAAATTATGCGAAAAATGTATGGTTACCAGCTAGGTCTATTGTAGAGGAATCTATTAATAAACGCTTCGAGGTAAACAAATCCTCGATGTATCTATCGCTTTAATTTGCAATTAATAATACCAAAATGTCCAATCAACGTGCTTCTTTGTGGCATTTACACTGATTTGAATATAATGACATAATGCTCCAATAGAGTGCAAGCATTACAATAACATACCTATTGTTAGGTATGTAAAAATGTATCATAGGCGGTTCTTTGGCATAGCATCATGCAAGAGTAATTTTATTTAATTTTTTAAGCGCAGAATATTTTACGATACGAAACTATTGGAAATAATTTTACAAAGAATCACGTGACTGCACAGACCACAAAGGACAAAAATGCTTGTTTAGTTTAAGTATAGTTTCGTAATTTTAGTATTACACATGCAAAGTGAAATGAAGTGTATAGCGATAAACGCTTACAGGTTGATCCGAGCGGAGAAATTATTGAATTGACGCAAAGCGTACCATGGTCTGAGCACCTGTTTGCGATAGAAAAAGAAATGAATCTGGAACCGAAATTGAAGTATTTGATTTTTAAAGACGATACATATAGAATCCGAGGTGTTCCTGTTGCACATGGTAGTTTCGTTTGCAGGTACACACAGCCTTCACAATTTGTTCGAATAATCTTTCTGCATAATCTTTCAAATTGTTAATAAGCGCTACTGTTTTATAGAATATTTTTACCAGAAGCTTGGGCAGGTCTGAGAGATGAGGAACTCGAACGTACTTGTGGAATTGAAGGGGCCATTTTTGTTCATTCGGTTCGATTTATCGGCGGACATAAGACGAGAGAAGGTGCGTTGATGATGGCGCGTAAAGCCATTGAAATAGGAAAATCCACTTAACGGAGAATCTAGTTAGGAGCAATTGTATCACTGAATTTTTACTATTTTTTGTCGACTAGTATAATATTATTTATACCTCGTCATTTATTCCACGTCGAATTACAATTTTCTGCTAGGACGCATTTAATACTACGAATACCATTTACAGTATTCTATAATGAATATTTTTTTAGTAAAAAATTGTCAGTGTGCGGAAATAAAATGAGCATATTTATTAAGGAATGAGTACAGAGGGAATAATGATTTATTATCAAAGTTCTAAATGGCACATTTATCCTGTCCCTTCTTCCAATCAGTAGTTGTACATGAATTACATTAATCACATTTTATTACAGCATTTTCGAACAAATGATTAAACTACGACGTTTTTCTTCTATTACCTTGCTTGAGTTATTCACATAATCGACAATATAATCGTGAATAATGACAAGTTGTAATACAATGTATTATTACATCTCGAAGGTTTTTCAGCAATTTTAGCAACCTGTCTTCAAAGTTTTCCAGCAGGTTTAGCAGCTTGTTGAGCGTGCGCTGCAAAATGCGCTGCTTTTGCTTCCGCGACCTCTGGAGTATCTATTACTCTACCATCGGGACCGAGAGGAGCACCGTATCCATATCTGTAGGCATAGGGAATGGAGGAGTACGCCAGAGCACCATATGGATACATTCCTAATTTTTTTGCTGCTTCCTACGACAAAAAAGAAGCAACCCTACTAATTAATAAAATGTCGAATGGCAAAAAGATTAGTTCTCCGTAATTACCAGAGCGTGAGCGGCAAGATGAGCAGCCTTCGCTTCCGCAACCTCAGGTGTATCGATGACTCGGCCATCGGCGCCAATGGGTGCGCCATAGGTAATTGGAGACCCATAAATGCGGGTCAGGATTGGCACGTGTGCATATCCGAGCGTGTTTCTGGCAGCTTCGTATGCCTGCGTGGCGAGATGCGTTGCTTTCGCTTGTGCTACCTCTGGTGTATCCGAAACTCGTCCATCGTAGGCCAGGGGAATCCCAAGATAGCTGTAGGACACCACTGGCGCCAGATATCCTGCTTCAGCCATCGCCAAACCGCAGAACACTGTGAAGATGACCTGTAACATGCGAGAATGGTTTCTTTATCTCGAATTGGGTTACACTTAAAGCATAGAAGAGTAACTTTAAGAGTTGTCGGCTTGATTCGATGCAGGAGAGGTATTGTAGAACTGCACAAGAATGGTGAGGAGAATGCCCACGTTGGAAAAGAAACGCGTGGTTTTGGTATGTCAATGACATTAAACGTTAATAAAATGACCATGGACCTCGTTTGCGATTACAAAATATTGATTTGCGTAGTTTTTTTTAGGAGGTAGATCTATGTTCGTCTAGAGGAAAGGTGTAGTATAATCGTAGTACAATGAACACGGACGGGTTCGATTAAAAATGATTTCTGTCCACCCTATAAAAAAAAAAAAACATATGGAATTGAGTAACTTCCTCCTTTTCGAAGTCGGTTACAAACAACCAAATTTGATGCAGTTTGAGTATCACACTTACAACATTCGATTAGTTAAATTAATGATAAAGTTAATGGTATAATTGAATTACTTACAAGGGATTTCATAGTTAATCGTGTCCTAAGAGCGCTGCTGGGTGATTAATCAGTACTCGCCCCCAAAGTATCAGCGATGATGTCGTACCCTGTCCAAGCACGGTTCTCCTTTTATATATGTGAATCTGGTAGGGAGTCGTCGACCCGTAGGAGGGGACCACACCCTGAAGCGACTGCTGCACCTGAGGTGCTGACATTGACATTACGTTCATGAGACCCTGTCGTTCCTCGTCACGGGACTCGTCTCTCAAAGGGACTCTCCTTTGTCGAGGTCAGGTGCATGACCGTCGGCGACTGGGCTTCCTCGTCGACCCTCTTTCACCACGATCCATGAAAAACCTGGACAATCCGAGAATGGTTCGAGACGGGCAAAAACCACCCTCGAAATGGACATTTGATTGCGGAAGGTCGTAGACAATGCCAGCAACTTTTTATTTCTTCATTTATCATACATTATGCATTCGATATTACCACATTGTCAATGTCATGATTTTTGTGGCATTTTCTAAATGATTTCCAGGACGGGAAACCCTGAAATTTCACATTACCATAGTCTTCCGATTGTTATAAAAATACTCAGGAATATTTCATTGAAATGAATCTGTTTCGTGCGTTATTTTATCAACGATTTTTTCAATGATTTATTGAAAGTCACATCATCCTTCTTTTTACAACAGAGTACTAAATCATCTTCGCCAGTCTCGGCAATTCCACACTCGTGTAATTTAATTTATACTGTTTATCACGTTCTTCGACAAACCAACACCCCGAGAATGAAGAATAATTCCCTCAGCAATGTACTTAGTCATCACGTAATCACGTACTTAGCGACTCGTCGACGCGTTAGTTACTGCGATCGCAATATTAAAAAATACGCGAACGATCGGAAATTGTAATGTCGTTGCAAAGTAATATCTCAATCGTTCCACGAAAACGACCTCGACGGATTCCGAGAGATACCACGGATCCAGGGAAAGAACAGGACCGAAATGCTATTAAAGCGAACGAGCCACAGGGAGAAAAAGAGGAGAACGTTGGCACATTGATCCAGATGAAGGTCGCCCCGTTTCCTTGGAATAATCACTAGCATCTGAATGATCGAAAGGGATCGTTTGTTCCACGTTTAACCTCAGTACACTTTAAAAAAACGAGTGATGGGAGACAAGACTCAATATTTATTACCTTCCCTTTCACAGAATGTGAGATATACGTCAGAAGAAACCTTGCAGTAAGTCACACAAGAGTCGCGGCGACGAGAGGTCCTTAAGAATTTCGAATACACGAATTCCTGAATAGAAAAAACGCAGCACTATTGCGCGAATCGCGTGAAACTGGGCGACAAACAATCCCATTTTGCACAACAAGGATCTCTCCAACGGAACACTGGAGACACCGATAAGCGTCACGCATGTACGCCTCTGACCACGCATGTAAGTTCTCCCTTTGCACGCAATCACGTTTCTCGATATTTTGAGTGATAGAATCCCAACCGATTACAAAACTCGGCAGTCGCTGGGCAAATCGGTGTTAAGTCGCGCAGAAAAACCTCACAATTTTACCGTTTCGCCAGAGATACCAACTGATTATCAACTCTTTTTTAAGTGATGAAATGCGTTTTACATTTTCGTTTCAACATTCACGCGTAAAATAGTTTATTGTTTTTCCACTGACATTTTCAATCAAAATTGCTATAAATACTTTGTAGAAACACTTCTACTCGGATAAGTAAAACGCGTCACGCGGCGGTTGGATCGCGTGGGCGGCTAATAATCTTCAGATTGGGCGATAGGACGCCCAACGAAAGCCCTTTTCACGGAATTCCAAGTAATCTCGACACGTCCGACGGAACGTTGTCTTAAACGTTGGTTATCTCTGGCGCGGCCAACGTGGATGGTTAAAGACGGTTGTAAACGATCATCGAGCTGCTATTAATTGGCACCGTGTCTTTCGCTGCGTGGGCAGCAATGCCATTCTAGAGGATAGAAAAAGACACCGTTAAAAATAACAGGTCGTTAAGGAGATTTTAATGATTCCACGCTGATTGGAATAGCATGACGAAAGCAAAGAACGATGCTATTATGCTAATTAGCGATGAAGATAACTTGGAATTTTACATTTCCTTTATTAAATCATCGATCATTCGGTTATGTCATTTTATTCATGTTGTTTTATCAACATCGAAGATGAACCCATATTGCTCCGAGATTCTTTCTAGATAAATTTCCCTCGCCAAGTGATTTTGGTCGCGACAACTTCCTCCTTCCTCGTTCGGGATCATTCTCGAATATTATGGGACGATTAGGTGTGTCGCTAATCCGGTAGGCACTGCCCCGGACGAGGCCAGGGACGGTTGTCGACAGGGAATGCCTATTGTATGTACCGGTCATCGACATTTACTCGATTATTTACAGTGTTGTGTAGCAGAGTAACGGATGTCATGAGATTTCTTTTGATCTTATTCCAAAGCCACCTAAGACAACGCTCCTTTACAGCTTCCTCCGAGCCCAGAAATCACCACGACGTTTGCACCAAGAGTTGTTCACCATTGGACATTTTTCTCAACCTTAAAATTTGAAGGAATAAATTGAAGTAACAAAAAACGCTATTGTTGTTTATTATATCCAGTTCGTGATGGTTGCGTCTGAATCATCATGAATTGATTACTTAAGCCGTTACCAGAAATTCCGTCACGGTTACTGAAATTTCACTGAATTCTTTAGTTTTGTGGCATTCATGCGTGAAATGTTCGATTTATCAAAATTACTCAACATTTCGACAATCGATTGCCACTTTTTTGCGATGAGAAATACTAAATCTTCTATAGGATTATAATTATAATTGTTATATCACAGTATTGAGACCTGAAAAAATTAAAAATACTTCTGTTTTCGCGATGTACTGTATGGCATATATGTTTATTGGTGTATCCAGGCCTCGAATTGCACTGGGAAATTATTACGCCGTAATGAACTTGTCCCAATTAGGCGGTTGGTGCTCGTTAGAAATGATTGTTTAGGCGCAGGGTGTCATTGTTCGCGGCGTTTCGCAAAATGTAATTGCCTCCAAAGCTTATTAAGAACTCGGGCGTAGCAATACGTGACGGAATCTCTTGGAATTTGCATCGAAGACAGCGTTCGAGGATCATTGGAACCATTACCATATGCGAAGCGTGTGAAATAATGACTCGAATGATTTCTGTTTGATTGAAACTGGGTTGCAGCCCTTAAAGGGCTTTATATAATAATAGGATACACCGAAGGAAGGTTAAATTTAATGAATTGCGTGAATTTTGTATACGTTATGAATCACTAGAATTAATAAAAATAATAGATTTAAAAATTCAAATCTTTCATTATGTTATTTTCCAGCTGTGTGAAAATTCGCCTTGCAGAGATCAAGATTCGAACCTAATCAGCCTCAGTGTCAAAAGTTTCGATCGTTTTTTGCTCAATTTGAACAATCGTGCGATTACAATGGTCGCGTTTCCATCATTGACGCAACGCGATCATTTCGCCTAAGTCTGTTCGTTTCTTTCACTATTTACCTGTCTCTCTTTCTCGGGATAGTAATATCGGTTTGCCTCCCTTCTTGATCGAGCTTCTCTCATTCTCTTTCTATGATATTTACCTATCCATCTATCTCCCTCTACCCCCTGATTTCTGCATTGCCAAATAGAAATGTCTCCCCCCCCACCTGTCTACCTGGTTGGTGCTTATTATGTGAAAATCAAGCGGAACGCGTGCGTGTGCGTGTAAATATTTCACGTACACCGATCTGCCGACTGCTTACCGTCGGCAAAGTGGGCGCTTGTATTGTTCCACGACTATATAAGGTGTACTCGGCCCATTCGACCAGCAGAAAACCATCAGCTCGTGGATCCTATAGCGAACATGAGATTCCTTGTGAGTAACGATACGGTTATTGTCGTGCATCTATTCGATTAGATACGTCTCTTCTCGTGGTGTACTTGGAGGGTTGAGGTTTCGTAGTTGACGTTATAGTTTTGTTTTTAGTTTCGTTGTAGTGATGTCACTTTTCGTGTCACTTGTTGGAAGCTGTTCCTATCAGCATTTTCTCTTTCAACTTTCCAGCTTCTTTTCTCGTGCCTCGTCTTCTCGGCAACGGCCCGGCCAGGCTACGCGCCATATCCCGCTTATGGCGTGGCGTACCATGGCCCACCAGCCCCTTTGGCTCACGATGGAAGGGTGATAGACACCCCTGAAGTGGCCCACGCCAAGGCTGCGCACCTAGCTGCCCATGCTGCAGAGGCTGCCAAGGCTAGTCCTCTCGGCTACTCTGGTGATTACTCTGAAGATTATGGTGCATCCTACGGTGCCCCAGTGCAGGTAGGTTTCCGCTTATACGATCCATAGAATTGTTAAATCTGAGCTAGTAAAATACACCGTCAAGATTACTCGTTAAAGCTCAAGAAATCCCATACTACTACTTCCATACGAATTATGCCAAGTCAAAATATAATTTTAATGATTGTAGACGCTTGTTAATTTGTAATTTTTAGATGCAGAGCGCATACCATGGACCACCAGCCCCCTTGGCTCACGACGGACGAGTGCTCGACACCCCTGAAGTTGCTCACGCAAAGGCGGCGCACTTGGCCGCGCACGCCGAGCAGGTTTCGAAACTAGCTCACCTGTCCTACGCCGAGCCCTACCCGCAGCCTCATTGGTGACGACCAGGAGAGTAGATGGATCATTGGACGAGACCGACTCTACCACCAGAAACTATTGATGATTGAATTGCAGTTCTAGAGTCGACGATTTTGTACCATGTATTTTAGGATAATTTTTGTTAATTCTCTTGGTTCTGGATCGGTTCTGTACTTGTGTAACATTGTGGAAGACGCGAGGCTCGAGAAATTTATTTTATTAATAGTTATTATATAGTTATTGGATTACTGGGAACGGCGACGTGTTTGTTACGGTTTGATATTAAAGTGATTGCAATTATTTAACGACCTTTCGATGATTTTATTTATCCTTGACGAGTTCCTTCTTTTCCTACATACTTTTATATGCTGTATAATGAATAATATTCTAGAATCACAAACGTTAAGTTTTATTAGTTTAGGCTCTGTAAAGTAGGAAACTATTATTGTTTATTCTTATGTCATTCACACGTCCTGTGATACATTAGTGACAAATGCTCTGTCTTTTTCAAATGCTCTGTCCTTCTCAGTCGCCATTTTCACCCACCCATGTTGCCGTGCTGTCACGCGGTGACACAAGTGGTGCATTCAACTTTTTTTTTTTAAATAACAAACGTTGCGACAGTTATCCTGGTTCAAAGACCACCTCGTGCATTGTTCGCGTGCTGATCTGAACGGGACCGAGCTTGTCGCCAACGCTTCGATAACGAAACAGGAGTTGTCAGGAATGAGATTCTAGCACTGGTTGCTTGCTTTTCTTATACCTACTCGCCTCTCGATCGATACCTAAATATTCTAATACTAAAAATGGTCTTAGGGATCATTGCACTTTGATTTTTTTTATCTCGATCTTGACATGTGATTTTTCTATTTTTAAGTTCCTTTGTTCCAATAATCAAAAATTGTAATATTATGTATTCGAGAAATTTTATACGAATTTCCTTGCGTCAGCTGTTTTATTACGTTAGCGTAACATCGATTTATCGCTTGATTGATCACAACTGTTCGAGCATTATTCCATTGCATCAAGGTCGATGTCACGAATAACTTCTTGGATTAGTATTTCACGCTCCTGGAATGCATATATAAAATTTATTGTATTTTCAAGGAATGATGATAAAATCCATAAATAAAAGTACTACATATCCAATTTAATTATAGAATTACATTCACGAGCAAAGTTACATAATTTATTTCTAATTGTGGTAAATAATCTGCTATAAAAAATAAAACTGATCAAACTATGTCTACAAAGTTTCCTTCAACTCAAGTCTATGAGAAACATGTCCTGTGCAGTCGCCGTAAATCAAATCATCGGCGAGCCTTTCTATGCAAGCGTTGAAGTCTCCGCGCCAGTCGTCGCTTCTCATTAGAATTCCACTAATATAATCCATCGCTCAAGCCTGTAGCTAATTTACATTGACTACTATCACTTAAATTAACTCTATATTTGCATTTTTTTCTCGACTTATCTCAAATGGAAGCCTTCTTATGTTAACAATGATTTGACCCTTACATTTAAGTACCGACGAAACACCATTTAAAAAATGATACTCAAATGCAAAAGTAAAATACTACGAGTGTCTTCACTATAAGAAGACTACTTTCTATATTTATAAAATATAATTTGTATAAAATTACGTTCCACTAATTTGTTTTATTGTTTATATGAAGCGTCGCGTCACATGTGACTTGAGAGTTCTAGGGAAAAATAGTTTAGCCACGCCCTCGTAGTGCAAAGGGTTAAATAAAATTGTTTAATGCATTAAAAAAATATAAATAAAATTAATTTGAATAGTTGAATATACACTAAGGTTCCCACCAGTTGTAGAGATCTGACCACGCTAAATACCGAGGAATTGAATCCGCGATGACGTGCGTGTCGCATAGCTCTGCTGGGAGGTGAGTTTTATTCTTGACGAGGTTACGGGACACGATGTCATTGTTAATGCTTGGTAAATGTTACGGGGCACGGCAGCCAGCCTTAAGGAGAGCATTTTCCTGGGTGTGGTTATACCCCGTTGTCGAGGCTGCCTTACAAGGGGTGGGGCACTTGCCAGAACCCCTATAAATTGAACGATCCACGATTGTGGAAGCCATAATGCGGATCTAAACCTCTAACAATAGTCGCTGGATCGACGTACCAAGAGGTTCGACAAGATGATGCAGTACCTCGTGAGTACATTGTGTCTTCCTTATATTTCGTCTTTGCTTGCAAAACTTTTTTTACGTTTCTATATTTCCATATCAATTTTTCATTATAAATACATGTATACATGCGTGAAGTTTATTCATGTAGATATTCATAATGGAACATTTATTTGGAAATATTAAGTTTACCATTTAATTTAGACAAATGTGTTTTTTACACTATCTTTTCATCTCTGTAATAGTCTTCTCTTTAAAATAATAAAATGATTAATGTCAGAGAGATAGTTGAAACAATCTTGACTAAACAATCTATAATCGTTCACATCAAGTGACAATATTTACAGCAATTTTCATTTATTTCCAGGTTCTTCTTTCGGCAATTCTGAACGTAGTTTTTTGTGCGCCGCAATGGTACGGAGGTGGGCATCCTGGAGCCTATGGTGGCCACGCGGCGCCTGCACCACTGGGACCTGATGGAAGAGTGGTCGACACGCCGGAAGTGGCGCAATTAAAGGCAGCGCATTTGGCAGCTCTAGCTGACGCCAATGCCAGAGCACCCAAGGGTCTGGGCCCTGCTGGTCCTTACTCCGGACCTGCTGGTCCCTACGCACCTTCAAACTACGCGCAGTACAGGTTTCACACATTCTTTCATACCATAGAAATTTCTATCAAGTAATCAGTAACGTCAACTTATATCGGTTCATTTATAACGTTTATTTGTGCATTAGGAAATATTGCATTGTGCGTAATTAAGCTTCTAATTTTCATTTGTTTCATTATGAGATATTTCATTCTCAAATATTATTTCTCCGTGTCATTATTCTTTACATCTATCTCTCCATAACTTTTATTTCTGTATCACAGTGGACCACCAGCACCTCTGGGACCGGATGGTCGAGTGGTAGACACTGCGGAAGTGCAACAAGCCAAGGCCGTCCATTTCTCCCTGTACAACGCAGAAGCTCAACGAGCGCCAACGGCTCCAGCTGGTCCACCACCACCTCCTCATAACCCTTCGTGGAACCCTGCGGGTGGCTACAACCCTTCCAATCCATGGGGTTAGGCAAACAATTGGAGTAATTGCAACGCATCGATCATGAAAACCACGAACGACGTAACAAAACAGGTTTCATTCCTTCATTCCGAACGATGCTTTGAAAGGATCTATGATCTCGACATCCTTTCCACGCATCGTGTTCGATCTACCTCTGAATGCCAAGTCTGCCAAAAAATCGACGCAACGATTCCTCTATTCCTTCACCCTCCAAAATCGACGCGTCGATTTTTCTCTTCCCTTTCTCTTCGAAATGGAAATGATAATATGCATTGGAAAATTAACATGATTTTCCAATTTCCTTTATCTACCTCCATTTCAAAGCTTCGCTATTCTTTCGAACATGTTTTCCTCCCATGCGATTGCTCGGCTGTGATTTGCAATCGCGTTCCAACTACCTCCTCTCGGGTTTGAACTCTGTCCCACGGATTGCTTGTCTTCGACACGCTATTTTCTTTAGAAAAATATACTTTCATTTCGAAATCGATGTTCCCAACTTTCTTACCATTTTGGAGTACATCCTTTAATTTTAATAATGAACAAGTTTGTTTATTTAATCTTTCTGGAATAGCACACCTACACTTTCTTATTACATGTGGTACTACTCAGGTGGATTTCCCACCTAAAAATCATTGTCTCGGTATGTTGTTGGATAATGCAAATGAACTAACGGAGAGTTGTACCGTTACAGATGTTATCGAAGGTTTGTGAAACTTTCGTTATCACATTCCTCCTCAAGGTGATCTCCTTATCGATTTCGCGTTTGTTAGTCAAGGAAAGTCTGCGTTCATGAGGAAAGTAACCTTTGTTTGTGGATTATTTATAGGCGATATTCAATGTTATCGTTTGTAAATGTACATTTGTAAATGATCACCTGTATGTGTATATAATTGACACATTATGCATGTACAATTAGAAAAGAATGAAACGGTTATAAAATCAGCCATTGAACGTTCAGAAACAATGTTGGAAAACCCTTCGTTAAAGAAACACAGTTGACCACCGTTGCTTTAATCGATCGCATAATCAGCCGTCACGTGCGGTGAACCATGCCTGTGACATGCATCGGATCAATTCGTGCTCGGCCCTGGAAAACACGGTAGTGAAAACGGTGTTTAATCTAGAACGTGTAAATCTGATTGCGCCGAGGAATTTAGGTAGATGCATAATCTCGACACGTGCACATAGGCGTGAAAACGATCGTTGCTCGAAACAAAATGAATTGGTAGCTCAAGGCTGCCCAGACGTTCCCCCATCTCACAGACTATTCTCACCTTTACTTTCCGCACGATATAACCGATGTTTTATATCTTCGAAGCATCAGACAACGAAACGTAAAATAAAAGTAGAAGTCGAGCAGTTCTGAACTTTGGAGTGTTCACCCTGTCGCATTTCTGGTCAAGCACGGTCAAACACGTCCTTGCCAGCAACAGGAATTGCCGTCTAACGTGCTGGGATAGGCGTGCTACGTTTACGTGTTGTCCAAGTCATGGACAGAACCGGTTCCATCGGCTGTGTCTGCTCGTTGAATAAGTGCAAGGCTTTGACCCGGCGGACCTACCGGTAGCAGACACGACTCATGGATCGTTTGCTGGGTCGCGAACCGTTTCTCTCGATCTGTATCGCTCGTAATTGACTGTTTAACTGCGCTGCAGATTGAAATTAGAGTCTGCATTCAAGGAAAGTGAACGTTCGGTAATAAACGATCGAAATCCCGTCTGAATTTATTATTGCAGGGCGGAGTAGATCAGGCTGTGAACGTCATTTTATGGCTGCACTTATCAATTTTTAATCTCAAGTATAAATAGAAGGGTATTTTTTATTAATCAAAATATACATCTTCAAAGGTGCGAGGCAAAAGGTTGACGACTACAGGACCTCGTTAGCATTTTTATTTCATCGTAAACAATACAAAATATAGAATACATATCGGTGGTAAAGGACAGAAATTCCAAGTGCAAAATTTTCTCATTTCGATACATTTTAATATATAATTTAATATATTTTGCGAGTATTTCTTAAAATCTACGTTAACATTTCACAATTATCAACAACTGTGTATGGCAATAAAATTCAAATTGCAACACCAGCAATATGAAACGTTTGTATTAATATAAAACAATGGATATTAACATTAAATTATTTACAAGCATTCGAACTTCGTCGGATAGTTTTATAAACGACAAACCAAGTCTCGTGAAGCGTAAAAAATCAGGTACGATACGAACTGTGTTTCACATAATTGCTCCTGCGTGTAAAAATTACATTGCGTGGTTTTCACTGTCACGAGAATTGTCAAGAAAACAGTTTGATATTTAATATATTAATTTTAGAATGTAACGAATTCAATGAAGTTCAGGTAAAGGGAAAGAAATTATTGTTGTTTTTGGTATTAACCAGCGAACCTAAAAGGATGGAAAAAAAAGTCGGAGAAAATACATCACAAAAATACTGATCCTTTCAAATACAATGCTGAAACTGACTGCCTGAATTTTTAAATCAAAAGCAACCATAAACTAAAAATTGCTTCCTAACATATGTTACAGATATCTATTTACCTGAAAAACTTTGAATTGCATTTAAAAACATTCTTTCCCTTTCAGTAGTAAAGATCATTGTGCGTAGAGAGCGCGAGAGCACGAGCACGAGCTTTCATGTGAGCATCACGCGCTCTCTTCACTTCCGGTGTGTCGATGACGCGACCATCGGGGCCCAATGGCGCCAGGGGTCCACGATAAACCACCGCTGGCGTGTGTTTGTAAGCGACGCGAACAGGGGTCAAGTAAATCAAATTTCTTTGACCGTCATACACGTCTAAGTCGTAATATTCAGTCGCTTTCGACGCTGCGCGTGCATGTGCTGCCATGTGGGCCTCCTTCGCTGCGGCCACCTAAAAAAAACCACAAAAAACTACATGAGTAACTTAAAAATAAGAACAAAAAAAATGGCAATTTTGATTGAATTCAATGACATGAAAGATTTCTTCCTAAGGAACCAGATTTCACACAACAGATACTCTTACATTGAAAAGTGTAAATTTAGCAATACGTCTCGATAAACGTAGATTAGTATTTAGCGGAACAGTTCAGAGTTGACATTTGACTGACATAAGTTTTAAATAATAATAAGCCCACCTCAGGAGTGTCGATGACGCGTCCATCGCGACCCAGAGGAGCGAACGATCTCGGTCGCTGACGCTTCTGCATCATCGGCTCTTCCATCGTGCGAGGCGTGTACATCATGTCGTTGTTGTCGTACATGTCATAGTCATTTCGAGCCTTCCTCAGCCTGGCCATAGCCTCCGCGTGCATCGCTAGGTGCATAGCCTTTGCGTGAGCCACTTCCGGTGTGTCAATGACGAGGCCATCGCTCGAAAGAGGCGCTGCTGGGCCTCGATATTGATAATATTCTTTCTCTTGGTAGCTTTCTGCAATGGCTGGCGCGACCAACGCAGCCAGCACTATCTGAAAAGTTCCAAAAACAGAATTAGATCACCATTTTTCAATGGATTAAGTCGTATCTGATAAATACAGAGTAGAAATTATATTGTAAGATTATTATTAAGGCTTATTTAAGAAATATAAATATATTATGAGATTTTTTTTTTTTTGAATACTTGTTTGTTTCTCTTTTGTTTTGATTTGCCGTTCATTGAATCGAAGTTTATTGCCGATCAGTGGTATTAATTAGTGCACTAATGTCATTTTCACCTAGTTAAATCGCACTTACAATTAATCTCATGCTGCAAAGACACCACCAGTCACGAAACGGACGTCTTAGTTGCGAGAGTGTCACATTCGATCCGGTCGATCTAGCTTTTATAGCGTCGCGGCCTCAGCCCGCGAAACCACCTAAAGACCATCACACATAAGACGAAATCGATACCATAATTGTTTCGTTTCCAATGCATGTACTAACCATGACCCTGTGCAATACATTCCACTTCAATGAAATTTATTTTCAACACGGAATTATTTTCAACATAATTCCTTTGCAAAAATAATCAAAATTGAGATCAGATTATCGAATCAACCCTCCTTTTTAGTAATTGAGTGCGAATAGTTGACTAATAATTATCAATATATAATTCTGTATAATAATTAAGAATATGGTAATAGCCGAAAGCTATTATAATCCTCCATTACATTGTAGAGAAACTTAGAATATTATTAATTGTATATTTTCCATATTTTTAATAATTATCCCACTGTTATTTTAAAGAATTTAAGATGAAGATCTTGGACGAAAATGTTTAATAAAAATAATATCACTTGTCGAATGACCAACTAAATACAAATTTATTTCAAGCATTTCTAGAGCATTGTCTACGTTTGAATTAATTACGTTAGGGATTATTAATGTTGCGCCAGTTGTCCTCAAACGTCCCTGATGTTTCGTCTCATCTTTTCGAGGTCAGTTTTCACGTTTTGCGATTTTACCCCATCACCGCAAGCAAGGCGATGCAACTTAGGCAGTTTTCTGCGGTTTCAAAACACGCCCGATTCACGGACGACTAGACGGGATCATAGATCCTCCAGTGATCCCTTCAAGGCAGTCCTCTTTCTCGCTCCCTTATAAACGGTGGCCTAGAAAGAGCCTCTGCCAATCACTCCTCGATCAAGCTTCAAAATTCGTTTGTTATACGAATCTTATTATTCGCTATGCATCGAAATTTTAATTACCGAATATTCCGAGAAATCGAAGCGATTTGCGATTGTTTCTTAACGACCAGATTTCCACCTAATAATTTCTCGTCCATGCATTCAGAAAATGGCAACCCGAATAAGTTACAATTCTCGACCTTTCTGTTGGTAAAAACGACGAATCACGATGCTCGAGTTCGTTCAGGAGGAACGAATCTCCGTTCCCCAGATCGTTTCTTCTCACGTCTTTCGTACACCGGTGACCTATGTTGTAATATTCACGGTCTACCGTTAGATTAGAACCACGTAAAAGGTAATTCCTCTTCGATGAAGTTTTTAATTTAGTTTAATTATGGCATACTATGATATACTATATTAATATTATTACTGAAAACATTGTTGAGTATATCATTGCATTGAAGAAACTATTCTAAACTGTTATATTAACTCGGTATCTATACCGACGACGAAACTGTTTTTACACTTCCTTTCAGGTGAAATTGCGCGTGCAGAAACCGCAATCGCACGAGAGAATCGTTACGAATAATATCTCTGAGCCAAAGTCTTTTTTATCCGCAATAGCAATTGTTTTATATCTTTCCTGTTGCCACTTTGATTTTTATCTCGATTGTGTACACGAAATTTTCGCAAACTCCCAACTCGATTTCGTTGGGAGAAATATACACACGTAAAGAGATGAAATTTTCGTTTCTTCTCTGACAAAAAAAATATACGATATATATTAGTTTCTTTTACATCGAAATTAATTAAATGATTGATTGATTGATGAATTCTGTAAATGATTGATGATTCTTGACGAAAGAAGTCAAGACTAAGCGGCCATGAAGAAGTATTCCCGCTAACTCGATCCAACGGTGGACTTCTTTCTAATTCTTGGATTACGTTAACCGCAATGCATAGCGAAATCGAATGTAGGCTAACCTGCGGTTTCGCACAACCTAAACGCGTTGGTAATTTATTCGCATGGTGCGTAGATTCGGTGACTCCATGATCCACTATCAAAAACCGCGTGTTTGTTACAAGCTAACCTCCTTACAGTTGAAAAATATACAATAATACGACACACCAGGTGTTTCATGAACTAGCATTTTTAAATATTTTATAAAGGAAAAAAGTAAATGATTTTGAGAACAGAATGCATGAAATTTGAGTCTACGATCAAAATTTTCTTGTTTTTATTACTTATCACTAATTGTATTTGGCATACATAGTTTACTTCGAAGTATAAATGTAATTGCTTATAAAATATAGGCTTGCATAGAACTTTCTTTATAGTTGATCTCGCATCGAAATTCTCTACATTTTTAAGCAATTTTGCTCACAGATTATCTAGGTATATAAATTTTAAACTGTGGCACTGACTATACTACTCGAACTGGACGACAGTTCCTTCCCATGCATTGAATTCTCCAACCATACGCATCTCTGCGTTTTTCAAGGAACTGTTTCCACTTTAAAGCTAAAAATGTACCCAAGTAACAACAACGCCATTCATTGACTGACACTGTCCTACATTATATTAAAACTATCCCAAATTATTTATTGTTCGTTATAAAACAGTCTCTTGCATTAATTTTCACTATGCTCTTTATGATTTTTTTAAAATCATATTGACGTATTCCTGTATACCATAAATCACAAAGGAAGAAGATCAAAACGAAGGAAACAAATTTATGTAAAAAAAAGGGGGAATCAATTTATTGGCCTAGATTATGTACAGATGTTGCGATTGTTCAAATTTCCACGATCAGTAAGCTCCGACTAGCTGCTGCGGTTGGTAACCCTGCGGCTGATAAACTGGCTTTCTAAACGCGGCTTGGGCTGGAGGATGCGAAGGTCCTGGACCAGAAAATACCTGTGCAGGGGGGGGATTGTATTGTCCCACGTTATATGGAGCAGGGGCGGCTGCGGGCCCAGAATAAGCTGGAACAATTGAAAGCAAACCAGTTCTTATCATCCCATCAATTTTAAAGCATCGATTTAATATTGTTTAACAAACAGTTTTATATTACACAATGAAAAATTACATGGCAATTATTTATAGTACGGTATTAAACTAAATATATTTTACTTTATAATACTTTGCCAATTTAAATCCTCGGTCCATATGCAAAGTACTATTCGCAGTTTGCATGCATTCCGTTAGTGTGAAACAAGTTCGTGACCCGTGATGGCATGGTTAAAATATTCGTGACGAAGAATAGCTGGTTCATGATTATATTCTCTAACGATTAGTGCTCCTACGGGCCATTCCCACAAGAACAATCGAACGATTAAGTTGTTGAGCAAGACTTCGACTGCTCTGTTACATTATGCTGCTACAAATGTATCTATAGCTCGCCAATGGTACTGTCTGCGAAACACATTATCCCGATGCTTCCTTACTTTTTCGTTGTCAACACTTTAATTACTGAAGCTTGACTTCACAGAAAAAGCAGATAAAAGACTCCTTTACGATCGTTTAAGAATAAGTTCAACTCTTTCTCTTGTCCTTGTGGAAACATCACGCTACGAGCGCCATGGGGAAGTCACTGGCCTCGACAGTGACTGTCAGAAATTTGTTCAGAGGATATCCTTGGGCGTGAACGTACCTTGACCTTGGACTTCCGGTTTGAATTCTTGGGCAAACTTGTAAGCTCTGGCTTCGGCGTCGGCCAGCTCGGCCAACCTGGCGGCCTTAAGAGCGGCCACTTCCGGTGTATCGATTACGGTTCCATCGTCGGCCAGGGGTGCGGGAACGAAGGCGGTAGGTTTAACATTGTTCGACGCATAGCTTTGCTGGCCAATGTAATTCGCGTTGTCGCTATACTGAGGTTGATAGGCCACCGGGTTTGGTTGACTAAACGCTGGGGCAGGAGCTGCAATTTTGAACATTGTTAAAATTAACATTGTTAAAATTAACATTGTTAAAATCGTTAAACCTATCATTTAAATTAAACAAATTTTTTAAATAAACATAGAGGATACAAATACTTATGGGCCTGACTGTATTTGCAATTAGAGTAACACGTGCAATGCCCGGGATCATTGTACACTTAATTATTGTGATTCATGAAGTCTCCGTAAAAATGTTACCCGGAGCAGACTGATACGCGGGAGCAGGAGATTGATAGCTTGGTTGTCTGACATAGGTCGGAGCTGTTGGTTGCGCCGAGGGGTAGTTGTAGGTTTGCGCCGGAGCCGGGGGGCTGTATTGAGCGGATTGGGGTTGGTTTTTGAGTTCCTCAGCAGCTCTAGCTGCAGCCCTGGCGAACTCTGCGAAATGCGCAGCCTTGGCTTCAGCCACTTCCGGTGTATCGATCACATTTCCGTCTTGACCCACTGGCGCTGGAGGCGCGTATCTTATGGGTGCGGGTTGGGCATGTATCTGGGGTTCACCGAATGAGGGGGAGTTGACGAAACCTGCCCTGCAGCTGACAGCCACGGCGAACAAAATGATCTGAAATTGTTTGAAATTAGTAGATTGTAATATTATACATTTGTGTAATTTGTGTGATATTTTTCTTCGGATTCTATACAACCCCTATATCCCAAACCTAATGCAGAGAATAAGAGCCTAAAGTGTATGTAAAATGGAGCCGCAGCAGTCGACCATTTCGCTCGATGTCCGCGTGGGCTTCCCTGACCCGGCCGAGTGACCCTATCCACCCTAACCTTTCACTTTCCTTTGTTCGCTGCTGGCGTCGAGCGAATTCTGATCGAATCGATCTCGTCCAGCGCAACCAGGACTCACCAAGCCTTTCATGATGTCCCGGAATCGCTATCGTTTCGGTCTCTTTCTCTGGCTGGTGGTTCCTCCCCTTGTTCTGGGCTGGCGTAGCGCTGCTGATGGACAGTACTCGCTAGTTTCCGCTCCAGCCGTGGTACTCGGCCCGGTCTGACGTTTTGTGTTCCTGGAGAACGGCTAGGTGGTACCATTTATAGCCGTGATCATCCGCCCCCTCTCACGTGGACGAGGAGGCCACGACCTGGAGGGAGCCAGGAGGTGATCGGCGAACCCACGTCTGCCTGGGAAGCTCAGGAAAAAGGACACTCCCTCCTTTCGGTGCTCCGTGCCAGGACCTTGGCATTTGAGCGAGGTCCCCGCACTCCTGGACCGGAAGGATGTGATTGTGGGCGAAATCCGAGACTTGTGTGGTGCAAGCGTTTCTTGTGGTGTGAGGGAGGCCAGGACTTTCTACGGGGACAGCTATGGGAGGACTCGAGTGACACACATAGAAAAATTCAAAGGATAACTATTAGTAAAATGAAACCAATGGTCAAAGGGAGCGCTATTGGTTTAAATGAAGTTCGTGAAATCGTGCAACAATAAATTGGTGTTAAATTCAAGTTGTCATATTTTATCGAAAAGTAGATTATTAATTTTGAGTACTTAGGACATCGTTCCATGAATTAAAAAATATTGCAATGGGGGAAACAGTTGGAATTACCCGTCTAGCAGTTGCAAACATGAGAAACCACGTGTGACTTGTGCAGCATGTGAGAAGATCGTTACGTCACGTCAAGGATGTTACATCTGAGACATATTTCTCTGTAATTATGCTTGAGAAAAGGTGATCGCATCACCCGTGGGAAATTATTTTTATTGCCACCATGTTCCAAGATTTACTTCCGAATTGGAATTTTAAATTATACGTATAAAATAGAAGCAACCATAATTTTGACAATAGGTGCTGCATTTCTGGAACATATATTATTTATTTTATCTTGTTTGCGTCTCATCGAACTTTGAACAGAGGTGTGTGCTGTGTTAAACGACTTACAACCCTGAACGAACCGAAGGACTCGAGACCGAAGGACGGTGTGTGCCGAGAATGCATTCCCATAATTTTTTTCCACTGCATGCAATATATTATAGGCAGCGCAGTTCATTCGTTGGGTGAAAGAAATCAGGCGTGTATGAAAAGTCCCTATCCCGGGCAATTACTTCAATCATTTTATACAATAATTATTATTTTGCTAAGCTCCGATTTTAAATTCAATGTAATTTCTATGTTCTCACTTATTCCAATTTTAAATTCGTCCAAGCAAGAAGTTTTGTAGCCCGTGTGTATGGAATAAAACAGCTGCCTACATAATACATACATTTTTATTCATTTATAAAAAAATAAAGCAAAAACTCCAAGAGAATTGTTTTGTTAGCAGATTGCATACATCTGATTGGGAAATGACGGGTATTCGGTTAACGCGTGTCACAATCGACGTCGGCAGTTTACAAACGGCGACACAATAGTTGTAAAATGTTTCAGTAATTGCGTGCGAGTAAGGTTAGAAAGTTAGCCTTTTTTCCTTGGATCAATTGCGTGTAACCCTTTGATTACGTCAGAAAGGAATCGGGATTCGTTCAGTTGTTGCATTTTGGACGTGTCTAGCTTCAGGGGACACTAAGTTTTCGCCATTGTATCTCTTAAATAATACTTAAATCTTCCTAAAAAAATTCCTACTACCAACTAAAAAACAAGGAACATCGTCAAAAGAAAACGTGGTAACAGGTTAAATACCGCTTTATTAAATCAGCCCACGTCACATGTATGAAACCTAAAAGAATATTGGAACCAAAGTTGACGAAGGAATCTGACCCACTTCCGGTTCATCGGAAGAAGTATCTATTGTACGTAGGGGCGGAGTACGGATAGTACTGCTGAGGAAAATCATAACTCTGCCTGTTAGCTCCGAATTCCCGGTTAAATTTTTCATTTAGGTGAGCTGCTGCGTGTTGTGTTTTCGCTATAGCGACTTCCGGCAGGTCCACGACGCGGCCATCCGGTCCCAAAGGAGCAGCAGTCTTGGCTGCTTGGTAAGCAAGGGTGAACCTCTCGTTGATGTGCGCCAAAGCATGTTCTTCCTTGGCCTGGGCGACTTCCGGTGTGTCCACTACGCGATCGTTTAGGCCAGTGGGAGCTGAACCCAGCCTCCTGATGCTGAATGGGGATGTCAGCGTTGAGAAGTAGGGGTTTAGCAAATAGTCTGGGCGGGCGAAGGCTACTGCCAGTATGGAGGAGAAAATCATATGAAAAAGAAGGAGAAGCGATTGTCAGAGCAGAGCCCCAATTAAGATTTGGCGCCCTTGGGGAATTCTCGGCGTGGTGTTCTTTTTAATTTGTTTAAATAACATGAATACCTAACGAACTGGTTCACTATTTACGAAGCAAAAATTGTTATGACATGTATACAGTGGAGAAATGAATTAACCCGTGCATTTATGAGATTTTACAACCTTATTGTAACTGTGTTCTTTTGTTTTCCTTTATGATTTATCAATGTAGGACATTGGTAATGCATATTCAGTCGATAAAACAGTCGATACTCGGCCGATTTTGTTCTGTTGGTAAAGTAAAAACTCTGTTGATAAATCCTTCGATCAAGTAGAGCGTTGCATTGCCCAGTCTTGCCACCAGAGTGCACTACATTACCGAAGGTGTATTCTACATTGCCTACATTTTTCTCTTTCTCTACTCGCATAGGTGCACGAGGAACTTGATACTCTACTGACTTAGCAATACCTCCACTATTACAAAGAGTTACTATGATTGTTAAATATTTACGTGGATAAGGAAAACTAAAATAACTCCGTTAACTACGACTTTTCCAGTTTACACACTCTTTACTATTTGAATGATTTTGATGATGTGTGTAGTACCGATGACCACCGACTTCCTCGTTGGGAATCCTTTCCTCTCCATGTGTTGCATTGTGTGTGAGTTTCGGCATTCGTACTGCAGACGACCGGTTTTATCACATTTATAATATATTCTGTCTTGAACACATTTGAATTTGAACCATTTCTTTCACTTAAATTACCTTGTTTACCGTTAACTTCGTACATTTTATTTTTTACTTTTTCACGAATTCACCTGTCTGATCCTCAATTTTCAAAACATCAACAAGGTCACTTGAGTCATTTGAGTCACTATAATCTTTAAACTTAATTTTTCTAATTTGTTTCTCACACACATTTGAAGTGCTGTTGACTGCCTCAAATATATACTATAAATCGCATTATATGTATATATGTACAATTCGTTGCTTTAAAGTCGTTTTCTCTCCACGTGACTTGTGTGTCGTTCACTCCTCTTTCTCTTATTATCACATCGTAGTAGCATTTTTTAAATCTTAAATATATCACAAGTCTTTTCTTCCACAAGCTTAGTTTTAATTCGAAGGAAGCAGGAATACTCACCAGAGTATTCATGGTGTACAAACGTGGATTTCTTGAGCGTTAGGTAAAGCACAGTATTCGCACAGGTCTCTTGGTCCTTATGGTATCCACTTTGTCTGGTCGGCTTTATATATCACCAGGATAAAAAGATTCCGCTTCATGGATTCTCCCATCTACGAGAGAACGTTTGAGTGGGTAACGCCTTGCCAAATAGAATCAGATATACCTGACATTGACATTTGGCTGTTTTTTTTTTTATTCCATCGAGAATCAAAACAAAGAGGGAAGGAACACAATCGAATTTGTCATAAGATCGATCACGAGTGACTGACCAGGAGCACGTTATCAATATTTTTTGCTCGTTCCAACGAATTTCTTACTTGTCAGTTGCGAGATTATTTATCGTTAGGAACTTAGGAAAGAATCGTCGGCGTCGTGGAGTAGGTCAGTGTCGATATAAACGTAAGCTATGATTACGGCTTACTTTGAATAATTATAATAATGAAATGACAAATTAATTATTCGTGATTGCAGGCTGATCGTGAGGAATTATTACAATTAATATAATCATGACATTAATGACATCCATACAATTAACTACACGAACGAACGTCTCTTGCGCGAAATATAACTCGCAATGATTTGCAAATGCCGTTTAAAAAGCACGATTATGATCGAGTTATGCATGCTGGATTATCGGAATTTTATTGTACCTGATAGTCTGGTCGCAGACGAGAACCTTACGCCATGTCTGATACTCTTTCCCAACATATTGAAAGGAACACCTCAGTCGAGCTTTTGGGGATATCCGAGCGCAGTATGCCCGAGGCAAAAATGTCTCTATGTGATCTAACAGGGAATAGTGCACGGGGATCGAACGACTCGGCGTCGAGATCGGTTACGCGATCGTCGGCCTTCGGCGGCGTCGACCTTGGCGACCGGGGCCTGGCGGAGAAATGACAACGGGATCGAGTGTCTTCCCGGCCTCGTAAGAGACACGAAAATGGAGCCCTCCCCAAGAATTTTTCCCGGCCGGCGACACCCGCAGACCGTACTCATTTTACAAACACGCTTACCTTGCCCCGAGGAGCGGAAACAGCAGCCGATCCCGCTTGATCGCGAGCGTTTTCTATCTTCTACAGATTTTTCTATCGTCTCCAGCACGGATAGTCATATTACTCGACCCGGCCGGCCTATAAAAGCCGATCTAGGCCGATTCGCCTCATAGTCGACCGCGTCGAACGATCCTCCTGTCAGACCGAACGATATCGCTTCATCATCGCTTCATCATCCAGTCGCCCTTCCAGCCGTTTCCAGAGGTTCGCCAAACATGGGACCAGTTGGCTTGGTGTTCGTCGCCTCGATCTCCGTGGCTCTAGCCAAGCCAGGCATCCTGTCAGCCCCGTTGCTTGCCAGGCTGACCCCTGCTGCGCCCGTCGGTCCTGATGGCAGAGTGCTGGACACAGCCGAGGTGGCTGTGGCCAAAGCTGAGCACGCCGCGGCGCACCTGAACGAGAGACTCAACCTGGCCAACGAGGCAGCCAGGTCAGTCTCGGCCAGCGTGCAGACTCTGGTTCAGCCTGGATCGGTGGTCCTAGCTGGACCGAGTCTTCTGGTACCTGGGGCGCCTATTGGTCCTGACGGCAGGGTCGTAGACACCGCGGAAGTTGCCGTGGCCAAGGCTGCTCACGCCGCGGCGCAGACCAACGAGAGAATCAACCTCGCCAACGAAGCTGCCAGATCCGTCGCTGCTGATTTGAACAGGTGACTCGCTTTTAGAATTTTTGCTTTTGAGACTACGTATCTTGCAAGTAGAATCCTCATGTTGAGAAACAAGAATAATAGTCGCAAGATATGACAGGGATTGCAGACATATGTTTCTTAAACTTTTCTAATGCATTCTATACCGATACATGTCAACATCCAAGCATTATTCTTGATCTAATCCTTAACGATCCTATCCAGGCCATTGCTGGCCTCAGTGGTTCGCGGATCAGCCATAGGTATTGACGGAAGGGTCCTGGACACACCGGAAGTGGCAGCCGCGAAGGCAGCCCACGCTGCAGCTCAAATCAACGAGCGAATTACCCTAGCCAACGAAGCTGCGAGGTCCTCTGGAGGCTTGGTGGCGGCCACTGCAGCAGGACTTCCACTGGTTACCGCCAACGCTGTGGTCGTTCGTGGGGCCCCTATTGGTCCCGACGGAAGAGTCCAGGACACGCCAGAAGTCGCCGTGGCAAAGGCTGCGCACGTAAACGCTCACCTGAACGAGAAGCTGAATCTGGCCAACGAAGCAGCCAGATCAGCGGACGTTCTTGCTGTCGCTAGCCCTGGGCTCGCCATTGGAAGACTTGTTTACTGAAGAAGAGGCTCCAGGAACAAATATTCACGCGGGAATTGCTATAGTTTATAGTCCATAAATAGTTACCTTTACTTGGAATAAAGAGATTGGCGAGAACTGTTGTTCATGTATCTGCACTGAAGTTTAGCGATTGTCCAAGACAGGAATGGACAAAATTCATACTCGAATCACGTTTATTTGTAACGTTATCGGTGACGTATGGTTGTTTTAAAGCACTTCTTTCAAGTTTGAAATTTTATTTAACGATTAACGGTTGGAATGTTATATCACGATAAGGATTTTGTCTATTTTTGCCTTACGGATCACGTTTCATTTAACAATGTATCCACAGGACACTCGCATTCTCTCGTGATTATTCAGGCTTTGTAATGAATATTTTGTCGTTGAAACAGAAATAAAAAAATATACATACTTTACCCGAATTCTGATTGAATTCCGTTGTCCCGAACCGATTATTTATTCAGCGCACATTAATCATCACTTTCCTCTGATATCGATTTGATACAATTTTCCTGTTAGCGATGCCAAGGTGTCATCATTTCGAAACAATTGAATAGTACGAAATCTACAGAATGGCAAATGAACATGTTTGCGGTGATTAAGTAAAGTGTTTATTGCCCAATTACGAATAACGAGGCTCGCCATTACAGATTGCACGACAACCGCTAATTACATGTAGTATTAAATTTCTGATTCCAGAAGAATTCGAATAAAAATAGCTGTAAGGTAAACAAAATATTGACTTCTCTGTAAGTTTCATACGCCTTCATTCTTTAATTCAGGAGCATTGAAATAAAATTCCCTATAAAGTAAGCGAAATATTTCCCATTCTATAGATCTCAAATGCATCCTCTTCGAGGAGAACTGAAAACTGCGTCTCGTAATCCTATCTGCATTCAGACTCTAACATACGACAGTTCTTTGTCTGCGGATAAACACAAAATACAAGTAATACGGACGATAAGGACCTCTTTATTCGAAGGAGCGACGTTGCTCTCAGGAATCTCTTCGGTAATGGACTATTACGCCGCACACGGATCTCCTGGACGACCCTGAGATGCGGACATATTAGGGCATAGCTCGTGGTGCGAGTTGCAACGATGATAAAAATATTCTATGAGAACACTTTCGGAGCCGGATTCCAAGCAGAGGATTTCTTGAAGACAGGCGTGACCAGTTCGGACGTTTCTTTGGTCCTTTAGTCATCCGGGATTCCGCTACGATAGAAAAAAAAGATCGTCGCATCAAGGCGTGCCCACTGGTATATATAAACAGTGTTATGCGCAGAAATTCGTGCACGTTCCATCGAGTCATCATGAAGTGTCTATACGTAAGTTCTGATAGCGAGATCGTGGGCGCAGAACGTAGTTGTCGTCGATTCACTTTTGGCTTGCTTGGGCTATAGACTTGACAGTGAGCTATACGTTATTGTGCTTGTGGAAGGTCCAGGTCACGTGGGACTAGGATTGCATAATGATTTTCAAGTGGGAATAGTTCACGTGAACTGTCAGGGTTTATTGGGATTTGCGAAGGAGGATATACACGAGTGCTTCTTATATTTGAATAGCTAAAGTGATCTAATATTTGAGCTAAAACTTGTTAATTATCTTTTTTAGATTCTGCTTTCAACTTGTTGCTTGATTAGCTCTGGCTTGGCGAAGCCAGCCGCTCCAGTCCTGAACTATCAGGACAGTTTTGGCCAATACAGTTTCGGCTATAGTACTCCAAATTCCGCGAGATCAGAGTTTAGAACTCTGAATGGCGAAACGCACGGTGCTTACAGTTACATTGATGACACAGGCGCCATCCAAAGGGCTCAGTACATTGCCGACGACAAACATGGCTTTCAAATTAGGACCACCAATGGTGCAGGGTTTCCAGTATCGGTGAGGCACATTAAATCGGTTGTTCTATCTAGAATTTGTTGTCAAGAGTATATAAAGAAATTACACTTACCAGGTGCAAAACACACAAGAAGTGATTGCAGTGAAAAAGCTTCATCCTGGAGCAGATGAAACGGAATTGAAAACACAACGGAGAATAGGAGCAAATAATATATTTTTGAAAGGATTGATATCAAATTTGCAGGGAGTCGTAGAAGGAGAAGACAAAACACAGACACAAATAAACAGAGATAAAACTGAGGAAAATTCGAAAGCTTTCGTAAAGGTATTACGGATAATTGAATCCCTTTTTTTGCTATTTTCTGTCAGAAAGAAGAAAGTGTTCAAATATCCTGATGGAATTATTTATGTCATTAATATTAACATTTGGATTGTTCAACAGGAGTTACAGACAAAATCGATACAGGACGATTCCATCGTAATTGAAGGTAAATTTTATACATTTTCATTATTGCAAATTTGAAAAACAACTATAATGTTTAAAACATCACAGGCAGTCCAGCGCAGGAATCGGTTTCAAAATGTGACGAAGAGGGAATAAAACACCAAGAAATACTTGCTCCCATCAACGCTTTTGGATTGAACCCTATTTATCCCACTATTATTAGATATATTCCTGTTTCTTCTTCACGATATATTCTCGTCAATACCCAGTATCCATAAATCTCATTTTTCTACTATACTTTAAATGAAATTCTAACCTTGTATTTTGAAGGATAATAAACAAAACATAATTCCTTTCGTATCGGTGGTCTGTTTTGAACCAGAATGCACAAACATATTTGATAATATATGAGGATGTGGTAGAGGGGTAGTAGTTGGATACACAGAAAGAACACAAAAAACGGACAGGTTTATTTATCTTTCCATTCATTTTGTTTTTTCTTGACAAATCGGCTATATGTAATACGTATAGTTCTTTTGCCCGCTCGCTAGCAAATGATCTCGTCGTGTTCTGTTTTGTTTCTCTTTGTTTCCTTCCCTTCCTTCGACACTCGGTTTTCCCAGTGGAAAAGCGCGATAAAACCGAAACTCGCGGATACAGACAAAATACAGTGTGTCGGATAGAGCATGCTCGAAAACGTAAAAGTATATCTAAAGAGGTGGGCGTGGATGATTAAGGTTTGCTGCGTTTTACAATTTCGTATCGGTTCGAAGCTCGATGATTTCTGATCCCTTCGTGGGGCACGGTTGAATCTTTAAAAGGGGGTCGGGGGGCTGTGAGTAAACAGGAAAAAATGTCGGCGAGCATCAAGCGAGAAACTAAAGAACAGGCTTACGTATCGCAAAAATCGCAGATGGTTTACAATGAGTGGTGAGAAGTTTAAGACGCCGCCATTTTGTCGACTGGAAACTTGGACCCTTTGCGCCCTATTTTTTTGCGTTCTCAGCTTGATTATGGCATTTGTCAAGCATTAAGACTATCAGATATTCGTCATTTTATTTTGCAAACGCTTGCAAGTCCATTGCCATAGTCAGTCACTTCAAAACTTCGACCTGATAGTGTAATTTCATTCTAGACATTCCATTTTCTCACTTTCCATTCGAAATGTACAATTTAGCAACCCATTTTAAACCGATAAATTAATTAACAAACGTGTCAAACAAATTAAAAAATTTTTATCTTAATATTAATCGTGTGAGAAATTGGAGGACGTCAAAGTCGGGTCGCAAAGAGCCCCGTAAACAACAATTTGTGTTGAATCAGAAAATTCATAGATTTTTTCAAAGTCGATTTCATTTAACAATAATGACCATAAGAAATAAAAATTATCAGATCTCGAAAGGTCAATTTATTTGACAATTTCGTCGACAGAACGAGACGCCTTGGACCAGCAAGGTCGATAGGCGGAAATAGTAGCGCTATTAGTAGTAATAGTAATAGACAGATAATATAGTAGTAGAGACGATATAGTAAGAGTAATAGTGATAAGAGTTAGAGATAATATAAAGGTAAGAGATAATACGATGTACGTACTATGAGAAAGAGAGAGGAGAGAGAAAGTTGAAAAATAGAAAATGACTACTAGAGATAAGCGAAAGTACAGATCGCATGATAGAAGATGGAAAATTCGTAGGAAATTGTGTGAAAGCGAAAGGGGGGCAGAGGGGAGTAGATTAAACGATAGTAGCGCCGATCGATTAAAACAACGAGCCTAAACTAAGGTCAGCTAAAATTAAACGCTCGATTTTACAAAAGTATCGCTTGTGTGTTTCCTTTTTTCATTTTTCTTTTTATCATTATACCATTTCGTGTTCGCTCGTTCGATTATTAAAAAAACTAAGCACGAGCTCTGCTTTGAAAGTGAGTGATGGAGGAGGAGGAGGAGGGAGGGAGGGAGGAAGGGGGGGGGGGGAGAGCTTAAACCCGTCGTTTATCGGTAAAAAGTCTAGAGTTAGAAAATTAAAAAAAAAAAAAAAACAAAGAAATAATAGTAATGTATAGAGATAGTAGTAGAGAGTACGAACTAGCGAATAATTAATGATGTAAGAGTAAATAATGATTAATAATAAGTAGCTTCATTAATAGTAACGAACGGTAGTGTTAAACGGTGGCGATTAAAAGTAATAGTAATGATGATAATAATAATAATAGTAATAATAATAGCAATAGTAAATAATCGTAATAGTAAAAAAAAAAAAGAGAGAATAAAAAAAAAGTAACCGTTAAAGAATAAAGAAAAGTAGGGCGACGCAACGGCAAGCGGTACGAAGTTTACCGTAAGTCAACGCATGAATTAAATGTTCCGAGAATAATCTACGAAGAAGGTGTTGGGGGGGGGGGGGGGGGGGCGCGGAAGTAACCCTGTATCAGTTTCAGAACTCAGAGATGGGCAAGATTTATCACCTGCATACGAATTTCAAGTTTGCAAGATTTGTCATCTCGTAACGAATAATTACCCAATAGAATAAACATTGTGGTTAAAGCATTATGCGTATTATCGGCGTAAAATTTTGCCCATCCATGCCATGTCACAGAAATACAATTCCGAAGGCAATTCGTCATCTTTCTCGATCCTTGTGTCGAGTCTCGAGAAACGATCACTTCCGGGCCTGTCGCAGGGGTACACGCGTAGAATGGAACATATCCTCCGAGGGGTTTTGGCGGGGGGCTTTGTAATCGAGGTATAAAAATCGTAGATGTAAATCGTGTATAGTAAATGACGCCGTGCCGAAAGAAGACACGTGGAAGAGCGATCGGTACGTGCCCATACATCTGTGTGCGGTCGTGGTCTGTGTGTCTGTACGTGTGCGTGGCTGTGTGAGTCCGGTTTGTGATAAATGCAAACGGTGTGAGTACGCGAGCGTTGGTGTAAATGCTTCGTAGGAATCATCGGTCGACATTGAACTATACAATGATCCAACGTTGTCTATTTCGACATCAACCTATGGTCTTCGTATGTATATGTCTTCTGGACTTGGTGGCGAGAGAGATAGATTAGGCCTGCTTCAAACTTAGGCCCAATTCGATACTTTCAGAAGTCTTCTAACTCTCCAGTTTCAGATTTGGAGTTTAATTTTACTGGGGATGGCCTAACTCTTTATTGTATTTGAAAATAACTTCTCTGAGAGGTAAATTGAAGACCTTTGAGTTTTGGAATTCCACAGACAGTGTTAAAATTGTAGGAAACTGATTTTTCTAGCAGGAAATAAAGCATAGCTGGCTGGTTTATCGCTAGAAGACTTTTTAAGGGCGATCTCTTTCAACACCACAGTCAGAAATTCTTCCTTTTTCTTACAAAGATCCCTAAACAACGTACAATTCAATAACGAGCGACCATACGATGAGAAACGATTGTTCCTAGTGTCTGTCTCCATTTGTGCTTCGGTGAACGTGAATAATTACCCTTTGTTACTAATCTCCTCGCCCTCGTACCGTCCTCGTACACAACTAATCTCTAATCAAACTTACTAGAAAGAGCTTAACCGTAAAACGCTCGCTCTGACAATTGATTTCACGCTTTGTTTTTCTTGTTCCACGTACAAAAAGAAAATTGATTTGTCTTGCCGGAGGCGAGCTGATTGTGACTTGCAACGCAATTCCTGGCCCACAATTGTATTCCTTTTATATTTGTCTCTCTCATATCTGGCTTGAACTTCGATTTCCCTTACGATCAACATAAGAACTTCTTCTCAATCAACGCTGAACTTACCGATCGAACCGCCACGATCCTCTGCGCTTTCAACAAACTAGACTTTCGTCAGCATCGAAGAACGCGTGTGGAATCGCAGCTGTCGTCGGCGAGGAACGTAGGACGACTGGAAGAGAATGGGAAAGAAAGGAAATTTCCAAAACCCACCCAGTTTCCCTCGAAATAAGAAGATTGTTACGGAAAATCGTTATCACACGCGTCCCAGACGTTGCCAGAACGTCTTCGAGAAATTAGGCAGACGAGAAGACCAAAAGAAACGAAGGAGAACCTAAGAGAATGTATGAGAAAGGATGTTCGACAGCTTTTCCGACGGCTCAGGGATTCGCTTTCCTCATCAAATTATATCGATACAGAGAGTCGAGTGATTGTCGTTTAACTATACAATAGTACTCGTTTGAAAGTTCTGGAGGCTTAATTAGAAAGGGGGCTACTACACGAGTCTAAGACGCTACGTTTGTTTTCCATCATTGTTTAACCTTTTACTTCTTTGTTTACAGCTTTGCGATTTTTTTGTTTGTTTGTTTGTTTGTTTGTTTGTTTGTTTGTTAATTCATGTTTGTTCATCGACTTAACAACTACTCCTTAGATAAATCTCTACGTTTCACGCGACTTAACTCGTTACTTGTTTTCACGGATGACATCTCCGGTCGAATATCGCCTAAGGACAGTTCCTCGGCCCTGTGCATATGGGGATGAGTTTTCCTGTTTGCGATTACGCTTACGCTCGATCGGGGTATGTCAATGTTACATCGAGTCTCGAGGGGCCCCTTGCAACATCCTTTTGCACCAACCTCGGCACTGGTTAGCCTAATCCCGTCTTTTCCTCGGTATGCCAACCTTCTGTTTTCCCTTTGGCAATACATCAACGTCACAACAGCGATTATAATGATCAACTAACGAACAATAGAAGTCGAGCGAACGAGACCTGCCTTCAATAAGATATTTGAGGCTTTCGCGGTCCGGGTCATCACGGTTCATACTAACCGAGACTGCTGTTCATGTCCTTTGGGCAAAACACTCCAAACTTACAGCTAGAGGAGTTCCAGTGCTACACAGCTGGCTTCTTAAGGAGATCGAAGGACACGCTAATATTTCACTATACTTCATATCACTGATATCTCATCGTCAGTGTGTCGTTTGACCCCCTGAAGATTATTTTACCCAAGGGACACGACTCTAAAGCTTCGGTTAGTATCAACCATGAGGCCTTCCTCGTCCTGCACCTCTGACCGACAGGGAATTCGACGCCTGCCACTCGAGAATCGATGGATCCTCTGCTTGGCTGCTGAACGAGTTCCCCGTGAAGTCAGGAGGACCCTATAGCCTAACGTGGTTTTCATGGAAGAGAAAAACGGGCAAGAAGATTGCGGAGTCACTCGGTCAACAGGCACACCAATATCGAATCCTATCGATCACGTCGGATGAGATTCATTCGGAGATCCATCTTTCTCTAGGAAAAGAAAAGGGAAACGAAGCTTCTGGACAGTTCCAAAGTGTTTCTCCTGGTAACAGGGACCTAGAAACCGCGACGTCAGTTCTGTTGATATGTTGAGCTTCAAAAAGACACTAACCTAGACTCTTGGGATCTCTGGACAAACTATCTCCTGTCGATCCTCGTACAATCGAGTCATTAATTATGAAAGTGTCCATCTTCGTTTATTCGGGGATTAGAAGGTTTATAGTTCAATCAACGTTGAAGTGTAATCAAAGTCTTTAAAGCAATCAGGTGGTACGAATGATAACTCTATCGCGACCTTGCATTTACAAACGAAAGATATTTTCACGATTTTGTTTAACAATTAAGTCGACACTTTCGTAAAGAAATATTGCCTCGTTAACATTGAAACTTTTTAAGAAGATTCACGCCACTTTCATAACGAACGACTTGATTGAAATCGATTCGTAACGAATGAAGGACCCAAGAAGACATTTTGGAACTAGTCCAGCAAATTTCACCTATCCTATAAACACCATTAGGCGTCCTGCTCGTAGAGATCCTCTTTTTTAAAGGAGTCTCATCTTCACTGTGCTTGACCCTGTGTGTCTTTTAAACGCTTTCGCCACGTAGGAAAAATTAAATATTCACTTATTTCAACAACCGGCACCCGTCGATGGCCGAAGATGGCGGCTTCGGGTGCGCGTTAAAGGTATCTCTTTCTCGTCCTGCCAGCCCGAACGGATTAAATCGTCCCCCCCTTCCCTGTGAACCTTGTCTAACATCCACCACAAAGAAAAGTTTTGTTCAACGACCCTAATCGTCGCTTTTCGACCTCTGCCAAGCTGGCCTCCAGGTCGCAGAGACAATCGAAGGTCGAGTTCAGTTTAATCTCGGTTCGAACGAAGCCTAAGGCCCCGATTAGGCGAGCTGACCATCTCTAATTTCAACGATATATTTTACACGTGTATCGATAATTAATTTAAACCTTTTCCTTCCATACTATTCGCTCACTCTCACCTGGCATTCCGTCAATTCTGACGCTCTCACTCTCTGCTCCTCTCGCTTTGTTTTGTTCACCTGTCATCACCTCGGTGCCCTTTCTCTCTCGTATCTCTATCGCATATACAATATATTCGTAATAGATTAATCTTCTCTTCTAGATCATTACATAATCCGTAACGTCGGTAATCCTACACTTATCAGTTATTAATAAAATATAGATTATTGGGATACAGCCGCTGCGCACTTTTGGACACACCTGTTACAATGCGATATATCAAATATATATATATATGTATATAGGAGATATACATTGTGTGTGTGTGTGTGTGTGTGTGTGTGTGTGTGTGTTGTGTGTGTGTAGGTGTATGCGCGCGCGCCAGTATGTGTGGTTACGTGTACGTGTGTCGTTTGGTCGTGTCTGTTGTTTGTAAAGTGTGTGTTTAACGCTTGTATCGTTTACGTGTTTCGTGAACGTTTGTGCACATACACGCCTTCGTTTAGTATAGTCCCTAAATAACCTCTGTAGGCTAAGCTTCGTCTACTGCGTGGCTCGAACCAGACCCCGAATTTCCTTGGTCCGAATAGATAATTTCCATTTTGGTTTCCTCTCGCGGCAAAATTCACACGAATTCTCATACACTTTCTATTAGAATTCTTCGCATACTACTTCCCATTCTTCATAGTGGTCTCTGTGTAGCATCGATTGGTGAAAAAGGATTTTTACTCGATCGTGTTCAACGTGTCAGCAGCCCTTTCGGAGCGTTGAAAAATACTATTCGAGGCTTCTGGTTAACCTTTTTGGACTTTTTCGAGGAAGTACTTTGCACTGGAGATATTATCCTGTTAAGTTTGACGGCGTTTGATAGTTTTACAGGATTCGATAGAGCTTGATTATGTTGATTGTCACAGTTTATGTCTTCTACAGACTACGCGAAGTGTGACATGATCTGAATAACAATTTTATCCTATTAAAAAGTATCGTTAGACTCTTCGAACATTTAATTTCTGTCGACGAATTTCTATAGTTGTCTAGCAGTGACATATCCTACGTTTTGTCTTGGAATAATTTAGTACCACCATCTATATTCTGCTGTTAGGGTTTATTTCGAACTGGAGATATTTTCCCATTAAGTTTTACGGTGTTTGACAGATTTTTATGGAGCTTGATCAAGCTGATTGTCACAGTTTCTGTTTTCTACTGAGTATGTAACAGCTAAGCGAAGTGTGACATGATCCGAACAACAATTTTATCCTATTAACGAGTTTTCAAACACTTATTTTCTGTCAACAAATTTGTTTTATCGTTAACAACGACATATCCTACATTTTGCTTCGAGATATATTGTTAAAATGTACTCTGCACTGAAGATAATTTTTAATTCTATTTGATGAAGTTTGATGGTGTTTCGATATAGTTCAATGGGGTCTGATTGTCTAAGTTCATGCATCCTATATATCATATGCTCGAGCGATGCAAAATGTCATCTCAATGTTTAATTTCTGAAGTTTGAAAAGAATTGTAAATCCGTGAAATGTTCGAAATTCTTTAAATTTTGTCTCGAAGTAGTTGAACTGTACTTTCAAAAACGCTTACGATTACTCTCGCTAGAGAAGTATTCTGTAGTTCAGTCTAACGAAGTTTGACGGTGTTCGATCTTAATAGAATCTGATAAGCTGATTGTCTGTTTATGGTTTAGAGAAAATGTTGATCTTATTAATCGCTACTGTCGAATTCTCCACTATACAAACTCCTTTCGGTAAAATGTTTCGATGAAATAACCGAGAATTAAGAAAGCCTTGCGAATGGTACCTTTTTCTAAGAGGAATTCGATGCTTCCTCTGAACTTTAGCCCCGTTTCTTGTCGCAGATGTTTTTTCTCTGATACTCTGAACCGTCAGCCGAATTTGTTCCCGTTAAGAATCCATTATCCACAAAGAGTAAAATGTAAGGAGAGTCCATGGTGCGTCTGCTGGGATCTATTTAGACAACTACATTGAATGATCGAAGCGATCGAGATTTGTCACGCCATTGGTCTTTATAATATATAAAAATACGTCGTCTATAATGAGGAAGTTACGTTGAATATGCGTGTATGTATATATATATTAGAACAACTCTTCTAGAATTTCGCAAGGTGTTCAGTTGGTCTGGAGAAATTTCGGAGCCTGAATATCTGCGACACCATGTAGCGAGTGCTGGCTATCCCAACCCTCACCTCGGCCCCCCTCAACCCAGCTAGAGATATACTCGATCTAATCCGTCTACAGGGTGCCTCTTTTTTTCAGAATTTAAAAAGCTACATCTCTCGGATCCTCGCGAATCCATTCAAAATGGCGTCCCTCTATTTTCGAGGACCATTAAAAAGAAGGCAGATTTTATCTGAAATTTGAAAGAAAATGACTCTGGTCGTACTATTATTTTTTTAACAAAACACTTCGACAACGACAGGTCTTGCAGATCTCTTTACCTATATATTTTTACGTTTGTGCTTGGTGGGACTTCAGAAAGGATTTGAACGCCATTTGAAACGGAACCAAGTTGCGCAACTAACTCCGGGCACCCTGTAGATAATTTACAACCCGGTACGGCTGTCCCGTTTGATTCACCGAATTGATTTCTTAAAGCTTTTACTACTGTTCCTCGTCTAGAAATTCATATTTTCCTTCTCTTTTGGCGAAAACGGAGAAAGCCTCTTGGCAGCTCTCCCCTTTGAAAATAGACAAAGGAAGTGGAAATCATTGTCATCGCAATAAATATTAGATAGAATAGCTGTCGCAGGCGAGCTGGTACCGAGACAGATTCTCGATTCTCAGGAGGAAATGCTGTTTCTTCGTTTGTTGGATTATTTTCAAAACTTTTCCGACGTTTTAATTTTTTGTAACCCTGCTTTTTGCGCTACAGTATAATTAATAAAAATGCTGGATGAGTTCGCCAAAAGTAATTCGTAAAAAATTCGATGGAAGCATCGCACACATTTTCCTTCTGGGAATCGAACTCTGTCCAGCGCAACAGACTGTACAAAATAACGAATTCCGTGTCTCTGTATGTGCGTGTGTCGTGTAGCCGTGTACGAGTGACAATGTGTGAGCGGGAATGTGTTCTGGAAACTCTGAAGAGACCTCCAGTAAAATCAACGCAGAATGGCGACGTCAGCGACGAAATTTGGAAGTTCTGTCAGTTGAAGTAAGGTTTGCAGGCTCTTCAGGTACGCTTAGGAAACATTGTGCTGGAAATACTATTGTGCAGGAGGCCTTCGGCTGTACCTGAAGAAGTTTTCCTGAATCAGGGTTCCATGGTTTATTTGTGCATCGAAACAGCCTGTTTAATACTTGAAGAAGAGAACGTATAACTAGAAGATAAGACCTGCTGAGAACTGCACGACGATTAGAGAAGTTTAGGCTTAAGCAGACACTGAACTTCTTTCCAACTGAGGAAGATCACATTTTTCGCGATGGTTTTAAGTGAAGTTCTCGATAATGTATACTGGCTCATGAGGAAGTGTGTAAAAATGGTTGAATATCGGCAATTGTGGATCGCCTTTTCCCTGAATGTTCAATGTGGCAAGAAAGTTTATACCTAAACGATAAATGAAGAGAAGTTGCCTTATCAAATATACATATTTTTAAGAATATGTACAAGTCCATTTATAAAATACGTGAAAATATATAAACTATTTTTTAAACTAAATCGTCGTTAATCCTATGAAAAAGGGGGTTTTCGAGCTTGATTTTCTATCTTCAAAGAACGTAACGACAAGTAACCTAACTGGAAACATTGATCTTTCACTTTGTAAAGAAAGAAGTGTCTGCTTGGACATCAAAGTCGAAACAAAACATGAGAATCTAAAAGCTACTACGCGAATCATAGAAGATACTTTAAACGCAGAAGTTGACAAAGAAACGCGTATGTTTTCGTGTATACGATGTGTAGACGTGTAATTAGCGATCATCGCGCGACGGAAGCGACTCACTACGGTTCCGGTAGAATCTATAAATGCAGTCATCAGATTAAATAATGTAAATACATCGGAGATTCGAAAGACAGATCATAGATGCAAAGACTGGCCCCTTCGCTCATGCCGGCTACTCGCTACGTCTCGACTGATTGGTCGATTCCTGCTCTCCTTGGCCAGCGAGAATCAGCTCCAAGCGATCTAGAACCATCATCCAAGGATCAGGTGGCATATTTGGATCTAAAATTCAGTTTCTAAAGGGACCTCGCCTCCATTTCATCAGATTTGGAACGACTGCCTGCTTGGATCTGATATTGAGACTATAAACCAAACATCCAAGAGGTTTAGCTTCTAACAGATCGATGTAAACCGATTTAGGCCATCCAGAAGGAATTGGCGAGGAGGCTCGTGGAATCCAATCCCTAAATGACTGTCCAATCTTGAAGATCGGCGTCCGAACGATCACGAGGAACATCGCTCGCTTGACCCGTTGAGAGATTCCTTCCTAGAGTTAACGGCTAGCCTACTTTGGCACAAACAACACTGCCCGGGCCGGCACTCGCTTTTGTTAAATATATTTTTTTGTAATTTTCTGTTATTAGTTTGTTCACTTCGCCTCGGATCTCATAGTCTCTTTCTCTCTGGCTCACGCAACAACACTCGCTTAACCTTTTGTTCTCTCAGCAATCCTCTCTCGCAGCCAACCACTTCCGCTCCACTTTCACTCAGTTTCCCTCCATCTACCTTTCTACCGATCGATACGTATATTAATAAGATTTAATTGACTCCAACAGAACGTCGATTAGACAGAAATCGGCGAGCTTCCGTGGCACGTCGCGGCGCCACTCGCACATCAAACGTTCTCAGACTTGAAACTCTAAAGACCTCAAGATCCAGACGGCTACCGTCGCCGTGACGTTCACCGGAAGCCCATTCGTCACGACGATACGACACTACTGATAAATTTTCTTTCTTGACACGAGGATTTGATCATGCGACCATGTGTGGTATGTGTGTGTTTTGTGTGATGTGCGTCTCGCGCGCGAGTCTTTTGTGCTAATCAAAACTCGCATCTAATCGTTCTCTCTCCCCTTTCACTGCCCAGATAAACCTTCCCACGGGCATCTCATTTTTTTTTGTTAATATATATTTATATATATATTTATATAATATATTGACGCTCTGCGGACTATCGACTACAGTGTGTATCATAGTTTCATCATAAATTTACCTTATTATCTTACACGACACTAGCGGTTCAAACACAAAAAAACCTCCCCTATAGTCTCCTCTCTGACTGGTTAGTTCTAACGTCCGCCTTACAGGGAGGGAGGGGGGTGGGCGCTCTCTTCGCCTGTCGAAAGGAATGCTTAGAGATCAGGAACTAATCCGGCTTCCGGTAGGCCTGGTCCGTCCCCGGAAATGCTGATCCGTCTACCAGGCGTTCGAGAATCGCCGGTCGATCTGCCCCACCAATTTCCCTATACGCATGTACAAACTTGTTTGTTTTTTTTTTCCTCGTTTAATTAGCGATATGTTTAACGGTTCACTCCTCTACCGCCCTTGTCATTATACTTGTGTGGTTTGATCCTTATTATACGATTAAAGATTCTACACAATCCTAAGCACCTATCAGCTAAGAAACCTGCGTCTGAACGTGTGTTTCTGTTCGTGTCCGTTCGAGTCCACGTTTGTGTCTGTTTGAGTGTGTACGTTTGCGTGTGATTAATACTTATCGTCGAGCATACAAATTATAAAAATACCACCTGCAACGACGTACGATAGCGCACGATCCCGCCACGTGGCCAGTCGACAGAGGCCAATCGGAATCGACGAGGATCTAGCTCGATCGTTCAGCCGTCGAAAATACTGAAGGTACACCTTACAAAACAAAGAAAGGATCGGTTGGCCCACGAAGAAGCACCGGCTGCCACGCGTGGCGGAACTGACTTCGACTATCGCCTCCATCCCACCTACCCAATCGATCGTTCGGTAAAGATATAATCTTTCTCTTCATCTTTGAGCGAAGATACGATTGGTTGAGGGCAAAGGGTGCGAACGCTGAGGGTCCCGTTGACGTAGCCTTAACAATTAATCTTAGACCGTTAAGCCGTTCGGTTTCGCGCGGCCCCCTAGGGCTCGACGCTCAAGTAACAAAGGAAACTCGTGGCTGACGCGAGGATCTGATCATAGTCATCATCGGGTAGCTCTAAACGCGCGCTACTTTCAATCTAGCTCGCTTCTTACCTGGCTTTGTCCTCTGACTGCGCATGTCGCGTTTGCGTTGACAATCTCTTACAAGCTAACCAAAGACGCGTGCTTCTTTGATGGATCGAACGGATGTCTCGGATCCGTTTAACTTTAAAAACCCTTAACACTTTACTCAGTTTGAAGGCGTCGCCCCGCCGTCAGCGGCTGGCGTTACGCTTGTAAAATATATAATATATATATTTATATATATAATATACCTTATGCTTTAAAGATCAACTCTGCGCGAGAGTCCCTCTTCGTACCCATTTTATAATCCTAGTCTCTCCTTTCTCCGTTGAAAATGCTTCGTTCGCTTACCGCGGGAGGTACCGGGACCTCTCCTCTCTCTTTCTCTCTGAGCGGTTCTGGCGTTGACTCGACGCGAGCCAACGCCGTTTTCTCAATTTACTTTCAAGAGACTCAACCCTCGCTTTCATCGTGGTTCCTCGTTCGCAGCCCTAATCCTGTTTTGAGTTTCACGTGGCCGTAAACTCTAGCGTCTGACGAATGCGAAAAGATAAAATGTAGAAACGGATGTGTGGCATCCTCTCGGAAAGACCGAGAAGTACTTTGTCCTTGCCTCCGAGTCGAGATCTCGGTGACAGAATGTTGGTACGCATGTGCTCCTTGATGCGAGGGACAGGCGGTCGTTTACCATCGTGCTGCACCGTTTTGGAGCCAAGGAAGGCTCAAAGGTGGCCAGTCAATGGCGTTGCAGCCCTTCTAGGACGACCGACCCATTAGGCCCATCGCACGGACCATCAGCCATACTCTGAGCCGGGTGACCAAAAGGGGACTAGGGCATAGGACTGGTACCACTGCCGATCGTTTGATTGTGACTCTTGTTAGATGTTGCTCTTGGAGAATGATACTCTCAAGTGATTGGATTCGCTCAGCTGGTAGTTGTGCATTTTCTGGAACAATTAAAGTGAAAGATGATGGTTAGACGCTATTCGAGAATGTCTAGAAGGATCTAGTTATCGATCAAACTGGAACATATGTGACACTTACGATCAAAGCAGCGACTGCGTCATCCATGCTAGGCATCTGTATGAGGGCCATTTTTCTGTCTTTTGGGAAGAACTTGAAAGCTTTCACGGTGAAGCCATTCTTAATAAAAGCTTCCCTAATTTCCTCTTCGGTTACGGTAGCACTGAAAACACCAAACAGTACGTCAACGTCAACATCAGCTTTCAGAAACTCAGCGTAGACGTTGTGAATCAAATAGGGCTTTTCAGGCTTCGCTTACGGAATATTTGATAAATGCAAGGTGGAGCTCGGTGGGTAGATGTTCTGGTAATTCTTTGAGCCTGGTTTCTTGAATCGGTGAAGAGCACTGTTGGTGTAATCCTTCGTCAAACCAGCATCTGGCTGACCCTCCTTCGGCAACTGAACCGTCTGATGCTTGCTCAGCATCACTTTGATTTGCTTTCCAAATACTCTCAATTTGTCCATGTGTGTCAGTGCTGTTACACAGAGAGCGTTATTAAAAACATGTTTCAATATAAAGAAATCCTATAAACAAAGAGAAATACAAAAATGTTCATTGATTACCTAAATGAGCCTGATGCGGTTCGGCCATCTGAATCAGTGCCGAGTCCTTCTTGTTGTAAAGAATCTTCACACGTTGTACATCCCCGTAAACGCCTACATGCACAACACGCAAATATTACTTTAATATGCCCGCTTAGCCCGAAGAAACAGGCTTTTAATAATGGCGGCATCTAGGGATTATCGATGATGAACGGGACAATCAATTTGGTCGATCGAGATCGGGGTACGACCGGACTAAGACTTGGGACATGCAACGAGGTGATCGGTTCAGCTACTTCAAACGCTCTCGAACGCTGTCAAACGTCACCATAAGTTCACTTTCTTCAACGTTTTTGCTTTTTCTCGATCAAGAATACATTCAATTTAGTTAGCTAAAATTCCTTCATATATTCTTCGAATCTTTCGGAGCTGAGATTTGAAAGCAAGCATACTCTATAGCGTATACAAAGACGCTCAAAGAATTAAAGAAGACGAATAAATAATTTGGGGTAGCTGAACCGTTCGCCTAACCGAGAGGTGAGCTCCTATGGAATTACGTAAAATAAGCGAAAGCTTCTGTAATATTAAGGTGTCTGGAACTGATATTAATAAAATATAAACGAATTTAGAAGAGATGCTTGGAAATAGAGAACATGAAAAAAAATGTGTCATTGATGACTGATGATCGTGGCATGGATGAAACGTGATGGATTTGCGAATGAAACAGTTGTAGTAATAAAATAAGTTGAAATCACGAAAATAACGGAAAATTAAAAACGTTAAACAAGAATACAAGAAATGAACGAAACACAAAATATCCTCTCTATTATATTATATATACGTGAAGAGGAGAGTGATAATGATCGAGTTATCTCTACAAAAAAAAAAAAAAATAAAAAAATAAAAAGAAAACAGTTCACAACGAATATAAGAAACAAATTCTTTTGTTGCGATATGATAACGCCGAAAGTTACGATAGCGATTTAGAGATTATACTCTGTACGTGTTTCGATATATGTATTAGTGTGTGGCATTCATCCAACATATGATTTAAAAAAAAAAAATATGGCAATTTCATTTCGCCATTCTCTTCACTCTCCAAAAAATGGCTTACAAACACGTAGAAGAACGTGTCGCTGTTTCAGCGTGATGTGTATAGTGTTTCGAACGGTGTAAGTGTGCCGCGCGTGTAAATATAATAATTAATAATGTAATATAATTAATAATATAAATGTAGAGACGTACCAAACAGGGTAAAGAGAGCGTCAGGCGTGACCATCTACACAGAGAACAGACAGAGTCCAGTCAGTAGTCAGCGAGTATAATAGGATTCAATGTATAGTGTTGGCACGCGCACAAGTTTCATGATTCTATTTTTTTTAGGGGCTTTCCAGACCTTTCGCTGCAGAAATATAAATAGTTAAAGTTTGCTGGTGGGATTCAAAAGGAACTTAAAAGCTCTGAACACTAGAATTATAACTTGAAAAATGTTGGTTTCCAACAAACATTTACAGACATGCAAAATTGCGATAGAATATTAATTGCGATAGAATATTAATGATAATTACTGTAAATAAAATTGAACGATCCTTTCGAGTGAAGCTCGAATCAAAATGAGACCAAAGTATCACTTGGTACAAAAACAGATACTCGCTAAAAATTTTCTTATCAGCATTCGAAATAGAGATACTATCGATCAATTGAAATTGAATTGTCTTTAATAGTAATTGAACATGTGTGTGTGGTGAAGAAACAAAGGAATTCGAAAATACAGATTCTCTATGATATATATATATACGCTGATAGCGCATGGGGTTTACAAATACACCGACGTAAATATATGTCAGCAACAGCGAAAGAGCTGGAATTCGCTTTTCCGGTCGATTTTCCTTCAGTTGTCAGCCCTCCGCAATCGTGAGTGGAGAAAACAGGTAGAGAAACAGAGACAGAGTTACAGAGAGACGTAGAGAAGCAGAGAAACAGCGGGACCTTCTCGTCAATATGAATCCCTCGTGGTTTTGTCGTCCCTCCAAACGTAGGAATGATTTCGCGGTGGGAGGGGAGGTTAACAAAAAAACAAAACAAGAAAAAAAAAATACATAGTACACTCGATCGTCTGCTCGCCAGAGGAAAAAGACACTGTTGAAGCTTGTGCGCGCGGCGCAACGATAGTAGTACACATAGTTATAGTACAGTAGTGACAATAGTTGCAGCTGCGAGGTGTGACGTCGACACACAGTTTCATAGTGAGGCGCCTTTCGTTTCAGTTTCTTCACTTGAATAAATTAAAATAAAATTATTTCATTTAATTTATTGTTTTACTTTCCAGAACGTTATACAAAATGAAAGCGAAAGAAATTAATAAATAAATAAGTATTCCTTCTCGATATAAACTGAGCTGATCTACTTCAGAAATAATACTACCAGAAAAAGGGATACCGAATAACTTTTACAGCAGATTTTGTAACATATGCTCCAATTGAAATTTAGTTTTGTAAACGAAAGCCGCCTCGGTGGAGATAACGTCGTAGCCGACATTGCTACGTATCACTCAGAACAGAGAATGGTGACGTTCGATTTCTATGTGTGTGTTTCGAAAATGAGAGGGTATCGAGGGTTCGGGGGTGTAGGTGGTAAGATATAAAGGGTTGGTGACATAAACAGGGGCGCATACGCATCGAAACTTCGATTTTCCTGGTTGCCGAAGGGGGCGCTCGCTCGATACCACCAATTGCAAACGGGAGAAATGAAACTCAGGTATTTTTCCACGAGAACAACGTCGTGTTCGCTCTATCCGTTGTTCTCGAGTCGATGGTGGAAAGATGTGTAGTACAGAAATAAAAAATAAAAAAAATATAGCGTATCGAGGACACTGTTCGGCAAGGGAAGCTCGAGTCGAGGGATGGAGAGACTGCAAGGAATGCCTACGTAGCACTACGTTGTAATCACATCGTTGTATTTGCATAACTCTTGTTGTATAGGTACGTACCTAAGCCAGTTTCGTGTACATAGGCGGACACCGAGAGAAATGGCAGAATCTTTTTACATGGCTAATAATGCGCGTGATTATAATAATTGGAACACGATATAAAATATTGAATATCATATTGAAAAGCAATGATAATTGATTAGAAATTGCTCTAGAATATTATAGAAATTATTGTATATAATTCATACGTCGATCAAATTTTAAAGACCATTTCCCTCAGTGTGAAATGAAGATTAGCCTAATCAAAAGTGCACAGTTCGTCGATAGTACAGATATTGTCTATAGTTATTGGTTCGTATCGACGTTCTGCACGCTTTAATGGATGATTAAAGACACGAAGAAATCTAGAAGAAATTTGTAAACCTTTTTACAAACTCTCCTGCAGAATGAAGAATATATTCTACTCCCTTTTCCTTATAAATAAAAACCCGTTTCAGATTCTTCTCAAAAATGAAAATCAATATTTTGCAAAGCAGAGCAACGATCCAAATTGTTTCGACAATTTATTCCCATCTCTTAATTTTGCTTCGTGTCTCCATCTTGGAACTACACATGTCCTCGACATGCTAGTATAGCAACGACCTATCGAACGCTACCAATCGGAAGCCACTTACCTCTTCGTTCAGGTTGCTGACGAGCAACACCGCTGAGGTTTGCGCATTGGTTGGCACGCGCATTCCAAGTCCTGCCGCACCGAGAGGAAATCCACCAAGGCCAGCTAGCCCCCCAGCAGGTGGTACCCCGTTGTAGGGACCCGCCAAGGGCGAAGGTAGCCCATGCATGGCCGCAAAGGGCGTGGGCAGCACACCCGGTGCCCCTGCAATGGACTCTACTTCAGGAAATTTACAAGGTAGCGTTAGCAACGTTTGTAAACAATAAATAACAAAGTGCTCATTGATAAACAAAAATCACTGGTATTGTACTATGTTAAAGGGCTGGACGTCGTTACTCTTGATACGAGAGATAGCGAATTTGTCAAAATTAAAACTGAGTGCTCCTCGGCTACCAAATTATTTCATCTCTCGAATATATGAGACAAATCTTTTAATTTTGGAACTGTGTTGATCTTGCATCCTAGTTTAATTTCAACGCTGGAAAAGCTCGCTCGCTGGCATGCAAAGAAATTTCATTCGTCTGAAGTTGGGCCGCAGAAAGAATCGAGTCTGGAGCCTCCCACTGCTCACTTTAATTAATTCACTTGCAGTTTAAAGAAGTTAGAGAATTCAGGGAAACGATCGAAATTATTTTTCTTGGGTACTGAGACTTGTACAATTCTTTAATTTCTAGTTCTAGCGTTAACGATGTTGAAGTAGGAGAGAATCGAAGAATGAGAGTAAGAACGAACGATGAACGACTAGGAGAAAATCGAAACGGGCGGTTGCATCGACCGATGTGGTATCGCGTTCTCTCGTTGCGGTGCAATTAATTAATTTACCCGAGGAAATAATACCGTCTGACCGCACGCAATTCGATTCTGCTCGAAAATGGAGCTGAAAACGAGCGGCAAATTGGAGGGAAACACGCCGGCTCGCTCAGACACGGAATAACAATTTATCATAACGCCCGAATGACAGAAACGGGTCGCCATTCCTATTAATATAATTAATTCTAATGGACTGAACGGTCGGAAATCGCACGGCTAATTGATCAATCGATTTTCCGAGCCCATCGATCCCGCAATGGCTACTGACTCCATGAAAATCCACTGGTAAAATGTAATGGCGTCGTTCACTGCGTCTTGTGTGAATTTCATAGACTTTAGTTTCAGTTCGCACCAGACTATTCAATTGGCATTCTATCGTAACTAGACATTGAAATTATTCAAGAAAGATAGGAGCTTATTTCGACTAGTTAATTTATTTCATACTCTGAATTACTCAAAAATTAATTAATAGTGGATTTCCCGCGTAACAATCAAATGAAAAATAGCGGAGAATTCTAAGACTGTGAACGAGTCACGATTAAAAACCGACATGCAAGGATAGATTAAAAAGTGCTTTTCTCTCTCAATCTAAAAAAAAGAAACAACGAGGAAAAGAAAAAAAAAAGAAACATTTTAAAAAGCAAACCGAGAGTAGCCCCCGGGGGCTGATGCGCGCAGAATAATGGAAACACACAGGATAACAGTGGTCGAGCGAAAATCCGGTGGAATTCAATTTTCATAATGAAAAAAACAGGCACGCTCCGGCAATTTCCTGTTAAACTCACGGGTCTCAGTTACGGAACTTGCCGGAAATTTAATTTCATAGATACTTTGCCGGCTCGAGACAGTTGCTTCTTCATTATTGTATTCTACGCTATTATTACCGAGTCCGCGTAATCAGGGTGTTAATTGAATTCTATCTTAACGATGTTATCGTCTTAGCCATCCGATGAACGGGGAAGAGGTGTCGCGGGGGTGTTAAAAGTTGCAAATTTGCGAATAGTTACTCTTCGAGGGAGCCGTATCGCGAAATCGACGAGGTAACTTGAGAATTTGTAGGACGCCAATTTTTTAGACCCATGGGAAAGCTTAAAATTGTATTCAACTGGTAATAGAATTATTTCGTAACTTAACGGCTGCTCGAGGCATCGATCTCTATGTCTCGAATGAATGGCAGTTTTATCGTGTAAATTGTATCACACTAACCTGGTATTCTAGCGCGCGGCTGTGATCCGGCGCCCATCAGTAATTGTGGAAGAAGCTCACCACCGAGAGCAAGGGATGCAGCGTCCAAATTCGCATCGCCACTGGGGAGGGTGGGGTTGGTATAATCCCTCGACTTGTCATTATTGAACTTGACGTTCAAGTTTTGCATCTTGCTGTAGTCGATACGTAACGTGCAGCAGGAGTTGTAGATGTTCTGGCCCTCCAACGACTGGAACACAGCAAAAAGAAAGAGAATTGTAATTGAACGCAATCGAATCTAAAATATTTGTTGCTGTTCCAGCTCACAAACTATAATAAAAATCCAAGGGAGAAATCATATTTCCGTCGATAGCAATAGTTCCATCTGTCGCGCTCTCATTCTACGTCAACCTAATTAATTAATCACCCGTTCAATCATCCCCGCCAGGCGACACATGTTATATCATACAATGGCAAAGCAAGGGGATGGACCAACGTATGTCCAGAGGTGGCTCTTTCGATGCCGCTCTATTTGATCTCCATTAATAACAACGACTGCCAACGTGCCTAATGCAGTTGTAACGACGCAGCCAGGCTGGAAAGACGCGGTCTAATTACGTATGCACGTCCAAGCACGGAGGCACACACACTTGAAACACGTCCACGTAAACCTAGCCGCGTGTTTGACCTGCGTATGCACAACTTGGTTTGCATTGTTGCAACATGAACTGTGTGTACGCGCTCAGCTTCGACTGTATCTATCCGTCGGCCATTTACATGGGCTAATGAATTTCATACATAATTACCGACCGACCAACGTACAGGTGGCCAGTGGCGGTGCCTGTAGGTTAAGGCTACCTTCAGGCCAGTTATACAATTTTCCCCGCGTATCGGCAGTGCCAAATGGACCCTGAAATGCCGCGAATGAATCCTGAACTGGAAGGAGAATTTTACGTTCTAGCACCTAGATGAATCCAGAAACCATCTTGAATTGTTGTGTTTCAGGAAAGTAATATTACAACTTTGCTGCTATTTTTTTATAACTTTTGTCCTCCAATTAATTCACATAATTGAGGTCCTATTGTAAAATGAATAGGAGTGGATATTTTCCAAGTGAAACTCAACTACGAATCAATGTTCGCTGCAAATCTAGGACATGCATGTTACGCGTAAACATGTTACAGAGTTCCTTTATCTGATTTCCAATTTAATTTTCCACGACTATTTCCCAAATTTCAGTTGAAATATTCACGGACTACGGGGACTGTTTGTTAACGTCCGTTAATTTCTGAGAAAAAAATTTCCGCGGAACGTTGTAATTATGAACGGTCGCTTTACAGAAAGCGTCCGGTTAATTAATTGCTTACGCGGAAAGTCGGGAACCGCTGAGACTGGAATAATTTTAAACTGATTACTCGGGCGTAAGGGAAATCGGGCTTGAAAATTAAAAATCCGTTAGAGACGCGTGCAACGGTGTAGTCGTGCATAATCCGCGATGCAATATCCCTTTTTTTCATCAGTCAGTCAAAACGACAAAGTACAGTTCGCTGACGTACAAAGAATACCTAATCTGGGTTAACAAAGTGCTCTGGGTATCTGCGATTAAATTATTTTAATATCGTTCCCATCCCTAGCCAAGTTGCGTTAAATTTAAAAAATAGTTTACACGAGTGAGTGGTTCATGATTAGCTACAAACACTCGAGTGTATTGTAGTTAAAAGTGCAAGCATTTGCAGACTGGGGAAACTCTTCTCTTTAAAATGGTTTTTGTTTCATGACGATACGATTATTCGTTCTAGAGATATTGTCATTTATAAGGAACGCTGTTTTTTAATACTCTACTATCTCCCACTCTGACTACTTTGCGTTAAGTAAACTGCGTCAGTGGCTCGCTTCTATATGGCTGCTAATGACGCTTCTAACTACTTCTTACGTTTACCATACAAGTCAACCTACATTTTAAAGTCTCATATCTTGAGGACCAATTAACCTATTCGCTTGAAACAAAGTGCGCTATTAAAGTCACGATTTCCCCTATCGAATGCAGTCCTTCCCAACTATTTTGAAGAACGTATACTGCATATTAAGGTTATAATAAGCAACACAAGGGAGCCGTTGGAGATCGAGCAGCCGAGGGAACTTGATTCGTGGCCACCGAGAGATTTGGCGAATTTTGACGAGCGTCTACCGCCGGTGCAGGGCGGATAATAAAACGCGGCGCGGATTCGAATTTTTCTGCTGTAATCGAATTCGCCGGCAACGCAGAGAACTCGTTCGTCCGCTCTCGAACGACCAAAGAAATTCGATTACCGCGAGAGAGTTTTCACCGTTCCTGCATCGATTGTTTACCACACACCCCCACTTCTCTTTTCGCCCCTTCGGCCGAGCGAAAATCCGTTTTTTCTTCCCGCAACCTCCACCCCAACTCGCTGGACGACTCCGTGCCCCCATCCACCGACGGAAAAAAAGCCTTTGTCGGTTCGTTTCTGCCGGCGGGCTGGCGAATGCGATTTTGCAATTTAACGGAAGTCAGAGAAACATGGCCATAAAGCGAATGCTGAAACGGTTTCACCGCGCCGCAAGTGGCAGCCGAGCGTTTTTGCCAACCCGACCTGTGAAAAATTCTGCATTATCTCGTACCTTGAAGAGGAAATCGTGCTAGACGCGTCATCTATCGCGAATCCCGCCAAAAAGCAGCGTTTTTGGAACTGAGTTTTAAAAAGTTTGCATTGCATTCCACAGAACGTTACTCAAATTATACAGAATAACATTTTTCTTCAATCGACTTTCGAAACTCTGTAAACTTTGATCGAATGCGTTCGCCGACAGAACGAGGACTTATTTCTAAGAGGATTTCAGTAGAAGAATCAAATCCCCAAATAGAAAAGTAAGGGCATCGTAGGGTAAGAGATAAAATTGAAAATTAAAGTTTAAAGATGTAAGACTAACTCAGTTTCGGTAATTTTTTTTTCCTTTCCTTAATAAGGCGTTCAGTTTGATTATAATTTTCTCTAATATTCCCTTTCGTATTTCCTTCGTTGTTTCAATTTATCACCACAGGCTTGTAGTTAATTACAAACGAAACAAAAAGTGACTTTACAATGCAAATAGGTGAGGGAGAGAGGTATCTTCATCGTTAATAAAAACCAAGTCGTTTCAAGGTAAATGTACCGGGTAGCAATAAAAATTTGCATCGCAACATCTGGAGCTTTTAATGGATGGCAATGGTTCTGAAAATATTCCACGAAAAATGTCGATTCGTCCCTAGAGACGGCGGATACCCCATAAAAAGAATTCCATATGCGTTGAAATACAAAATAGGAAGAATGGAAGGAAATAGGGAGCAACACCCAAGCGGGTACTTACCAGTTTAGCAGTTTGGGCTGACAGCATATCCGCGTACTGTATTAGTGCCTGGAAAGTGCCTGAAACAAAACAAAACGACGACTCCGTTAGACTTTAATTAAATATCGTACCTGCCTCAAAGTTGATCGATAGGCGTTTCGATTTCATCTAATTTGAAGATTAGAAAAGAGGTGTGCAGCTGTACGCATGCACCATATTTCAAAGTCATAGAAATTAGAAAGCGCGAAGGTCTGAAAACCTGAACTGGTTCGAAAGAAAAAATTATTGATAGCTGCAGGGAGGAATGTCGTTTGATCTTCGAAAATTGAATGCAGTTTTCACGGCCGTTTGCGTTTTCCGTTGCGGGTGGAAATTAAATGAAGCTGAAATTAAATGGAAATAAAAGGAGCTCGTTTCCCAGTAATATGTTGGGTTGTCGGACACTTTTTTCACCGCGGAGAATTTTTATTACCGCCACGATCAAATAACGATGGAAATTGAATAACGCTGCCCCCGGCGAAAAACTCCATATCCTGTTGTAGCATTATATCCACACAAAAAAAAAAAATGTTCTGTGCTTTTAGGCGCACGAAATCCAACATTAACGTTAAAAATATTCCCTAGGGCGACGCGTGTCCCCTCCCGAATAAAACCCAAAACAATCACCGACGATTTTATTAACTTTTGTTTTAATCAACGACCATCGTGTTTTTATTTTTACTCCTTTTTTTATCTCTTTGTAAAGCGCACGATTGAGATTATATTTCCGTCGATTCTATGGGTCGAGCAAATGTTGGTAATTTGTAATCGTTAAATTCTGATTGCTGTTTCATTCACTTTAATCATTGTTCAACAATTTGTACGGTTTGTGAATATTGTTGGATTTGAGGGAAAAGGCAAACGTCTTGGAATTAACACGACTGGGGCACCTGAAAAAGAAAAGCAGTCACATTCCTGCACGAATCCGTTCCTGAAGCGTGTTTCAAATGAAATGAAATGAAAAATATGATTTCCAGGCGCCGCGGGGCCTCGCAGGAAGCGTGTAGAATGAAGAAAAATACAGAACGAGAAGGGGCCTGAGTGTGTGTTTTTAATTTGAAATACTGGCGTATAACGTTGAGAAAAAGAAGTGCCTTCCTCCTCAAATTGAAATTCTTGCCTCAGTTATCTTTGACGAACACGGCGGAAAACGCTTGGGGCAGCTCGAGGCTTTCATGCTCGTTCACCGTTCTTTCCGTCGGTGTCAGACGCAATTTCGGTTAGGCAACAATTTACCATTTACTAGCAATTTGTTTATAAATTACGCGTTCCTTTAGACAATTTTTAAGCGTATGCAGCAAGATTCACGGAACAGATTTTTCAATGAAATTCTTCAGAAACATCTCCTGCAGATGTAACGGTTATTTTGCAATTTTATTTGCAAGACAAAATTACGTTTTTACTTAAAAACGTACTTTACTACGTTTACTAAGAAATTAAATAATCGACTTTCTTTGGTCAAAAGACCGTTGCGATGTATTTATTCGTTACTTTCACGAGTTAATTGAAACGTCTATCTCGATTAAAACTTTTCTCAAAATTAATCCGCAGGAGAATTAAAAAAATGAGACGACCTGTTTCAAGACAACGATTCTCTACCTGTGCTTTGCATGTTATCTTAGAAGCTACTGCGTCGGGAATATGTGGACTTTAACTTGATGCGAGAAAATAATGCGAGTAAACCTGTGAATGTAATTTCCTGAAAATCAACGACAGTTCGGTACGCTTTATTGGGTTGTGTAAAAGGCGCAGATCGAGATTTGATACAGACCGCACGAAGCTGGCATCGAAAATAGAGGCCGTGATTACTCGAAATCGAATCGACGAGTGGCGGAATAGGGAGGAAAGGGACGAAAAAAAAAAAAAATATGAAGATCGAACGAGCGAGCAGCCACTTGACCGAATGAAACCTTAATTGGACACTGAAAGCTCGCCTTCGGTTTAATTTAAAATCCGTGCCTCCGTGATTTCACCAATCAACCGCTATTTGTCCGGTTGTCCTTTGAAAATTCTGCCCAGCTTTTGTTCAACCAAACGTGCCCCTTTCTGATTTCAAACTAATTGTTGGAGCAACACCGACAGATCGCGGTTATTACATCAGTTCCTAGAGCTTTATATCACGTGGTAATTTTTTTAAGGTTTAAATAACGAGTACTCGTATCTCTCTCCTTGAATAAAGTTAATTCATTAAATTGGTATTTTTAAAGATATTTATAAGGCATTCGAGATGGCAACAGATCCAATGTCGACCCTCTCTCTGGCCTCCAATTCGCCTCGACTCGATAACAGAGCCAGGAAACATAGGTGCTTTCGAGACACCCTTTGAAACACTTGAGCGCAATACCGAAAGTACTAACGGCGCCAAGTGCGCGCAGCGGCGTCGGCGTCGGCGTCGCTGGGCCGGAATACACTTGAAGCACACTGAAGTACTAAAGTGCCGTGGCATGTCTGCCCGTGAGAGTAGCATCTATATACAGGGTGGCTCAGTAGCTGTTGCCTTCTTAACAGAGGAAGCTTTAGCAGGAGAAAAATCAAGAACGAATTTAATACTGGAAAGTGTGTTACCCCCACGAGGTGATTTAGTAACTTGTTTCCTTAATGGAAAGCTCCGGCAGGAAGCAACAAACATCTCTCACAACTTGTTGTTGGACCCGTAACGAACCCGAGGCAGAAATCAAAGCTTTTCGCGGAAACAAATGTTCCTACATCGAATATACTTAATAATAACATTCGAATATAGAGTCATGGTACATATACTTACTATTTTTTGTGAAGGTGACGATTTTTAGAACTTTGCCAAAACGTGTGAATATCTGCAACATGAAAGAAAATACGTGGTTAAAATCAATAACTTGTTGTATTTCTTATAAAATTTCAATACTGGGCAAATATTCATCATCAAACAACGGTTTGTTTGTTAAAATTCATTTTTTAAATTAAATTGGAAGTTTATTTATAAAGCTAGAGACACGCAGGTGCATTGTGCCTCTTGAAAACATTTTTTAAATCAGATCGTGGGAAAAATCCGAAATATTTGTCGTCGAATGTAAATTTTACATATCCAGGACGTGATATTGAATTAATCAACGTCATATTCAGCCAATAAAAGACCAATGCAATATGAAAAAATAATTAAAATTATGGTGTGAATTGAATTCTTCGTGTCACTCATTTTGAAGGAATAAAAAAAATGAATTTTTGACGCACGGTATTTATTATTGTTAAATAAACGAAAATGAATTTGACTTGTTTAATATCGAGTACTTGTTGATTTATTTTTTAGCGACTCACTTTTTCATCTTTAGCTGTTTCAAGTCAATTAAAAGCTCTTAAATTGACAAAAAACTGCACAACTCTGTTCCAGTTTTGCCCAACGGCTGGGAGAGAAAAGAAATTACCTTAATTAACTCTCACTACCCCCTCCCTCTATTTTTAACTTTTAATTAAATTAAAAAATTACAACACAGTCGCGTTCATTTTCATCAAATTCGTTTCGAAATTACGTTGCAAACGATTCACTGGGTGAAAATAGTCGGAGCGAACGCATTAATATTTTCTCAACGTCGAAATTAAACTCTTTATTATTCAGACCAACGCGAAACAGTTTCAACACTCGATTCATGTACTCAGCAAAAAATTTATTCACCAATTATCAAGGGGGTGTTTTCGATTTTTTTGCTAGAATAAATCAAAACTGACGAAACAGAACTTAATGAACGTCGACCCTGAGAAAATTACGTCCATTAATTTTGTTATGTGTCCATATATTATTTTATTTGATTTGATTGATAAGGGATCCTACTTCTAAAATTACTAACAATAAAACATTTCTTTTGCGAGTTTTCTACTATTAACTGGCTTATTTGGCAAACTGCAATCGTCAAATTAATTAATAACATAGAAATATTATGGAAATTTAACAAACCGTACATTCCAATTCTATGACACGTTAAGTATACATGTGTATATTCAGAGAAACATAGAACTTGTTATATGAGCAGCTGCATTTAATTAATTTCCAGTATGGTGATCCGGTAAATAATATAATATATTGTTTACTACAAGAGCGTAATTATTACCTGCTATTTATGGAATTAACCGACGTACTAACACAAATGAGATAAATAATTCGATGTTTGCACCGTGACATAGACAATATACACAATGCGCATTTGATAATTGTTCTTTGGACGGAAATGGGACTGAAAATCCTTTATTTTTGAGTGTTACTATTTTTGGTCCTAAGAACAAATTTGATAAATTATTAATAAATAAATGGATGCGACATTGTTGATTTTTCACAAGTATTAAACAGTTACTGTTTTGTCTATTTCTCCTTGTTGTAATTGGCTACTGCCAGTTGCGATTATTAGCCCTACGGGCCAGTGGCGAACATGGCTGCGAATGTTGCGTGATGCAAACCAGAATTTTGACCATATGTTCCGTCGCTTCAGGGGCTTTCCCGAAATCGAGGGCATCAACCCTTTTAGAATCTACTCGAATATCCTTTTAGCGGTAGTTTTAGAAAGTAATTGGAGGCACAGGAAGCTTGAAATGTCAAAGTAAACTATTGTTAATGGATATTTCAGATTTACATATATTTCAAAATAATAGGGAATTGATAGGTAAGATAAAATCGAGATTTTTACTAAACCAAGGTTAGAATATTCATGTCTTTACCTCTATAATCATTAATTTCTTTTATGTAATTATGTGAAAAATAAAAAATTTCGTACCGTCTGTACTAATATCGTCAAAGTTCTCCATCAACGTGCAAGTTTTTTTTATTTTTTATTCGGTTGCGAAGCGAGTATTGGAACAGACTTTGCCGTTATTGCTCGTTATTGACGCAAATATCGGCGGTGTTTCGTTCGGGTGACAAATTTCCGTATTTTTTACATCGCTTTGCCGCTCTTGCAACGAATAATGGCGCGCGCCATTCGACCGAGCCCCTTTATTTATGTTCGTGATGATCGTCGGCGCGGAAAAAGTCCTTTCCTTTCCCATTTCTCTCTCAGGGTAAAACCTTTCGTTTTTAGTTTGTGTTTTCGGCGCGCTTCGATATAAAGTACTCCCTTTTTTTTTTTTACGGTGATCACACTGTGTACAAGAAATTTTACTCTTCAAATTTACATAGAAAAATGTTCGTTACTTCTTAAATTAAATAAAAGTATCTCCTTAAAATCAGAAAGTGCTTATTCTATTTCTCCAACTGTCTATTGACAGACGTCTGGCAACTCTACTATATCCCGTGGAAACGCCAATAAATGATGCAGAGAGAAAGCAATTAAAGGAGGATTTACGAACATTGTCTCTCGATAGTATATGTATATGAATTTAATACATTTAAAGTGCTCGAGGAAAAGCCTCTGGACCTAAATAATTTTAAACTCGTTGAAGATAATGAACCGTAAACAGGAGTAAACATACTGTCTGAGTATTCGCGATAATATTCTGTCTTAAAGTAGAAGGTAGTTTATGAAGATTAAACAATGTTTACACTGAATTACGATTTTGGAAGTCTGTGCTTTAAGAGAAAGGATCTTGTACGGAACGATCATTCCAGAGAAATCGGTTGACGATAAATCAGAGGGAAATCAAGGAATCCATTTTTTCCCCGTTAACCAGGACAAGGAAAGCTCTTGGATCAATGACAGACAAGCCTGTCTCTTTGTTTTATACGCTCGAACGACTGAAACGATCGAATCGAAACGTCAGGAAGCTGCTTAACTTCCCATTAATCATAGATCCCTGGTACCGAATGATTGATACTTGACCCTTTTCACGATACTTTTGAACATTACCTTTGGGAATGTTTTAGACTACTCGTAGAACTTTGTTACCGTATATCAGTGTAATCTCTCTTACGAATGTTCGATTCCGTGGTAATAGGATTTTAGGACCTGAAACTATGCAGACTACATTTCCTAAATGCCTGCAGGATTACAGAATCTGTATCGATCTGTAGAACATAAGTTTACAATAAATCTGCAGTACTTTAGAGATTACTGAACCGTTGAAACTACATTCGCTGAAAGCCTGTAGGATTATATACGCTAAGAGGCAAGTTATAAATTACGTTACTATTCAGTTCACAATTTGACGAGACGTGCTGCAACTACAGAACGGAATCTTTGGAAACGTGGTGCGATTATTTTGGTCGAAATCGCAAGAATTCAGTCGAAAGATCGTTCGAAAAACTGTTCGGTAAAAATTACAGCATTGTCGTTCAAACATTTCTCGACTACGTGCACGCTTCTCGGCACACGAACCTTTGAGGCCTTGATTTCCCGCGGGATTTTTCGCGGAAGCGCGCGCATATGTCGGTGAAAAGTCGTGGTAAAATGGCGCGGTGAAAAACGTGTCGAGTTTCGTTCGAATCAAAATAATTTTCATTTTCCAGGTCCTAGTCGTTCGATTTCTAAATCAACAGTCGTAATATATCGAAGAAATGTTAATTAATTCTTGAAATTATTCATGATTTTCTATGCTAGCGCTTATGTCCAGTAACTATTTAAATACATGGATATAGCTAAATGAGGATGATGGCTCTTTCCAAACGTGAAATCAGATATCCCGCCGCTGATAGCAAAATAACTATTGATGATAATTAAACAAAACCTCGCCCGCGTATCGGATGCAGCGCTGCTGCCCCTGAGCGAAAGAAACGTCATTGATTTTCAGCGATTCATAAATATAATCCGTCGAGCCGTCGGGAAATTCGACGGATTTCCAGGCACCGGTTGCGCGAGCGGATTTAATTAATCATATCGAATATTCCATCATGAAGCGTTTAAACTCGTAGGCATTATTATTTAGGGTGGCCATCGTCGTGATTTTTTAAAAAATATCCGTTTCCGTTGGTTATTTTTATTGGTATTTTTATATTTAACATTTCAGTTCTCCCATAAAAAAAAAAAAAAAAAATTGATAGAAAAATACTTTCTTACAAAGCTGATTCTATTACACAATTTTAACAAAATTATTTCGAACAAAGGAATTACTTTAAAATTCACTCTGCAGTGTAAGTAATGTCGATGCATCTGAAACGAATTGAAAAGCACGGAAAGTCTGGAATTCGCGTAATCGGTGTACACTTTTGTCACGCAGGCATCTCGTTAGTCTCGCTGTTTCGATCCCCCATCGCCCCTTTCATTTTTATTTCTTGTATCTGTTGACGTTAACGGCCAGCTTCTTTATTTTTCATTTGGCCGATTTATCGTTACGCCGCGCCGGTGAAAATAAATTCTTCATTTGATCCGCGAGTGGCATTTGCCGGGCGCAATATTGAATATTCGATGGAAGTTAAAACACGTGATACTGCTTGCATTAGCAACCCTCCTCCACCAACCCCACAAACCCCCAACAAAATCCAACCGCTTATGACATACAGGCTTTGATTCCATTCACATATTCGGAGATTTTTCGCTTCGTTCGATGTCATGCATGTTGCATGAGATTTTGTTTATTTAACATTCGAATTACACTGCTTCGTGTGCCGGGCCATTTCCGCCCATCAAGAGATTGAGTTCCATGGATCAATTATAATGTAACGTTCGCTGCAATAGAATAATTAACATATTTCACCAACGATAATGTGGACAAAATATATAGAATTTCATGGAGGTGTATAATTAATTCATAAGTGAAATTATATTCAGAAAATGTATAGAATTTCATACAGCGGGATAATTAATTTATAAATGAAATTGTATTCAGGACTAGAATCAATTTATAAGTAGAATTATATGTAGAAGTATGGGACACACATACTCCTTCCATAACAAGGTGGTAATCGAACCCTTTACAATCTTATTTACAATCCACGAATTGTAGGTGCCACAATGTGGCTCCAGAGATCAATACGATTCTCCAAGGTGCCGTTCGAAGACTAATTATATTTAAGCTCGGCCTGCGTATCCCACGAACGAACCGCTCAAACATAATAGCGCCCCCACTAGCTGGTGCATTAATGGAATCCATGAAATTATCCAGAAAATGAACAGCAATAACACGCAGGGGTATATAATGGATCGCATAAAGCGTCCCTGATAATAAAAATCGCTACTTCACGTGAATCTAGATGCTCATTATCGTTACGATTAACATCGTCCACGGGGATGCTCCATTTTTAGGGTAATTACGTCTGGATTTGAGGCTCTCGAAGGATAGACGAGACAGGCGCTCTAGAAAGTCCCAATCGCGACAAATAACATACTTCACTTATATTTAATCTCTTTTATTTCAAATATCGAAGAGCACTATTATCGATATCGTCACCTTTTCAAGAATGAATCTTGAAGTATTCCCTTCAACTCATGGGTAAAACGACGAAACGAAGGACGGGGATTAGCTGCAACCATAATGTCGTATTCCCCGTGTCGTTTCTCGCGTATACCTACATCATGAATAATGGCGGATCGTCGACGCCGACAGGGGCGAAATTACGTTACTATTATTGCACGTTATTGCATTACGGGGCCGGCGTAGATACCAGCGCGTCGATAATCGAGAACGGGAATTAATAACTGTTACATCAATCAATATGTACAACGGCCTCTCCGCCGTCCATGTGGAACGATGACCATGAAAGGGATGGCATAACCAACACGAGTGACATTCGAGGGTTGCCTGAAAGATTACGCATCCATAAATATTTGGCTATAGTCGTTGAAATAATTATTAATGATACTGACTTGGAATCTTTTAAGTACCTTGGCTTCGTAGCCATAGATGTGTTGAGAAAATAAAATTAGACATTTCGGTTAACATTTCCTACAGTGAGAGAGAGAGAGAGAGAGAGAGAGTATATTTTCTAGATAAGTTTCACGAGAAGGAGTATTCTAAGAAAGAAAGAGAGAGAGAAACAAAATTGCCAAACTCCCTTTCAATTCTCCCTTCATTCATCACGCGAAAGGGGTAACAACGAAGGAACTATCGGCTTTCAGTGCGATCGGTTACAGTGCGCCAGAGCATGAAAAACCAGCCCTCGGGGTTACGAGCGCCGTAACAACGGGAACAAACAAGAAGAAAAAATAGAGGGAAAGAGGAAAATGGCGCAGCATTATTCCGTACATGGCAATTCGTGCCTGCAACGGGTTCGTTCCGTAAATCGGATTATACAGTCGGTAGATGGCGGGTCATAAAACTATCCTACCCTCCAAACCAGTCGTTTCAGCCTGGTAATTTCTCCGTGTAAACATCTTCTTTTCCGTTTCTTCTGCGCTCATCGAGGCATTCCTCCTATGGCCTCTTGCGTCCACGCGCACGCCTTTTAGACAGGGCCCAGGCTCGATTGTAAAACCGGTCATAACGTTCCGTCGAAGAACGTAAACGGCGCAACCTCTCAACGTTTACGTTCCTGGTCAAATGGTCGAAGAATTCCTGGCGTTGGCATAAACGCGCCGACGGGTCCGTCTCGCCCACCTGGGACGTCTTAAATCTCGCCTTATTTAAGGCGCCGCCTCGAAACATCCCTTGGACAAATTTTAAACCATACCGTGTATCTCGGATGCAAATTAGGTTGTTGAAAAACGTCGTTCAGTTTTTTCCCTTCCATCTTGTTTTGTTTCGTTTAATATCGACCGAGGATACTATAGTTGCATCCTCGCATTCTTCAGCTAGAAAATTCTTTGAAGAAGAGGATCCACTTTCACAACTTCCCTCCTAAAGAAAACCACGATCGAAGCAACGAGTTGATCGAAAGTATGGACAAAACAAGACACGTTGCGCTTAACAAACAAAACTTTCCGAAGGTCTGGACCCTGGAGAATTAATCCCCGCCGCTTAATAACCTCCCTGTTACGCTAGACTATACAGTTTTTCAATGTTCAACGTGGGGAAAAAAGTACCGAAGAAGAAAAAAGTACGGGAAGAAGACTGCCATTAAAACTTTCCGCGATCAATGACCCTTCAATGGGTACGTTTCTCCAAGTTCACGGATCATTAGAAATTTTAAAGCAGCTCCCGACACTGACTAATAGCATCTCGTTGGATTAACAAGTTCTCAAGGCGACAGTTTGAGAACGTTGTTCGTATCACTCTTTTTTTACTATAATACAGTCTATGAATAAGCCTCGATACTGTAGAACACTCGATCGGCAAGACGTGATAATGCAGAACGCTCTGTCGATAAATCTTGCGACAAGTTCGAGTTCTACGAGTTCTACCAAGTATTCTACATTACCGTTAAAGTCTTACCTACAGAGTGAACAATACCGACAAAGCTGCTTACTTCCAGTCAACAGAGAAACAGCCTTAGGGTGATGCCAAACATCCGGTAATCTTTCCATGTGACATCAGTGCGTGTAAATTCAGGCCAATGCCAAACCCATGACGTAAACCTACTTAGGCAGCCAAATAACAACTAATCGCCGGCATGTAATCCGGATACGTTTTCTAGTCGGTCCATTATCGGCTTAGAACTATGCCGACCGGATTCATCCAGAAATTCACCGTGCTTCCTGAAGAGGCAGGCATGCATGTTGAAACGCGTCGATGGTGGTGCCACGGTGGTCAACGAAACGCTTGTAATCTTCGGGAATTTCAATTCGGCAAACGCAAATTCCGTTAATGCGCGAGGATTACTGACGGTCGCTCTTGCGGAAGACGTTTGCACGTGAAGTTAATTAAAGTTCGTTCGACGGACCTTCCACGCGTTAACATTTCATCACGCGTGCAAATATACAGGGTGTATGTTAACGCATGGACTTTAGCGGTGGATCGAGGACAGAAGAACGTCGAGCGAAGCTTGCTAGATCCTTCGTGTAAAAAAAAGGATCGAGTTTCCGGGTACGTGGACCACAGCGTAGTATATTATTCGGAGAGTCGGCGGATAGCGGTAAAAAATGCATGGACCACTTAACTCCAACCGGAAGCACATTGGTTATCCTGCCATTCGGCGCCAAAGAGAGCGTTCCTTGATGAAAGCTACATGTTCAGTTTTAAGTTCTTTTCTCTATACCATTATCACATATATTTAGAAATTTTATTAAGTAATGCATGTTTTTATTCATGTATACCGGTTATCGTTGACTTCTGAATATGTACAACCAGGATTAATGGTTTTGTACTAGACCAAGATCAAATCGTAGAGGAATGAGTACCTGGACGGTACCATAGATTAATACAGCGCACTTTGTAGGTAAGCCTCGATAATGAAATGCACTCGGTCAGGAAGACTCGGTAATGCAATCCGATTTGCTGGCAATGTAGAATAACCGGTTGGTAATCCTGCTATCGAGTTTCAGTTCTACATAACCAGTAGAACTATTTTACTTTCATTGTTTCTACATTACCGAATGTTACTTACGGAGGGTAAGTAAGATGTACAGGGTTGTTAAAAAGTATAAAAGCACGTATATGTTACATTACATGACATAGTTCTCAGGTTGGATCCATGATATTTGCATTGGATTCTAATGCCGTATCATAGTGCTTCCGTAGATTCAAAATGATGCTAATAGGGTCGATTGTCTGGTCGCTCCGTGATTTTAATCGATTCGTTAATTGACCGTCAAACCATCGTAATTAATCGTCACAGAATCAGCTTTTGTGCCGTGTACATGTGAATTAATTCAATAATAACGTCCGTCTCATTACGTAATTCAGCCTGTAATTGTAATTTGTAATTCCGTAAATATGTAATCCGACCCCCGTGTTTCCTTATTAGTAATTTGCGATGCAAAATTGCGCGCGCTGGATCACCGATCGCCAACTGAACCGTGTGACACGATTAAGGAAGAAAATTGCATGTTTCACCGGCTTTGCATTATACAACCAATTTTCCAGACGAGATACGCAACTTTTAGGGAATAAACTTTCTTGTTTTCCTTTTATTAAACAATGACATTGACCACAAAAGTGTATCAACAGTGAGAAAGAGACTGCGATTTTTATGTCATTAATCATTTGGAAACGTTATAAGGACTACTTAAAAAATGATTCTAGAAGACAGTTGGGAACGGAGAAATTCGAGGCAGGTGAAAATCGTCGATTTTGGGGGAATATGTGAGGTGAACTGGTAAACATTGGGTCGGGTTGGGTGGATTATTTAATATTCCATTAACGAAAACGCGTTGCGATGAAAAATCTCCGGAAGCTGTGAACATTTGCCGTGCGAAATATGCCACGGCTCTTCCCATAGTGATCCCCGCAGACCGTTCGAAGGATACCAGAGAAATATCCGATTAATCGGGAATCGAATTCGGGGAGATAGCCACGGAATCGGATTAATTTTGCATCTCCTGCATTATTCCCCGCCGATTTCGAACATTTTTACTTTGCACGCTAGCCCCGATATTCTGATAAATACGCTTACTATCCCTTGGTACGTCAACACTCTTTAAATCCTTCGATGCAATCACTATACACTGTCCCATACCAATGGCCCCTGCCAGAAATGGAACAAATTGTATACGAATAATAAATGACGAATAAAAGCAACGTACAGTGATTTATCCGCTACGTACATTCGAGAGTTTCGTTTTTATACTGTTAATTATTTCTTGGTATAATTCGAGTTTTCGTCAACTATCAAAGTAACAATAATCTACAGAACTATGTCACAGCAGTATAATTAAAGCAGTGTAATTAAATGAAATCAAATGAGCAGTAGAACATATAAAAAAAATTTTGAAGTTGTTCAAGGATTAATGAAAAGTAAGGCATGTCACGAGGCGAGTTACGGTATGAATAGTTAGATCAAAAGTTTTCACTCACCTGATAGAGCACGTCCAGGGAAATTGGGTAAAGCATCTGTTCGACGATGACTCTGAGAACCGTGTTCGGACCCCCTTGGGTCTCGGGTTGCGCCTGAGCCACCTGATTTTGCCCAGGGATCGCCACCTGGTTGTTCGAGTTCTGCAACAACAAAGGGGAAAAGGAAAGTTAGTTTTCTGAATAACGATTTCGCTCTGGTGCGTGTAATGAACTGGAACTGTGTAAAAATGTTCTCTCTTCGCTAGGCGAGTCCTTGATTCGAAACAGTTTTAATTGAAAAGTGTCTGTTTGTTCGGAAAGTTGATCGGAGCTTCGCGTTAGAAATAATACCATCACTCGCGTCGAAGCTGTAGAGTAAAATTCAAATTGAACTGTAAACAATGACACACACAAAAATAAATATTTTTTAGTATCACTCGATGAACAGTCCAAATTGACAAGGTATGTAGTATCTTCCATGAAGGTAATTCGATTGTTCAAAACGAAGAGCAAAACACGTCACGCTCGTTTACATCGAAATAAAAGCTTGACAAGTGTTTTGTTTTGGTGTAATAAAACCTCCCTTGTATCAAAGTTCTTAATTAAATTGAATCATGTTTTGTAATTAAATTTTGTTTTCTCCATCTCCTTAAATAAACAAATCGATTGAAGCAGTATCGTGACATAATGTTAATTGAGACTGGGACGCAGTGTCAGTTACATTACTTGACGTCAAAATTGAAGGAGCCTTAAGATTAATGGTTCAAGCGGCGAAGTCACGGATGTCTACGTTTTATTACTTAATTTTATTTTACCAGTTTTATGTCCTGTCCAGTACTGAATTTTCCATAATTCCATGCTACTTTCGACATAAAAATACTTGAACGCGTCGACTTCCATACACCCAGCGGTCATTGTAATTTTATACGAAGAGCCTACGTGACCGCTGGTGGCTCTATATGGGCTCACCTAGCTTCAAAATTGAAGAAAATTTCTCCCCAAAAGTGATACACCTTACACGTTACAATATTAAAGTAGTCCTTTATTACCTTAGTCATTTCCGATGTGAATATTCAAATCAAAATGATCTATGGTTTGGATCTATTAAATAGGAGTCCCGATCGATCAATTTGCGATGGCGACGTCGCGACGCAAAGTGGCCGATTGAATTTCAATATTAATCGAACGGTTAGCGGGCGTCGTTTCGATGCGCTCGTTGTTCCTGCCTATTAAAAATGCAACGGGTCAAAATTGGCCTCGCCAGAGAAAACAATACCATTAACCGCGTCTCTATGCTCTCTCCTCTTTCGGTTGAACATTGCAACGCGATGAAAAATACATAGAGAGGAAAATGATCATAGTGATTGGTGGAAGAAAGATGTAAACTCGAATGAATTTTGACGTTAAGGGATTAATCCTCCATCGCGTTGAAGCCTGGGTTAGAAACCAGTGTCTATTGAATAACCAGCTATTTTTCCATCAAGCTTTCCATCTGGGTTGGGCAAAAATAGTAAGTGATAACTTAACGACTTATAATTTTGTTTTGTACCACTGCTTTGAAAGAGTCGTGAATTTTCATTCGAATACTAGCTAGTCGCAACGCCTGAATAAAGAATACAGTTTGAAACGTTAAATGTGTATCATTCGTGTTTGAAAACAACCGAAAAAAGGTTCCCTGAATGAACAGGACCAGTGGAGCTGAAGTAGGAACGACTAAGCTCAAAGCAAATAGAGAGGAACTTCACCTAACTGGAGAGTGGGTGCAGAAACGAAAGCACAGTAATTCGTTCACAACTAAAGCTTTGAAAAAACAAGCAGTGAAAAAGAGCCATCGCGTTCACAGAGGCACGACTATTCGATAGTCCTTCGATTGCTATGCGAATGGTGTATCGGTTGCCCAACCACTTGCGAGTCGATAATTCAGTTTGCAATTCCACTGGCTCTTTTTGTTTTTACGATACTCGTGCTCCCATCCATTTCATCTGAATGAACGATCACCAGTTTAATGTATCATAGCGTATTCTCGACCATTTTGACTCAATTTTTACTAGCTATTACTGTCTTAGAAATAGTTGGCGATACCAGAAAAATTTTTAAACAAATACTTTATGTTAACATTAATCTCATTTCGAATTGTGCCAGAAGTTAGGTCCCGTTTCATACAATCCCTTGCTAAACCGTAATTTCCAATTGTGTAAAAAGTTTTGTCTCGTTTTCTTAATCAATAAATCCGGGGCGGCGAAGGAACGAGAATCGTTTTTCTTTGTTTAAAAAGTTCCAGGGGAGAGGGAAAGATGATGAGAACAGTTTAATTATACTGGATGCCGATAATAAAGTCGCCAGCTGTGAGAGCCCCATGGAAGGGCTCAATTAAAGTTGTACCTTAATTTCTAGGAGGTGAGAAGGGAAAACAGATAAGAAGAAAAAATCGTGGCTGGTAAAAGAAGTTGTAAGACAGATTCGAGACAAAAGGAGGAGAACTCTGCAAAGGGGATATAAAAGAATAAACATCGAAAGGATGGTAGAGATAGAAATACAGAGAGGTGCTAAATAAATAAGAGAATACTGTGGAATTTTAAATAAAAAGCAGTAAGGAATATAAAGATGTACGTATCAGGGTTGAACGTGTACACTTTTCTAACGTGCTTAATAAAAACGCTCGACGATATTAATATTTAAAAAGAATATCGTCCTTTCCAACGAGACATGCTAAAAATATCAAGCAATTGTTTAATTAAATAACAGGGGAAGGGACACAAGGTGGCAGCTGTTGTTTCATTGCAGTGCCGGCTGCGAAACTTGCTAAAACTACTTTCCGGCACGTATGCTCGAATCTATTAGCCGGAAACTTCCCGGCGAGTAAAACTTGAACGTGTTCAACGGCGTAAGCAGTGCCGGATGGATTGCAGAAACTGTAAACTCTGCTATGTATGATTGTGTTAAAGGGTGAGTGAGTTGTAACGTTACCTCGCGACAATTCTTACAGGGGGTCACAAAGGGACCCGGAAATTGCGCGTAATGACCGTGTAATTGTCAACTGCAATTCCGTAAATTATCGTCCCTGGGAAGAGGAAACTGTAAAGCATTCACGGACAGAAATAACCAAAAATTGATGACGAGTTTTGCATTTAATATTGCTTGTGTAACTTCAAATTTTTATTTTGTCGAGTAATTTCAGGTCCGATAAAGGAGTAATGAATTGCTGCAGTCGATCGGAAGTTTATTCGAAAGAAGTGAGAAATCGATTTGCCCCCGGAAAAAAAATTTTATTCCAACCTGTCGATGCACTTTTTCCAGCAAAGGTACCTCTTTCTTGCAGTGGGTTATACGGGACAAGCTGTACAATAAGAATATGTGGGATTTGCAGGGTCAAGAAATATGGGAAAATACGAGACGTGAAATGGAGAAATCGGAGATTTAGGAAATATTAGAACATGTAAAAATAGTAGATACGGAGAAGGTTGAGATGCGTAAAAGCATGAGATTTACGGTAGTAGAGAATATGGAGAAATATGAAGACTCGGAGTGCTTCGGTTACAGATAAGCATCAAGTTTGGAAAGGTAAGAAAATAGTTCTATAAGCATAAACATTGCAGACCAAAAATTGTCATAAATCCATATGGCGCTATATTTTATTTTCACTATACGAAACAAAGATAAAAAAAGCTATTACTCGTCGAGTGACCTATGAACCACAGACGCACAACACGTTTTAACATTCTAACACTCGACGCCACGGCGAACACTGAAAGCAAGCATATATCCTCGTCGAGTCAAATATACATTGGCGAAAATCTAGCCATCCCCCATACCGCACCCTAGCCTGAGGGATGTGGTTCTTTCAAAATGGAACGGGGCAGGAAGAGGAAGAATAATAAAAACAGCGATAATAAATAAAAATTCTACTGGGCTGCCGCAACACACTGTCGATTCTCGGAGAAAGGCAGAACTTTTATTTTCAAAAATGAATTACTGCAAATAATTTTATTCTATTTTTATATTATCTATAATTTTGGTGTAATTCGAAGTTTCGTGCCAACACTTTGTTGCAGCTTGAAAATAAATTGAGTTCGAAACAGCTGAGGTAAAAGTATTTGAAAAAATTACATGCTTGTAAACGGGATAAAAATTCTGAAGACGTGCCTTTTGCTTTATCAATTTTCCATCGTGTTCCACCCTTAATTAAGTTCGACTACAGGGTTGGAGAGAATAATTTAGGGAACTTCATACAGCTGAGGAACATGAAAAATGGCTCCACTCGAGCGGACCTAGCAAAAGAACAGGTACACCTGTTCTCTTGCATTTTTCCCCACTATTCTGAATAAATTACTAGAAAATAGATGTTGTATTTACCCTAGTTTCCCTTCTCTGAACAAAATTTACACATACCTTCGGAGAGAGAAATTGATAAGACGAACAAGTGATTGGTGATTTTAATTACATTGTATAATGCAATACATTCAATAACTATGCTCGTTTTCTGACTGAAAGTGGCGATTTCCAATTAGCAAAACAAGCTGATAAATTATTTCTTCAACGAAACCTGAATTCAACTTGCTCAAACACATTATCCCAATGTTTACCGTGGTCTCAATTATAAAATGAAGTTTCCTTTATACTACATTTTCTGTGAAAAAATTAAAGGTAGTTTCAATTCCCAGTACCATCTCCCCGAAACTCCGGTCGTGTGCTCGCGAAAGCCCGATTCCTATTTATTCAGGGAACTCGCAATATTAAAACGATTGTTTCGTTTCGAGGGTAACGCATTTCTAACGGTGCACGAAAGAAAATGAAGAAATTAAGAATTAACGTGTACCCCCAAGACAGAGCACGCCGTGGAAAATTGCGGCTGTTCGAACCGCCGCGAGGAAGATGGCCGTACGATTTGTTTGCGAAACGAGCGAGCATCTTGTATCCGTTGGAATACTTGAGAGGGTTGCGGTCGGTAAGAGAAAACAGGGCGGAAGAATCGAAGAAGGATTGCCACTAGAATTTTCGAGGGGAGTTGAATAGCAATGAAGAATTCATTTGGAGCTGCGCAATTTTCCACTCGCGCGTTATTTCTTACAGGGGGCAATATTTTTGGTTGAACAGAGGGTGTGATTCTTTGTCTTTAAACGTAACAAAAAGCACGATCAACATTTTCTCACAGGATCCATTTGTTTTTCAGAAAATTGTTTTTTTAGTTTCAGTTCATGTCCGACCAATGCTCGACATTTCTACTGATCGGTCCTCTACGGTGTCTGGCCAATGTTGGCTAATTCTACTTACCGTAGAATTCAGACACTTGCTTACCAACGCAAGATGTGATCACTTGAAATGCAAAGGGGGGTTAAGTTGAACCCTAGCACACAAACACCAAGCTTGAACAACCATATTAAGGGGGAGGGTGGCACAAAAAATGCTTGCAGATCAAAAAAACATCAGTCAACATTTGCATTTTCCAACGGACCGCGGCGCACGCTCTTAGCATGGCGTCGCGGAAATAGCATTAGGGATGAAAGGAAAAGACGGAAGGAGTGAAAGCCTTGAAGAGGGAGGGAGAAAAAGGGATGGAAACGGAAGCAGTCAGGAAGACTGATTATTCTGACTGCAGAAGAGTTCGTCTGACTGGTGTGCCACTCCATCATTTTGACGGGCGCGAATCCCTCTCCTAATATTGTCCAATGAACGCGCTCCTTTATTCTGAACGAATGAGGTACGAGCATTAAAAGCGCCGGGCAAAAAGGGAAAGCTACCACCCCACTTCTTCGCGGTCACCCCGAAAAACAAGGCCTTAATGGGATCGAGGAATTCCGTGACGGCTGGAAAAAAGAGGATTGGAGCTGCGCACGATTGAAATCGATGGCCCACCGATCAACTCCCAAGAGGAAATCTTACTTTTGGCCCCGTTTCCAGTTGGAGCAAGTATGAGACAGTGACTATCATAACTATAAATCTCAGACGCAATTGCGCCTCGCTCGAAGCTGAAAGAAAATTCCAGAAAAACAAACAAAATGTGAAATTTGAATGTCTTTGGAATTATCTGAAATATTCCACTCTGAAAATTTGAAATTCTACTATTGCTAGACCACATTTAGAAGACAGAAAAGAAGAGAGGAATTGCCAGGTGAAAAAGCGAAACGCCGGAAAAGGAGCATAACGGTACATAAAGTTGAGACAAAGTTTTCGAGTCGTCAGGTAAAAAGACGAGAGGGGCGTCGCGGTCTTTCAGATTCGCAACAGCGAGAACATTCGATTTTTCTTTCATTCGCCCCAGCCGTACACTTCCCTCTTTGCATGCTGCCGGAAAATGAAATATGAGTAAACTGGATAACGGGACGAGTCGCGACCGGAAAATGGAACACGATGAGGGGGAAAGAGGGGTGACAACGACGAACGAACAGGGTCGTATTTGAATTTCACACGTTAAACTGAAAGGGGACGATGATGCATCGTGGACGCCAATTAAAATCAAGCCAGAGAACGAGGAAACTAAATATCGCTTTCAGTCCGCCCGACAGGGCAATGCATTTGAAGAATGGATACGTGAGCTATGTGGACGTGTTACAAAATTCAACCCGTGTCTAGTATGCTCTTTTCAGCAATGAGACGTTTTAAACGGATAGCATACTTAAATGTAGATTATTATATAGTTAGAGCCTGGACAGAGCTGAAAAGTGCAAAGTGTAAAGTGTAAAGTGTAAAAGTGCAAAAGTCTCGTCTCGTGCGCATCACTAGGTGTGAGAAAGGGTTTCAGCAAATTATGTTCGGAACATGAGAAACAGAAGCTGCACAAAACGCCCAATGGATTCGCAAAACATGATCTTCATGACTTGCATATTTCAGAACCCGATGTACCGGGTGGAGGGTTCAACAATGGTGCATTGTTGTTCAGACCTGTCGCGGCGAAAGGGGTGAAACGAAGGAAGAGGTTGCCGGTCACGAGGATGAAGAAGGTCGCGAGTTTGGGGGGTGGTAACGCGGGCAAGATGGCGTAATATTTTTAATGGAGGGTGCCTTGCGTGATCTACGGCACGTTGCATTGTTTCTGTGAGACGCCTCGTATATTGTTTCATATCTCCCTGTTTCTCCATTCGCACCTTGCTCTTTTATCACGTGTCTTTCCTGCTTCCACCCCCCTACTCCACCCTTCTCAGTTTCGTTCTTAAGACTCTCAGTGACGTTTTTCGCAAATCACGCGATCGACACTGTCTGTATCATTGTCACGTTTGATTGCGACCAGCGAAACGAAGAGCAACATTTTTCTTTATACCCTGTGTTTGAATGAAAATCGATTTTTCAAATTCATTTGACTCGGTTAGGCGTTGTCGTTGCCCTTTAACGGATTATTTTTCTGTTCGACGCTTCCGTTCAAAGAACTTTGAACCTGCCATTCTTGAAAAATCGCCTTTTCCCTTGGAATGGAGGAACACTGGCGTTCTGAACTGGTGGTCGCCGCCTGTGTAAAGTAGAATTATGTCACGGCTTTACGTTGGATACTTTTTATGGGGCTTCGTACAGCCGCGGCCGCCTCTAAAGGCTACCGAAACTTTCCTTCCCGCTAAAACCATTAGCCTCCCCGTATATTCTCGTACAAAGGCGGGCCGACACACTTTCCCCAACCATACTGAAGCCCTGTTCACAGGGACTGAAGGTATTAGAAACAGGTGTCGAGGCGCTGTGGCCTGCTGCGAAAAAGAATCTCCTGTCATGACGACGATGCGTCAACAAAGTGACATTCTTTATGCAGCCCCCCCGGAGGAGATTTTGATTAAGCCTTGAAAGCGGACACTGTGCAGCGTTTAATTACAAAGGTGTCGTTTAGCTATTCAATTAACGCAGTTCACACAAGAGAGGCGTGCTCTTGTTTTGGAAAAATATTTTAGGTTTTCAAGAATGTTTACGTTCCACGGGTTCGTTCTCAAAATTCAAAATTGAACAGTAAAGCTTTATTTACAATAATTTTATTGTGAACTGAAAGAGTAGTAAAACGAAACGAACCGGGATATCATAAAAACAAGTAAACGTGGGCGAGAAATCAAAAACTTTATGGTTATATTTTACGTCTCCTAAGGATGTAATATCAAATTTAACAACCTATTGCGTCACGGGTTTCACAGAAAAAAGATAACACAAAGAAGGATTCTCTGTCATCCGCGAAAGATTTTCCACAATTCCAAACATATAGTAACGCACCGAGATAGAATTAATTGTATTTCATTATTAGATAGCTAATGGATTTCTGTTACGTTTATAAAGTTTCTTTTCACTTAGTCAGCCATCGTTCTTAATAATTGCTGGTAATGAAAAGAAATTCTGCAGAAAGTTCCAAAGGCCGAAATAAAAAGGAGAATACAAAGAGAAACTTGGTTAAGCGAAGAATATTAATATTTCTTCGAATATTCCTACCACGTTTCCAGGGATATTCTTATTCCGTACTTAGCTTTCCTTCTCTGGGAAAAGAAGCATAAAAATTTCAGACAGACTCGCCTATAAGTTCCCTCTTTAAACCAGGATCAAAGAACTACCCTAACAAATTTCAAACTATTTAAGAATTTACGATTATATGCTCCTCTTTATTACCTGATTATAAGAAAAAACTTTTATTCCGCGAACATTTCAAGCTGATGTATTTTCTGGTGTTCAGCTTCGTTCGGTTCACCTCGACAAGGACGATAATTAATTATACATTTCAGTATTTACAGTAACTACATACGTGAAGTTTCTAAAAATTTGAATACGATTTAATTCTGACCATTAGAAACGAAGATATGCACTCTATAATAGAATGAAAAATTTCTGATTCGAGGAAGACCACGCCTCCGACGGCTCGAGGACACGCCTCTCAAACAAGAAAACACGCCCTTTTCAGACAAGAAACCACGCCCTTTCTTACTAAAAAATCAGGCATCTTCACTTTCGACGCCATACCTCTTCAGGCAAGAAACTACATCTCTTCGAGCGAGTCGTATGGACCAAGAGAGAGTCTTACGAGTTTTGACTTTGAATTTTTGTGTTTCTTTCCAGCAAATAAATATTTTCATGGTTGATATAAAGATTCATGCAGCGAGAGAAAAGGTCGGAAGTTTTGATACGATGCAGGTGCATTAGGAAAAGAACCGTTAGATTTGTGCCAAGTTTCGAAATATGCAACCGTATCCTCCATAGTCGTCAACTCCTCACCAACTTCCTCAGTAATTTTCCTCGTTCTACCTTCTTTCGTCCCCACAGCTTCCAGCACGAATTTCGACACTCATAAAAAGCTCTATCTGTCGCAATCTGGAGACCTGGCTCAAGATTAAGAGGCATCTTTACGAAGCTTACCATCGTTTAAACTCAGCTCCAAGTTAGATTTTTATTTTCCTTTCGAAGAAATCTAGCTATAAAAATGTGTGGTGTGTCGGTAAACGTTGTTGGGAACGCGGTAGAAGGTGGCTAAGGAGGAACTACATTCCAAAACAATTCGAGGATTATCCAATTCCTTCTTCACGTTTCCTGACAGGGTTAGATTACTCTGTGAGGGAGCAAACGGAGGCTAAGGAAGAGGGGAGTAGCAGGTCACAGGAAGAAAAAGAGAGACAGAGTGTTGAACGAGTGTAAGCGGCAGAGATATGCAGCTGGTGGCACGGGGGCGTCGAGCAGTAAACTCGCCTCTAAATTAATTACTATACAATGCAGAGCCGCTTTGTCGTACGGGCGTCTTTATTAAACGAGCCCACCCCGGCCGCGCCTTTTACTTAACCGACATATTACCCCCAGGGGTGAGCGATGTATTAACCGCGTCCCAAAGTAATTTTTTTCTTCTCCGCTCGTAACGCCAAATCCCCTTGTTGCATAAACAAAAGGATGCAACGAGGGACCACCGGCAGATATTGCGGAGATTACGTGCTCGACTTACCGGCGAAGATTTAACGGCGTATTAGTGGTGTTCCTTAATGAAACATGGATCGAGGATTGAAATTAGGGGAGCCTCTATTTCTGTGTTCGCAGCTTGCGAACATTTCTGGAGGAACTTTGGCTGCGTAGACAAAAGAACAAGAAACCACGTCTCTTCGAAGAAGAAGCCACGCCTTTGACCATGCCAAATATCTATGTTTCGTTCTTGACTTTTCCACGAAAAGAGGAACGACGTTCAATCATGGTTCACCGAATCGCGATTATTTGGAGCCCTGGCAAGCTATCTGCTATGTCCCATAAAATTCTCATAAGCGAAACCGGACAACTGGTAACGGAATTTCTCTTGCTCGGGCAACGCGAAGCTCATCCAACGCTACAGAAATTCCCCGGCAAGGTCCACGTTCGGTAGACGCAAAGCAGAGCAACGCACGTGCATGCAAGCACCGCCGGGGCTTTCACGGCGATTGCTTTTTCGGCGTCGTTTGTCAGCCGTGATGTTCTGCGAGAAATCACTCGACCTCTACTAGGAGGGGGGGGGGGGAGAGAGAGGCTGTTTCACGCTTAGAGAACCAAACCATCTTCATCCACGCCGTTAGAATGCTCTTAGATGGAAACCGGAAAACTTACGCTATCAGTATCCACTCGCGCGAACATTATTTTACGTTTCAAAGACGCGAGCTATTCAGAAAAATTCGAGTCAAATCTTGGAAGAGCACTGTTATTTCAATGAATTGATCATGAAACCACGCCTCCTTGGACTCAAGGCCACGCCTCTCAGACTAGAAACCACCCCTTTTCAGACTAGGAACCAAGCCTTGTCAAATCAGAAACTGTACTTGTTAGCCAAAAAATAATGCTACTTCGAGTGACGGCTACGCCTCTCGGGAAAGAAATGACGTCTCCTCAAGGAAGAAACTGTGCCTTTTCGATGCGTTTGCATGAGAGTTACTCGGTCGTCGATGGATCGATGGAAAACGTCGTTATCATTAATAAGCAGGCTCCAACTCATCCGAGGTAGACTCAAGCTTCTCGATGGCGCGTGGTTGGTCTCCAGAGGTGTCTCAGGAGTTACCAAACTGCTCTTTCCTACCGGATAATCCGACAACTTCACGGAAACGGACACCAATTCCACGGGGAGATCCCAAGTTTCGCGGTCACGTGAGACAGGGAAAATAATAAATAAGTGAGTAAATATTCCAAAACTTCTCCTCCCTTCTCTCGGGGCACGGCTCTGAACATTTTGTTATTTAGCACTTCAAATGTCCCATAGACTTTGATTAGTATTCCGTGCACGAGTTCCTCACACTTCATTTATTTTATTCGTAATGTTGAAGTCTTTTCAGCTCGGTGGAAATTTCAATGGGTGCAGCGAATAACTGCACAATGGCAACATAATCAATAGACTTTTCATTTAAGGCTTTCATGAAAGAGCTAATGAAATATAAATCGTACCCGTTATGTGCTTTAAATGTAAGTAGAAAAGCTTAAATCTAATTAACACGGAAGACCGCATAAATTGATTATAAACGTACTTTATAACTTGAAGAAAATGAGATTCTTTGCTTGAGATAGCACAAATGACTCCGATTGTTCTTTACAATCAAGAAACGTTGGTCATGCTGAAATTTCGGATTCGTAATCCGAAACACCTTGTACGAAGAAGAAAGAGTACAATGGAAGAATAAGCTGAAATGCCCAAAAATATTGTAAGTCATAATTTTAGGTTGAATTTAGAATTGAATTTTTAATTTGATATTTAATATGGAATGAAATATTCGAATAAAATTGGGTAGTAAAATTTTACCATAATAACGCAACAATGCTCTTTTCGCGAATCCTGTTCCTTTATGAACTTTTCCACTTTCTCGAGTTTCACGAAACTCGATAAACAAAGCCATTGTATCTGGAGTTTCCGCCAAAGTGGATTGAAACCATTTTCATTATTTAAAAAAAAAAAAAAAAGAAAAAAGAAAAAAGAAAACTGGATACCGGAAGCTCGTATTTCTCCATTCCTTTCTGGCGCGTACCACGGCCGCAGAAAGTTTTGCAATTAATAAGTAATTTCACTCCACTTTATAGCAGGGAGGAAACTGTCATAAAAAGTTTCCGAGCTTATTTCTTGCGCTTCGATCCGCCGTGGCAAAAACAATACTAATAAATATCGATGGTATCGTCGCGGAAATCGACGCTGTATTTCATCCCTGAACTAATTCCCCTGTCTTTCGTATCTCAGTCATGCTACATTTTTAAACTACGTATGCCACGACCAGTATCGATTAGAACTCTCCTCTCTATACCAACCATACTCACGTTTTAGACAATAGAAATTTTAGCCGTAACAAAGACTAACATTTAACAGATTTTTAGGATAAAAGAAACCGTTAATTCGGGAAGCCTAGATTTCGATGGTAGATTATGATTTCTGAACGAATGCCGATGGTATAAACTCGGCGATAAAATAATTGACGAGGCTGGAAACTCCGGAGGGGATGTTTATGAGAAAATTGTCTGCGTTCATCGTTCCATAGAACAGGAGGCATCCGTGACTAAGACGTGTCATGTTGCGCGATGGGCGACAAGCGCAGAGACACGTGCGGGAGACATCTAAACACCTGCAAAGACAACGCGCGTGATGGACAGTGTCACCCTAACCGGAGAATAGAGCAGTGACAAGGATCACGGAGAAGATGGACCCTCTCGCCCTGGGAGTTGTTCATAAGTTATGAACGCGATAATTATAATGCGGTTTCCAGACCCGACTGTTTATCGACTCGACATCCCTGAAAGCTTAAAAGGGTTTTCACAGTTCTCCAGCGAGAGTTAGCGCATCGGTGATGGGCCAAGTTTAATAATACGTTTATTCCTTTCCTTCATCCTAATAAGAGACATTTACGTGTTTCTCGTGACTCATGCTGTACAAACTCAACAGTCAATCGACTAATTTTCCTATTTTATAACGGATGGTGTGCGTGTTTATCGTGCCAAATATCCTTCGATACTTCCGTTTCGTCTGTTTACACGAAACCAAGTCGCCTAATCGAATGAGTTAGGTCCGTCTAGGGAATGTCGTCTGGAATTCAGCGGTTCGCGACGGAACCAAAGAAAGTTCTCGCGTTTTGTAAGCGTGTTCCGCATAGAAAGAAACGCTCGGCCTCCACGGGGTCGAAATTATGAAAATATTAAGGGCACAGCGAGCCACTCGTTATAAAGTAATTGCGCGAACTGCTCCGCAATAACTGAATATGGAAGAGCGAACCCCGGGATTCGCGCGGATCCAAAGAGAGCCTCTGCTTTCTTTAACCTCTGCTGAAAATTACTGCGCCGGTTGGTTTTCATATATTCAACCGGTAGACGTAGAAACACGGCTCCCTTAGTTATAAGGAACTACACCCGCCGGGTACCGTCGTTTCTCTCTATCCCACTCTCTCCTTTTTAATACTAATTTCACTGAAAAAATATTGTTGAATGCGTTACCACGGGTACACCGACGCCCGTTCTCTTTTCGATCTTTGCACTGTTTACTCGCCCTGTTGAAATATTCCGAGTTTTATTTTGGCAGGAAAGCACTTGTTTAGTCTCGAGAAACGTGTACCGACAAAACAATCTACGAAACAATTTCTTTTATTTCATTGGTCTACTCACCGCATTGTTGGTATGCGTCTGATCCGTCTTGAGCTCCCGATGATTGCTAAACTGGACGTAGACTGCTCTGCCACGGAGCTGCGCGATGCAAGAGGCATAGTAGTTCACCATCATTACCGCAGCACTCTCATCCGCCATTTCCAAGAACGCCTGCAACAGAAAAGATGCCCATTGGAAAGAGTTCCCAACTGAAATCTCTGATTCTCAGAATGTACATTACATTCAACATCGTTTATTTATCTTCGAGGAAGAAGAAATTAAATTTTTAAATTAGCAACTGTCTGCGAAACGCGGTACACATTTTAAAATTGAAAGAGCTTCCAACTGAAATTTCAACTCTCGGATGATTACATTTCTACCCCTTAATATTTCCTCTTTAACTTGACAAAAATTAGCTCCAAGCCAGCGAGTTCAATTTAAGCGAGCGTAACTTTGGAGACGTCCGACAGTTTTTGATAACTAAACGAGGATACGGAGCTTCCTCGGCGCCTGGACTTCCAACGAATCCAAATATTAATACAGAATTATCTCCATAATTGAATTTCTGCGTATTCTGCCTGACGGAAGGCTGCTGTTCCCCAGTTTCACGTCAAACTCCTGCAATATTCTTAACGTCCGACATGTAAACATACCGAGTACCAGGCGCACGGTGAAAGAAACGAACCCGTCAAGAGCCGTTACATAATTAAAAAACTTTAACTATTTGATCGATCGACTCTTTTTCTTCCGATGAAAAGTTTTGCGAACCGGTGAAATAATATATTTTTCACACTACCGTAAGCCATAAATGCATAAAATCCGCGGTCTATTCATAACTGATGAGATTAATGTATATTAAAAATGAAATGTAGCATTCCAGGGATGAGAATGATTAATACAAGTTTTATCTCCGACGTACGGTTTGGATTTTCTCGAAAGAGATGAGCTTCGTTTTCCTTGTTTCAGTGGCGAATCGTCGCGTGAATAGATCATTTTCATCTCACAGTGTGAGTTTAATCGTCAAACAATGGGTCGGTCATTCGTCGATTTCCCCCGAACCCTGTCCGCCCGTAACGCGTGGGGTTGACATAAGGACACCGTATCCTCGGTAGAAATCCACGCAGAGAATTTCCCTCCATTCGGAGGAAAACCCAATTGCACGGCTCTATGCGTCATTAGCGCTGGAAACGGAGTTAACGCCGTTAAATTCAGAACGGTTCGTCCAGCCACGACATTATTCGCGCTTCTGTGTGCGTTTTCGCGTTTGCACGCCTACGTCACCTGCAAATTTTCCGGCCTGCGTGGATTTCAACCAACCACAGGCGTGTGTGCATGTATATGTGTACGCAAGGTAGCACAACTCGCTCTGCAGAATGATGACCCCCTATGGAAATGCGAATGAATGATCGTTCGTCCCCGTCAAACTCGATTTCCACAAACAAACTGCGCGTTTTTCCGCCGTTCTTTCCTGTCAAAATTTCGAGCCTGCAACTAATGAAGACCTTTCTGATCCGGCGTTTTTACACCGCGCGGGATTGCTTTTTCTTCTACTCGATTGCTGAACTTCAATTCTAATACCCTAAAACCTCTACTTAAACGTGTGTTGTCGTAAAAATAATCTGTTCGTGCAATCGAGACACTGAAAAATATTCTAACGTTACTTCCACGTCGTAAAGTCGACCGGTGATGTTGTACGGACGCTTGGACTGCGTTTCGAATGAAGCGGCATTTTCCAGGACGATCCCGATGGCGGTAGAATGTAATAATAAAATAATCCCGACATTGCGTTGAGGATCTTTTGTCAAAAGTCTCGGTAAGGGCAAATTTTCTTTATTAAATTCCTTTTCGACCGCCTTAAGTATTCAACCCCTTCGTTCTCTGTCGTTTTCTTCGTGGCACAGCTTCCCTCGATAATTCGAAACCTTTTGTTACCACCCCCTCTCCCAACCCCTGTCCCGCCACCCCCGATCGGTTCTGTTGCCTGTATCTCTGGAGGATCGGATAATACGCCATTGAATTCGTAAATATGAGATCCGCGAAATCGTCTTCCACTCGTTCCACGATGCGCGACGTACCTTTAAGCAATATTGATTCGAACTGAAAAAAGAAATATGGCGCGGAATATGGCGCGCAAGGGGAGAGATAGGAAGGAGAGGAGGGGGAGGAGTGGATCAGAGGCACGATGCAGATGCAGCGTTTCCTCTCAGCCGACGATTGGAATGGATCGCGGAAAAAGGAGGAACGAGTCGTGAGAGATATGGAGAGACGACGAGGTGCAGCTTGGATGAAACTGGTGTTCATACTGAACGTCGTGCAATGGGTGCGCTCAGCTGGGACTAGGATCGCTTAACATTGCTCGAGTTTGTCACATGGACGTCGCTTCTCTACTTTTTAGATACACGATGCGATTAAGTCGTCAATTTGCCACTAAGGCATTTTATAAGCACCACGAGGATAACCTCGTGTTTGTATACATTTTCCATAATTTTCCGCGTAATAAATTTCCTCAAGGTATTTAAAAAAAAAAAAAAAAAAAAAAAAACTCTCGCACCGAAATGTGTAGTATCGTAGAGCATCACGCGAATATTAGCCTGACACGATTTTCTACGCGAAGGAAAAGTTTTCAAAAGGCAACGATGCTCACCTTGAAACTATACAATCACCGAAAGAATGGGTGGCATGACGATAATCGTAGAGGCGTGGATACCCCTCGCGGTAACCAACCCCATTACAAGGGTAGAGGCCGCGTTTATGGCCCCGTAAATCACCGTGAGGGGGTGGCATTGGGGCGATTATTATTTTGTGGATATGGTTACGTGTATAGGTACAAGGTGTTCCAAGGAATAATTTAGAAGCGTTCAGGACTACATTTTAGACGTGGCCAGACACATAAGAATGAATGCCGTGATACGTCAGAATACAATACTAATGGAATAAATACATCACTGAAATTGTCACGAACATTGAATTGATTCATACGAGATAAAAGTTATGAATTATAGAATTATAATGTGAAATGTCCAGATTCGACATGCCTACTTTAAGTACACATTGTATCATCGCTTGTATTTCTTTCGCCGTCTCTACACCCAGTTCCTCCGACTCGTCATTAATATTTAACGGCACGGTTGTTACCCTTGCGTTACCCATCACACGGAGTCGTCCCGTTTTGGATTCTTATCCATATTAATGATTCAGGATGCACTCTTAATCGTCCCCGCAACAGCCAGAGGGTGCGAAGTTGGATGCTAACACCCCCAGGCGTCGACGAGTGCAGGAAATTGCAGATATGTACATGGTGATCGACACGGTCGCGTGTAAAAAGCCGTTTCCTTGATCTTAAGGTCCCGCCGAGTTCAGGAGGTATACCCAACCGAATCGTGATCCTGGATTACCACACGTAGCCCTCCTTTACCTCCTCCCACGGTCTTCCCTTACCCCACCGCAATCTTCTCGTCCTGGTAGCACAGGAGCTGCCGCATTCACCTTACGACGGCCATAAAGACGTTATTGGATCGAATTCCCGTGCCACGCCGTAAACAACCCCACAGGCGCAAAACCCACGCGTGCCCGCTGTGGGTGTGCGTACACCTACCTTCCCAACACAACCGAATCATCGACCAGTATACCATTTCTAGAGGATTCGCGACAGAGAATGTTTGCTATCTCGTTAATGGAATGTTAGGAGTTCGATTCGTAGTTATATCGTAGTAATACCCGAAGAATAAGTGAATCTGTAGAACGAGGACCGACAACACGTGACGGTTTAATTTGTAATTATAATGAAAGCACCGTATTCTAATTTATCTGCAACGTGTACACCGTTCAACAATTATTTAGATAAACATTTATTTGTTCAACGCAAAGTATCGCTTCAATTCATAATTCAGATTATAATTTTTGCTGAACAAATAGGGGATGTGTGGAGTTATCTATTTTCTATTTACTCGGAATTTTCATCCGCGGGGGAAGTTTACTCATCTCTGATACATTCACGTGTTGCTGGTATGTTTACACGTCAAAGTGTTTTCTGAGACATTCGAGGCGTGCGATTTCGATTCTATGATGGAATCCATCGACTCTAGTATGTTATTCGATTTTGTATAAAGTAGGGTTGAACAAAAATTAACAAGTGGAATCAGTCACTAGAGTAAAGGGTAGAATTAAGAAATGCAGTAAGAGGATTAGAAATTGCTTTGTACCAATACGTTGAACTCTTCTGCTGTTCTGGCTTGTATATTTTCATTTTTGCCACGACCTCGGCACAATTCAGTTTTTTAATTAAAATTTTAATTTTTGAGAAGATAAACTGGCAAGAGAAAAAATTGCACAGTCTAAAATTGAATGCATGAAAAATTACCCAATTTATCAGACGAATATTTACATACTGCATGGAATCTCAGTCACGCCGACTTGCTAAAGTTTACATAGAATATTATCAACAGATGGGACCATATTAAACTGCTGATAACAAAAAGAAACTGCCTCGATTAATCACATTTTTATATGTGTATATAAATCGCCTGATTTATTTTAACATTTTACTATAATAATTTTAAAATACGACGTTCGCAACTAGACTGCGAATGATATAAGAAAGCAGTTATAGTCCAAAGGCTTAATACTACAGAATGACAGAGAAAAATAGCTCGTAGCGATCCTCGGATCTTCTTAGGAGTAAATGTTTGATCCTCGCAGTAAGAAAACTGCACAATGGAAAAATAGCAAATACCAGACACGTGTATGGACGCACGCGTGGGCAACGTATACAAATGCGACGGAAGTTCACAGGACAGGTCGTCCCAAAGGATCAGGAAGAAAAGCTCCTTCTGTCCTTGAGCGAGGAGCGGAAAAGAGGAAGCCTTCTCCCATCTCCTCTCTGTTTTCCCGCTTGTCCGCAGCTCCTTTCTGGACGCTCGATCAAAATTTATTCACGCGCGGATGAAATCCTCACAGGACTTCCGACTGGGACGAAACTGTTTCGAAAGCAGCAATATTTCTTTGGTATACTTTCCAAAGTTCCTAGCTGGGAACATTTTTCACCCCCAGTGGGGTTGCTTCCTGAAGTAAAGTGAACTACAGGATTCGATTCCCTGCTAGGTCAATAATGTGTTAAATCCTCGTTAATCCCTATCATGTGGTATCAAGAATTCGCTATCGAAGTTCTTTTCCAATATTTGGATTAACATTAATGCGCGGTCACTATCCTCAATTCACAGATAAAAATTTTCAGATGAAACCTAAACCAATTTCCAATCGTCAACCACCGAAATCCGTCATAGCGTGAACACGAAGTATACATCATCCGCTCCATCAAGTTCGTTGACAGAGGATCCTGCAGAGATCTGATAATGGTCTCCCTGTAAAAAAGGAAGATCAACGTCCCGCGTATATCAACGAGCCACGGATGAGACAGATGGACTAAGAAAACTCCTGGTAAACAACGCCAAAACCACCGAAGGAGAGTAGGCTCTCGTAATAATCCAGGGAGTCGACGTTTCCAGGATTGATGGAAAAGGTAAGCGTCCAGCCGCGTCTCTGTGAGCCAGGCTGAATTAATGGCGGGGAGGTAAGGAGAGTTATTTCTGATTTAAATAAACTCTCAAGATCTCGTCTTCCAGTCGACGATCCGAACGAGGACCTGGGGGTTGTTTGCTCGAGGAGATGACGGGGGCGGAGAGAGCATGAATGTAATTTATCCGAGCTCTAAGGGATGCGAAACGGGTTTCCTGGAACTACGTTTGAACTCGTCCACCCCTCCGGTCACCCCCTCTCTCGTTCCCCTTCAATTTTATCTCTCTTTTTTTTTGTCTGGAAGTCCGTTTAAACGAGAAACGCTCCAAAGAAGGGCTGTGTTCGGGGTGGAAGACCAGGGGGTTGTTAACGTGGAAGCTACGGCGAATCAAAGAAATATTATATCATTAATACGGACCCCAGGGTGCAATGGGGACGGGTGTCTGCGTGGAGTTTCTCATCCTTCGGGCTTCTACAAACCACCCACCTCGCCAGTCAGCCAAGAAGGCCAGTAGAATCTTAGAAATATATACCTTGATAATTTGACGCAGCTTATGTACCGAGCGTAACCATTGTTTACAGCTTATAGTAGCGCCAGGTACGTGGGAACTAGTAGTGAATTTTCCACTACTTGATTCACCATCGTCAACAGAAATAAAGTATTGCTATAGATCAATTTTAATTATTTCTGAAATGCTTGCAGGTGCCTTGAATTCGAAAATAAATTTTAATACAGCTTATGCTTGCTAAAATGCTGAAGAAAAAAATTAATTGACGAATGCATTAATTCGAAGGTTTCGATTCCATTGCAACGAATTTGCCCGGTTTTCCACGTTCGATTGGGATTCAAATATTATCTAAAAATTAATAAACACCCCAGAGGCTAAGAGGATTACCGGAGTTTCAGTTAAAACTCGTGTTTCCATAAGTCTACAATAGCGTACGCACCCGGTTGTTCCCATATGTACAAAACTTGATACCACGCATTATGGTTTCTGACGAACGAAGCTGGTTATAATAAATCACTCGAGGGTCACGAGAGTTATTATTTCAACAAAATGTTTTAAACCTATGAACACACTGGAATGCGTCATTCAAATGTAAAGCTTCTAATGCAAATATAATTAATGCAATTCAATTTATTCAATTAAACATTTGTTCCAGTTCTTGGCTAGCACTTAACTACGAAAAATGGCACCTTCTTAACCCATCCTGTACATAAACAAAAATAGAATATTACGTAGAAAAGAAAGTCTCTGTAAAAAATAGTTTGTTCAAACTTGAAGGAGGGGTTTCCTCGTCTAAATTATGTGTGGTGAAATAATTTTCCAAGCTACAGGAAGCGAGCTCCATGCCGGGGGAGAGGGGTTGGTTAAGCTCTGATATCCAGGGTTCCCCGGGGACACATGGAAGACTCCATTGGTTCGATTAATTAATTAGCACCCATTATCGAGTTTCGAGACCAAGTTGAGTCGCGTGGAGCGGAGGTGGCAGTGTTTTCCGTACCCTCGAGAAACCAGACGGCAGAGGGAACCCGGAAACGGTGGTGAAACGGCTGAAGAAGGGGAGGGAGAGGGTGCAGGAACACATAATTTAATTCGTCGAGTGCCATCTCTCGACGTGGACTTTTTTCTCGTTTTGCCTTTCTCCTTTTAGTATTCTTCATCGTTCTTTCCGTGGCATCGATCCTGGAGACGGGTAAATAAACCAGCTGGCCGCGTACCATTAAGTTTTTCACTCCATCGGATCGGCCACGATCATTGGGAAACTTTTTCCCCCGCTTTTTCCCCTCCCCAATAAGCAAATAGAACTGCTACTCCGACTGGCGTTTTGCACGAGTGTTTCCCTTTTCACTCTGCTGTCTTTTTTCTTACGCTGGTTTTGGAATTGAAATAGCAAGCCTGTTTTCCTTCGTGGTGCACCGAGAATGTTATGCTTATCAAGGTCGATGATTTTATTTAAATATCGAATATCTCAGATTCAACAAAAATTAGAGTTTCAAGAAATATTTGTTTAAGGTATAATGACTCGATCTTTCTGAAGGGAAAATTACGTATATTTGAGAACCCTCCCTTTGGAATTGATTCGCGCAACGTACACGATGTTAGACCTAAGATGGACGCACGGGCAGGGATTTAACAGAGGGTTACAATCTAAGTAGCACACCCGAAAAGGAGCAGAAGTTGGGATGGGAAAGTTTCCACGAAAGTTTGGCGGGCAGATCAGCCTGGTGGCGAAAGGGAGCCAGGGGAGAGGAGCTACTGAAAAACGTAACGAATAAGAGACGATAGAAAAGAGTCTCTCGAGGGAAAAGGGAAAATGCTGTCTCACAGTTGGCCAATGGGAATCGAAGCCACAGAAAAGCCTTGGATGGAAACTCCGTGCCGACCTTTCCGCCCTTTCCCTCCAATTTCCTCTTTTTCTTTCTATTTTTATTTCGGCCCCTTCTCCGCCATCCGTCAAAAAAGTCATGGCAAGCCGAAAAGCCGATCGTGAGCCACTTCACGGCTCGCGATTCTCTCCCTCTTACCGCAGCACACTTTCCTCGACGCTGTTCCAAGGCGTTTCTGTCCAGTTTCCCCAAAACACATTTTCGATGATTGATATTGCTGGATAAAATGAAAAAGTTGGTACTTCTTGGCAAAAATGTCTTCCACAGGCATCAAAACTACTGATATGACCTCGGTACTTGCAAGATTTTCTTTGAACCTTTGATGCCCGTGCAGCAACGCACGATCTAATCCCAAAAATGTCGGTGCCTCAGGTCCGCGTAGACCTTCCTCAAGCAACAAGGAACAGAGATATTGTCAAATTCCCCGCAGAAGAGTCTCGCGAAGCGAGTTTGCTCGAATTTAACGCGGACCAGAAACAGGCCAGCTACAAGCAACGGTCGTGTCGGCGAGTCAATCTCGGTCGGGGCTAACTTTTCAATTTTCCGCCGCCCAAGTTGGTGTGCATGCACACACAGAGGTGCACGAACCATGTGAGCGGCGGTGTGTGCAAGCGTCGCTCAATTTCCTCAGCGACGAACCAGGCGACTACCTGTAGACGGATCGATTTATCACAGTCTATAATTGAACGGAAGCAATTTATTAATGGCCCTCGCGCGCCAGCTCGATTCTACGCCACTGGACAGACTATTCTTTTATTCCACGCTCCTAGGTTAGAGACCCCAAAATAGGTCCTGGCCTAATTTCACCGCGACAGGGAGAAACGCTCCTCCTGACCCGCTTCCGTTGAAGTTGTTGCGATTTATAACAGGTTTGTTGCTCTCCGACTGGGGAATCCTCCGGCTGAGGGAAACACGCGGAGGGAATTGGATCCCGCAAAATTTTATTCCTGGAGAATCACGCTGGAAAATCTTTCGTCAATCGCAATCCCAGAAGAGCTTTATGAAAAATCAGCCAACGTTTCTTTCCAAACTTAGGAAAAACCTAGTTTCTCGATTAAAATCTTTCCAGCGAATATTGCGCAAATTCGAATTAATTCATAATTTGAGACGAAGACATCGTCTTTCGGGGCACAAATCGTGGTTATCGGTTGGACGACCAGATTCACCGCTGATAGGTGAACAATTCACTAGCATGCCGGTTGACGAAGTTATCCAGTTGACCGAACGAAAATTCGACATCGTGGAAGGCAACCGAGTTAAGCGACAGGATCAATGCCGAGGTTAGACCGACCTGGTCTTAAACGAGTTACTTTAATCCAATCGCAAACAGGATGAGATCCGATTAACCCGTGTTAGCCGGCTATTTCCAGCGATCCCAACGCACGAAGCTGGCTCGTCTGTATCTCCCACCAGTCACCGTCGTGTTAGACATACATTACTGTCCACCGTTTTAATCGTGGGACACCCTGAAAACGCTCAACTTTCCAGCAAATGTGTCCTTTGAGACCACTATGCCACGTTCGTAATTTCAACTGTGGCTGCAGAAGAAACGTGGCACCGACTTCGTCACCGTTGAATCGATGCAAACGATTAAGAGTCAACGGTGGTCTCTCTGGAATGCAAATATGAGGTGAACCGGCATCTCCAATATTGAAATATTATCGATTTGTCAAAACCACTCGTGAGAAAAGACGTTAAATCGTTTGGAAATAAACGAATAATTTCAGATGTTCGGACAGCACTCGAGTCATGGTAGACAGTACCGCAGTCAGAGTTACAATTTGTATACCCGTAGATGCTACAACTATAAAAAAAGAAAAATAGTTGTAGAGTCCAGGCACACGTGTACGGGGGGCGTTTTATTTTTGTATTACCATACTAGGACGTGACTTCAACAAGCACAGTGTTTGTACCACAGACAGAGAACGGAGATGCACGATAAAAGCGCGAATAGAGAAGAGAGTCGGAGAATAGAAAACGTTCGATTCTAAACGTACCCAAACGTACCAGAAACTGTGACTGTTTCGATGGGACGTGGCCTCTTTTCCCGCAACGCAATGAACACAACCATTTCAGTTCATGCAAAAATACTATACATCGAATTCCGCGCCGATTCCACTGCAAACGAGTTCTGTGACCAAAATTTGAACCGTCACATTCATTGGGTAAACGTTGCGCTCAGAAATCGGAATTTCTTCTCTAATTATAAAATCGAGCATGGTAAACATGCACGCAAGTTTAAACGTTGGGATAGCGTTGGAACAACACTTGTCAGCGATGAACATTTTCCTAGCTACTGTGTAAAATAGGTGATCGAATATTTCAGTGTAAAAAAATCAAATCGATTTCTCATTGACGTTTTGTTATTTAATCGCGCAATGCTAAGAAAGATCACCTTGAACTTCTGGATAATTAAATGTTACGTGCAACGTATCCAATATAACGCTGGATCGTAGGTAAATGAACTAGTGGTTCGCTGGAAGGTAACTCATTGTTTTCTGTTCATCGGTTAGGCAATACGCGCTCGCGTATGTCGAGCGTCGTTAATTAAACGAAATTTTCAATATTATCGCTGCGCGCACGTGAATCGCTTTATAATTCGGTCTTATAATTACACAACGATACATTCTGGCGATTGGAAAGTGCATTGCGCGGAAAGCAACCGTGATCGAAGGGCGCTGGCCATGGGAGCATGATAGACGATCGATAGTCCATTAAGTACCCAATTATGATCTTTTTTATTCTGTTTAAATCAAAGCTTCCAACTTCTCCCAGCAAATAAAGCTTAATCTTATTTGAGCAAGTCCACATAAATTTGGAAAATTATATATCGCCTAAGCAAATATTGGAAGAATAAATATCGGATAAACTTTTTCATTTTGCTATGTACATTTTTACGACTGTTTTACATTTCCCCAAGTGAGCCGGGGTCAGTTTATAACCGACGAAAATGTTCAATTTCGAGGCGGTCCAGGAATCGGTTAAAATTTTTCATTTCTCTGGAACTTTCCTACAATCGTGGCCCAACAGCGACTGAAAAACTGTATTAAACGTACTGACGCGTACTTCAAACGGTCTGAAGTGGTTCCCATTGCGTCTGGAACGCGAATCTTGACTCTTCGTTGGGAGATTTCGCGGCTGGCTTGAAAGTTCGGCGGTTTCTCATTTACTAATGACGACATTCCCAACCAGGCTTCTTTCTTTCATCCCAAGGGGACTGGCCTTGAAGTCCTCTCGTCTCTCCTCGACTCACTCTATTATCGAGAAAACCTCTCCTCAAGAACGTGTTTTAATAATCCAACCTCGCAACGATTCTTTCAGCGCTCCTTCAGTCATTCCAAATTCAAATCCAGTCGGATAATACCAGCCATATTTAATTTAGATTAAATTTTTTCTAGTTACCTACTATTTTTGATGAAAATGTAAACACAGGGACATAAAAATGTTGTAAATACAAGAAATAACTGTTAGGAGGCATAAAGTGCTCCAAGCTAAAATTACATACATTCTATAAAAAAGAAATATTGCAGTTACAGCCACTGAGTCCCGTGCAGCTACCTAAACCTAAACTATAAACAGAAGAGCAACAATGAAGAAGCAGTCACGCGTCATAAACCGCAGTTTCCAGTAACGGAAAATGGAAACGGCGGACAAAGAGAAATTTCCCCGATTATCTCGCGCTTCTGTAACGAACCGAGAAGCTCTCCGCTTCGAAACGTATGTCCGGCTGCTCGTAAACCTAGGGGGATGCTGCACACGTAGGCGGGGGTAGAATTTCCGGCCCATCCTTCCGCGAACGGGGAGGAAACGAGATTAAAGTAACCGCATCGTCGCAACTTGCTAAGAGAGAGCGGCAAACAGAATTAAAATCTGACTGGGACCAAAAAATCGTGATAGGAACACCTGTAAGATTTCGTGTTTCTGCGAAACTACCCCATTCTACGCCACGAGTCGATGTTTAGAAGTCTAGAATCCTCGGAAGTTTGCAGGGGATGGAAATTAATTCAACAACAGCTTGTGGCGACCTATTTGCGTAGAACAATTACCAGAGGGCCAATAGTTACGAACCGCACTTTACAAGATGTCCATCAACACTTGGTGTTGCGCACGAGATACGTACAGAGGGTGCACAAAGTGCTTCCAATGTTTGGTCCTCATTTTGAGAAACTGAGACACCAGAATATAGAGGAAGGGATAGATCCGCTTCAACCTAGGTATTTCGACGCTCGTTAAGCCCCCAGTCATCGTTGCTTCCGCCCTCTTGCCCTCGACTCCCATTTTCACCGTGCCACTTCAGATTTTCACCTAACCCTTTAAAATTCTGAGTGCATACGTATTACAGCCGAAGAGGATCCCACTGCTGGACCCGAAATACTGATCAGTCTTTAAAAATGTTCAGAACCCAGGGTTAACTCGCCTGCGAAAAATAACGGCGAACGCCAGTTGAAAATTGAAAACTGAAATTAGAAGGTCGATCTCCTCTGTTGTACAACTGTAATTATTTGATAGTCTTCGGCAATAAAATTTCAAATCTCGCAAATTATTAATTTAATAACAAGCAGAAAGAATTCTAATAATAATTCATCCCAATGTGTTGAATTAAGTATTTACAATCCGCCACTAAATCCTGAGCTTCTTTCCTGCCAACGTTTATTTTTCGCTCCACGCTCTACTTTCATTCTTTGAAGCATTGTGTAAACACACAAACATAAGAGTAATGAAAAAGCAGATGTAAGAAAATCACTGTGCACCCAGCTAGGCCAAACACTGCAGGAACGATTAAAGTAGCATTTTATGTAATACTCCCCTCCCCTCTCCAAATTTTAGTTTCGCAACGAGGTGGAAGGAGAACCGTGTAAATATTGAAGGACGCGCAAAGTTTGACAAATATTCATTTGAAGAAACAAAAGGCTGGTTGCGGTTAAGGAACGCAAAAAATAGGTCGTGAATCAACGCTATGAGTCCATATTTAGGTAAACGAGCTTGTTACATGCGATGCGCCGTGCAAATCGATAAATAAACCCACCGGCACGCACCCCTCCACGCAATTTTTTTGCACTCCCGTCATTTGCATAATGGAAATTTAATCTTAATTTAATGCGACCTGCTCGGCAACGTCGATGATCCAACGAATATCTTTCAATCCTCTGCGTACATTCGCTTCAATATTTAGTCAAAGCGTACGAGCCGTTTTATAAATCACGTTCAATGAATAAAACCATAAGCCAGGCATCTAAATTATTAAATTAAAACACCGCAAAATGTTTGTTTGAAAATTCATGTTTCGTTTAAGGACAAATAATGCCTCATTTCGTAGACAAATTAACGACTTTTTAATATAGATGTTTTCGTTTTTTAAAAACGTGATAGGAAAAGGTGAAGCAAAGTTTGATGAGAATTTTTTATCGTTTTATGACAAATTCTTTTTACGAGAATTATATGAAAACAAAAAGTTCATATTCGTCTGTGCATAATTTTTTCGCTGAAAGTAATTACGCAAACGGTTAGCGAATTTTAATAAAAATCACAAATTTTCAATCTGTGAAATTGGAAAATGATTCCATTTATTTTAGCAATTCGGAAATGAGATAAAATGTATTATTCCTGATAAATTTCAAGTTATTCCAAATTATTCCTACTATACAAAACATCAATTAAAATTTCCGCAAAACCATAAATGAATTTTAAAAGTTCATTTTCCAGAATCAAAGCGCAATCTTCCATTATAATTATAACATTAAAATATGGATACAGAAATAATAATTTTCCATTTCAATTATACAGACATATAAACGAATAAAATACACGAATGTACTGAACATTACATTTTTTAATTTTGTGGAACATTTTAATAAAACTTATAAAAGAGAACAATATTCCGATTGAGTTACATTTTCAAATACGTTAAATAAATATGAGATAAATTTAATGCATTGTAATCATTAATGTTAGTAGTCGATTTAATTAAAAACAAAAAGGAACACGAATTTCACACAATTGAAACAAAATATAACTTTCGTGTTCTTTGATACCGAAAATAATTTTTAAAAATCCGCAAATGAGGGCAACAGATCCTGCAACGTAAATGCAAGTCAAGTTGCAACTTTTAATCCAAGCTATAAATTAAACGAATATGCAAATGCAAAGGAAACATACGCAGCGTAAGTCTCATACATAATTCAATGCTCTATATTCGAGGCAAACCACGGCATAATACTAATCGATAGACTTAAAGAAGACTCGTTAATTGAGAAGAAAGTAGAGTATCCAGAAAAAAAACAAGAGAACCGAGGTGTTATAATTAGGAACGAGTCCATGTTGAACGTTTGCAAACAGCTGGATTCACCCTCGTCATCCACCACCTCGTCTTGCTCATCTTTCCACCCTTCAGCATTTGACCGGTCGCTTAAGAGGTGGCGCTAACTTTAATTGAATTTAAATTGAATTTAAAATGTTAATACAGAAAAGAAGCTCGGTTACTGCATCCACGTTTTATCATATTCGTTGTTCGTTCTTTTTTTACACCCCCTCTGGCTCTCGTTCGTTCATAAAAATCCCACAACTGCAACGTTTCCATATTTACCCGATCCTCGTCTTTCTCTCTCGTTTTTCTCCGATTTTACTTTTTTCCCCAGGGAGCATCCCTGCCCACCGATTCCTTTGAACGAGCCCGACGAGTAAGTTAATTAGTGAGGAATTAAAATCGCGCTAAACACTCATCAGCCGTGACCGACTTCCGTTCATTAAATTCCATGCATCACCGGTTATAAAACGGCGATTTTAGCGTTTTCTATGGCGAAATCCGATTGCAAAGGGCTCAAGCACCGAACGGTAAGCTCTTGTCACAGGTTTCTGCCAGAAAGAGCTTGTAAGTAACATAATGTAAGAGTTAACTACGCAGTGTTCCAAATAAGTGGAATGAATAATTTTGTTACTTGGCACTACAAAAACCTATTGAATCTATTTTAGAATTTCCTTTGCACTACCTCCGTACTTCCTTTATTAATTTCTTGTATATTCAGAAGCACCTGGTGTATCGCAACGGTTGATAAAGTTCCTCAAAACATTTCGGGACCACCGCGTATATTCGTTGCTAATGCGCATATAACTTGCCCTGAAGGTAAATCTCTTCATAGGGTTCAATGCGGCGGACCGATGCATCGATGCATTATTTTAATCCCCTTCGGTATAAACAAACCAAGTTGCGCATTATCGTACCTGTCGTACTGACCGCTCTACACGTGTTCCGTTTCCTATAGGATGTATTAAATATCCGCAATCAGCCTCGAACAAAGATAACACAGCCATGAAAATTCATCTATTCGACGGTTAACATTTTTACACGAGCGTTTTTCGGGTAGAAAAGTTCAATTATCAGGGGGTTCAGATTCATTTTAACAGAGGCCTTCAATCTCTGCTTTTTCAAACCGTGATATTGATTTTACTGGCTGAATTGGTTCGTTTCAAGTTACAATAGCCTCCTCAAATTTTAATTTACTTTACTTAATTTAGCTTGCGTTGTTATTATTCAGATTGTTAACAAAGTGTAGATACACAGTGGGAGAGGTGATCAAGGACCCCGTAATGGAGATGAACATAACATTTAAAGAAATCATAGTTAACCGATTTTAGTCTGTATATGTAGATATACAGACTTGTACAACATCTTCAAACCTGAAGACACCGCTTGCAACCTGTAACGACTGCATATATACAGTAATAAAAGAAGGAACGAAGCAATTTCGAGGGAATCAAAAGTGAGAATCGTTGTACCAGCAACGGCATCTCCCCTAAGACAATTGAAGTAACTCGATCATCCAGGAAACTCGCATTATCATCCTGAACCGCGCACGCCTGCGGCCAGGCTCCCCAATTACACGCAGGCAGACGGTGCGCACTGTTGCAACATGACAATGGGGCGTGCTCTGGTACGCGCGGCAAAGTACACCAGGGGATGATGCCGCTGGTGGTGCGATGGCGGCGGTGGTGGTAGTAAATCGAGTTTCACGATGAATCGCCGAGTTGACCCCTGCGGGCACTTTCGCTGTGTTTGCTTTGATTCCAAGTTTCCGGTTAAGTTGGTTACCGGAACGAGCGGACAGGCTCTTTGTTTGATCCACCAGACCCGGCAGGCCTCCTGGATTTTCGATACCGTTCGCACGCGAATCGTTCCATCGACCTTTGAGATCCTCGCGTCTCCTGCCTCGGGCGACTCGACCTCGAACTCGTTCATGGAGCTTCTCTTTTTGATACTCCGCAAAGAAGATTCCCAGGCTTTTGGGTTCATCGTTATTGGACTAGGGACGCGTGCCAGAAGTCATTCGTCAGGCTTTCTTTTCGTCCTGCTCCTTCTTGGGTGCAGAAATTCAAAGCAAAGGATAGTGCAACGCATAGTGTTAACGCGACATTTGCAATTTCTTGATCATTGAGTTAGTATACGAGGCGTTCCATATCATCACTTCAAGATTGATACATTTACTTTTGCCCAGTTGAAACCTGTAGCCTGTGAAGGTTTAACGCGACAGGTCCTTTTCGTGTCAGAATCATGATATCACCCCAACCAGGTTCCCTGTATTTTAATAACTATAAAATCGTGACTAATATTACTTTTATCGTGACTAACACTGGCTTTATATGGGCTACAGCAATTGATTCCCACATTTTTCATCGCGTTCCACGAGCGGAAGTCATTTCACGGGACGTTTCGTCGCGAAACGTTTATAAATTGTTGGCGTAACGTGGAGTATGACTGCATAATTATAACGTCGACGTAAAAACGCTACGACCAACCCATTAATACCGTGAATGGAAATATTCGACGAGTGAACTCGTGGCCGCCGATAAATACGTATTTAGCAACGATTAATATTAATTTACGCCGAACTGCGTGTAACACGCAAACATCGAGGACGACAAATTATTCTGGAGAATGTATCATTTTGAATCCCGCCGATAATTCGGGTAAATGAGGATTATGTTCGTTCTCGAAGCGCATGATTTTCGAGTAGGCTGAATGGAAAAGCGTTGCCCAACCAGAGATTTTTGCTTCGGTAATGTAACTTGATGAATCTGTTGTAAAATGGAACTGGCAAATAATACAGTAAAGACTGGACAAGTGCAAGAAAATCGGGACCCAAACATTGGAGTTATCCAGTCGAGGTTTCTATTCTGTGTAATTGTAATAACGGTGTGCAATCTATGCCACCAAATAGCTACTCTTCTTCCTAACTCAGACTAGCGCGAAAAATAGCCGAAAAGGATGAGGTCCATCATTAAAAATATAGAAAACGCACTTTGATCCTTGGTTAAAGAGTGCTCGACAAACCGCGAATCGGGGCTAAATCGAGTCTCGTTCAGAATAATAACGCCACGGTGTACGGAACGTCACCGACGAGGGGTGAATAAAGCTGGCGAATGGTGGAAAAAGAGAGGGATGAGGTGGGGGTGGCGCCTTTGTGTTCACCACCTCTGTGGAGCAGGCCAAGCGAACGGATAATAATGGATAATAATGCCTAAATGGACGATCATCGATTCGAATCCCGCGAATCGATGATTCGATTGTTTCTGTTATTGCGCGCCCGGCCATCCGCGTCCGGGTCGCGAAGTGGGCCGCTCGTGCGGTACAAATTCGAATTCCAACCGTGGATCAAACGTGTTTTTGCGAAACGAGAGTATCGAGAGCCCGTAAATATTGTTTGGGAAAAGATTTCCTCGGTAATTCTGTCTGCTCTATTGGCGAATCAATGGAGAACTAAACATACCATAGCTGGTTCCATGTAATAATAGGACATTCCACGCTCGCGTTGTGATTTTTCATCCCCAGGCTCCATTTTAATCAAATAAAATAACGATTTACCAGCACAATCTCTCCAACTCTTGCGTGTGCGCAAAGTATGTAAATTTTTTTTTAAGTAATTAATAGGTTCTATACGAGAAATGAAATTACTCTTACAGAAATCTAATAAATGTCAGAAATTTTGCGAGCATGATTCGTGGACACTCACCTGATTCTTGCCCTTGAGGACGAGGACGTTTGTGACACGGCCGAAGGGTACACCAAGATGGATGATCTCGGAGTCTGACACCTCGTTTGGTATGTTTCTGATATGAATGACCCTCGACGGTTTGCCATTGTGGCTCTTGTCGAGTTTGACCTGCAACACAAAAGAAATTTCATCGTGAGAATTACGTTTCATTGGGTGGGTGGAGATTTATGTGTGCTCGATACTGGAGATCTAGCAAAGTCGTAAATTCGATGAGGGGTGAAGAGGGTCTGAGCAAATAGGACAAGAAGGAAAGTCGGACAAACGTGGCCACATTTCCTTTCTTTGTCCATTTTTATTGTGTTCCGCAGATGGAGCAAAGGTTTAAAGTGCGAGAACAGGGGTTTTGTTCGGATTGAAATATGTCAAGTCCCTGGCAAAATCGTTTAATGGAATCGTTTAAAAAATACAGGAAAACAAAGAGTAAACGACGATGAATTGACAGCAAACATTCTCAAACAATGTCAAACTGGAAGCTATGAAACCAACCAGGGTAAACGATTCCTTTCCTGAGAATGTTTCACAACAAAATTCCTATTCTGTGGCTGAAATGCGATTTTAAAATTCCATTAGTCCTCGTTAAAAAGTCTACGGACGGGAGTCACACACGGACAAACCACTGGCTTCCAATAATGCTCGAAGGAGTCCCAAACCATCGGTTGCCTCCCCCCCCCCTTCTCTCTGCGTGTAAAAGTAACGAAACTTTTCGCTCGCGTATACATTTAAATGGAAACTCTTGTTGCCGGGGGCAGAATTTTCAATCACGGCTCAATCTAGTCGACTCGGCTTGCCGTCAACCTCCCTTTCGCTCACCCAGCCCCCGCTACCCTCTTATAATCCCAAACTCTTTCCTTTTCTTTCTTACCCAATCCTTCCCCAATCCCCCAATCCTTGGCAAGAGGTCGCTCGGGTTTGGCCGGGTTTAACCGATCGGAAAACGCGCTTCTTACCTAGTTAAGGGGACACAACGCTGTAAAATTTGTTTACAAGTATGTTTTCTGTACACATTTCAAAAATGTTTTGTTATCTTTTGAAAAAGATAGGCTGGACATGTTGGATATTATAAGAAAAATTATGATTCATTATCTAAAATTTCTGTTACAATAACAAAATTATTTCTCTCATTTGAACTAACGTTAGAAGAAATACCTACAAGGTTATTTTAGGCTGTTACTTTTTGTCTTCATTTCAGATCAACTTTACTCAGGTCTTGTATAGTAATATTACACACGTATTATTGTACTTTCAGGAAATAATGGTGGCTGGATTAAATCTTCCCTCGAAGATTTAACGTCGAGATCGTCGGCGCGATTTGAATGCAAAGTAATCGGTTCCTCCGCGATTTCATATAATGGCGTATTATCGTGTATTACTCGATAATCGAGTGCAGGTATAATGCATAATGAAGACGTAATTGACATAATTTAATTGCACGACAGAAAATTTGTCGTACACGATCCTTTACTTCTTAATTGCTGTATAATATATCATCGAGTATTTAATTTTCCTAATTATGATCCATCGCGTTTAATATTTAAATTGTATACAGTGCGATAAAGATAAAGAAAGAATGGAGGAAATGGTGAATTAACCGCCGAAGATTTGGAAGAGTTTAATCAATTTATCGACGAAAGATAATTTTAGCACATATTTTAAGAAATATCAGCATGTTAAGTTATATTCGTGTACGGATTAAAAATTGAATTTTACTAGGCGACAGTTGATAAATTACTGTAAATATATTTATGAAAGGTGACACGCAATATTCTTCTATCGTATATGTCGATTTTCCTGCCACATCTGGTGCTTCATAGAAAAATGTACACGTCAGATTGAATACCGTTTTCCCATGATTTATTTCCCTCGGAATGTATAACGTCAATATTGACAAAATTTGAAAAATACCCACACAATCCGTTTAGATTCTAATATATTTCTTTCTAATATCGTGTCGCAGAAAATTTTATTCAATTTTTTCTAATACGCTAAATCTTTAAAAAATGCAAGTTCAGTTAGTATACCTAAAACATTTGGCCTTGTTTAAAAATTCAAAACACACATAAATCCTTCACGTAATAAGTCTCCTTCTCGAGTTTTATCAACCCTAATCTCAAGCTGTCTTTGGTATAATAAGGCGACGAGAGTATCCCAAGAATAGTCGTAGCGAAGCAGGTCAGAGAGAAGGGTTAGTTTTGAATCCACATGCGTCGTGGGGTACTATGTCCGAGCAACTTTTTCCCTTTCTGAGTTCTGTCGACTGAGGTTAAAGGGTACAAGAATTACCACGGGATCAAAAGAAGTCGAGGGTTTAATTTCAAAGGTTAGCTGCCGGCCAGGGGCCTCCTCTCGAGGCTTCCCGTTGCCCGAATCCACCTCAAGCCACTTCAGAAGACTCCAAACTCATCTTCGCAGACTTCGCGAAAGGACAGGGAGAGTGGACGAGCGAGAAGAGGAGAGAAAGCAGGGGAAAAGGGAAGGAAACCCGTGGAGAAGAAATGGGGAGACAGTCAGTGGAATATGGCTCCGACGGAAACCTCGTAAAACTGCTGCTTATACGTGCTCCGGCTCTCTAAAGCTCGAGTAACGATAAGAAACGACGATAAATAGGAGTAAATTTCCGAGACAGGTGAGTGAGTCGCTTCTGGAATACTCGTAAAATAAACCTGAAACGATCTGCGTTTTATTGGAATTCAGGTGCTGTTTCGATACTTACGTTCAATGTTTGACTTCTCATCCTGCCGGTTAGGATGCTGCTAAAATGCAATATTCTAGATGAGACCGTGTACAAAGCATACCTTTGGTCGTAACCAAATCTACGAGTATATCAACTCCTTCCTATGGGTGAAAAGGCCAAGATACGTCAACCGTGACACCAAGGAGTATGCTTAGAATCCTGAATAGAAGTTCTAGATCCCAAGGGAAAGTTTCGTCCAGCGTGGGTAATTTCGGGCAAGAGTCTACGAAATGAGACACTCAAAAAGTGGAAGGCACGACGCGGCAAGTGGGCTGTCGATCGCAGAAGAAGAGGCTTAATTGTCCAGCGTTTCTCTTCCTCGCAAGGGCAGGTTAGGTGGCCTGATGCAGGCCACGAGAATCGCGCTCTCGTGGAGCAAACAAGATGACTTCGAGTGCCGTTCAACCGCTCTCGCCAACGACCTCGAGGACCTCTTCGTGCCTGGACAGCGTGTTCTAACATTACCACTTTCGACCTACACTTCGGATCCCTTTTTGTTCATGTTGGGCGCATTTCGACAGCCTCGGCCCGGTCAGCAATTTGATCTCGTTCCAGTGAAATGTTTATTAAGCGAGTATGTTGATTAAATAATAAAAAAAAAATCCTCTCGAAATCTACAATTTTATACAACAATGCTTCAAAGACGTGTGAATATATTGTTGCGTTTCTATGAGACAAAATGGCACACCTACTAATAAATGTCATTTTCTATGCACCCCGTCAGCTGCAGACGCCACGAGCTCGGCGCTAGTGTCGCGACTCGCATAAGTTCCAGACTGTTTCTTCTCATAGATGAATATCATGTATCATAGTTCATCACCGTGCGTCGTATTATAACCCTTTACGTCATAATCTTGTCTATACTGTCCTGCTACTATTCTGCGAGACTTAACTGTTCGAGGAGTTTCTTCTTCATCTCACAACCACGATAAAAATCCTCTGGGTTGGCTTTCCCTGGCCCGTCTTGGGTTTCTAGGCGTCCTAACCGAGAATATGTCTTCCTTCATCCGAGCCGATAATTGGACATAATGGAGGCAATTCGCGGAAAATCGCTTGTAGGAAATGGGCACCGTGACCTCCTCCCACCGTCTGATAACGAGGGAGAATGCGCTCCGCCGACCGGAAGTCAACACTCCAATTCCGTTGGAAAACACTTTGCCGCGGAAAACTCTTCAGCTTCTCAAGAAAGCAACGCAGAACCCTATAATTTTTTTTTTTTTTTTTTTACAATATTGGACGTTACGTGAAATATGTTTACGAGTTTCATCTTTTTCCCTAACCAGGACACGGCTAACTATGGCTGCTATGATACTTTAGGAATATTCTTCCGAATGGGCACGATAATTGGCAACGAAATTTTTGTAATGCAATTTTTCCTTCAACCCCCTGTCATTAAATGCGTCGTTCACAATGCATGACATTTTCATACAATTATTAGAAACTGTTAGGAAAATTTTTAAATTATTGAAAGACGTGCGATGAATTTCAATGAAAATAAAATAAGAAGTCAATACTAAATATAATAATGTAAGATTGTGAACGTGTGCATAAAAATCCAAAAACTACAATGTTAATAGCACTGAGAAGAAACTAACGTTTGATAAGACGTCTAACCAGAGTCTAAACCGCCTTTTGCCGTACGTTTCGCTCTTCAGGTTATTGCGCATGCCCGTGGATCCTTTGAAATTCGACGGATAAGGATCACAGATGCACAACGAAGACACGTGCCCCACAAAATGTTTCTATAACCCCACGGATTTTGCTAGTCGTAGAATCGCGTGCACTGTTCGCGACGCATCCGAAATCAGGTGATAAATATAACTGACGGCGCGAAGAAACTGAAGGCTGCGTAGCTGGTCGATGTCACACCGACGCTCGCCTGTTCCCGGCATCACTCGGCTATCCTCGGATGTCATACTTACAAGGGAACATATCCAATTGTCACATTTTGATCAAATGTATGTGGTGCATTTCTATATACTAGTATACTATTATTATTTACAATCAATGGAAAAACCAATAAATTATTTTTTCAAGATATTTAAAAAAATATGGTTCTCGGCTCAACATTCAGCCCCAACATCCACGTCTCTTAAAATGTTTTCCTGCTAATAGTTCCAAATTGCGATAAACAACGTACACCCTGATCCCTGGAGTACAAAAGAGTTAATTCAACGAGTCAACGAGAGATTTTTGTTGTTAAACCAGACCCGTGGAGGGTGGAATGCGAGGGGTGGTATCGAAAATGTATCCGAGGGACCGTCGAGCGAAATGGTGAACGCAGAAGCGAGAGAAATATCTAAAAAGGACAAGTGAGCTATCGAAATCGATATCCTGCGCGTGTATTCATCGAAATCGAAACGCGAGGAGGAGTGGGTCCCGCTAAAGGGGACGTGTTTCTGTCGCGGTGGGATGAAAAATGGTGGCAACTCGTTTTTACACGATCCACGCACACCAGGGGAGCCCGCTGGGTCCGTCGGCTATTTTATTACGCGGCGGGATATTGAAATAAAAGTAAAATATCGCGCTTTTAATGCGTCACTTTATGCGGGAGTATTTATTGTAAACCGACAGTGACGTTGACGCTGAAATGATACGCGTTATCGGTGAAATTTATTTCATTGCCGCTTTCATTTTTCATTCTTTCCATGCACGCGGCGCGGCATGTTCTCTCGCTAGATTCCCAAAAGGCGTCTACCGAAACTAGTAAAAGAATCACCCTGTACATACATATGAACATAGGGTTATCACCATGATGTTTGGAAGACGTTCTTTGTGGGAGAATGGCGAGAGTATCGCTTTGTAGGATTCCCACAATCCGATACGTCCATTTCGCAGGGTATGAAAGAACAGTGGCACGAAAAAAATATTTTCTATCTCCCCTAAAGAGACACTTCTCTCTGCACTTTCCTCGAATGCGCTCGAGTGCATTCACCGCGGTAGCAACATGGTTCCCGCTTATCTGGGAACTCAACCGCGATGTTGGCGCTTTCGTCTGCTCTCGAAAGAAAGGAATCTAGGTTTCCTGTCGATGGTCGGGGGGGGGGGGGGGGATGAAAACGTGCCCGAAGGGCAGAAGTTACGCCACCGGAGGTTAAGAAGAGAAAAAGAGAAGAGGGTGAGGGGTCGTGGGCGGCGTGGTGAGAAACGTTGTGCTAGTCAGAGACGAGAGAGGGAACCAACTTGGAATTCTAATGGGGATAAGACCACAGCCTGTTGCACCCGGGCACGTGCTCCTGTTTAAGTAGGGCAGTGGTTAAGGTACGTTGTAGTCGCGAGGAAATAAACTGACCGCTCAACATCACCTGATCATTCCCTTCGTAACGTCTCCTGGACTGTTTCAAATTTATAACTACGAAAAATAACTTTTCTTTGGTTTAGAAATTACAATCGTTTAAGTGTTAATTACACTTTGCTTTTCTAACACAATTAAAGCGTCAATCACACATTTAATTATTATACATTACCAACTTTCTTTGCGTTGATTCGGCTTCGATGAAACGGCGGATCCGATAAAACAAAGTGACCGTGGAAAATGTGAAACGATAACATTGACCGACGTCGACAAATATTTTCCTGGATGTGGAAACATTGCGTCAACCGACCCACGGTACAAATAATGCCACTGGTCTGAAGACACCCCCAGCTTCCTCCTCCCCAAAATGAAACAGAAACACTTGCAAAGTCCAAGGAGGGAGGGGAAGATTGCTTTCCATCGAATTTGAAATGCACTTGGATCTCGGCAAGGAGTTGAGGATGTTCGCGCAAGGGGTGCCAGGGAAGAGGGTGGGGGATGGGGACGCCTAAACGCTCGAAGGGACGTCGAGGTAATGCATATTGACGTTTCGCCGATAATTCCCGCGGCGTCCCGGCGCTAGGCGTCGGAGAACCCTAGCTGGTGCGCAGAGAGGCTGGAAGGCTCAGTTTGTGGCGGGTGGAAAAATAGGGGATGGGGTTAGAACGAGGATCTATTGAGTTGTTCAGAAAATTCATGTCGATTTGTAAGGAAAAGATATGTCGATTTGTGAGATAGTGCATTTTTCCAAATTCAAAATAGTATTAAGACATTTTGTTTTCCTAAAAGCAGGAAATTTGTAAGAATTGGCACTCTTACATTCTAATTATCAAATTAACAGTTCGTTCAGCGTTAATCACATATGATCTTCACATAAAGAAATTTAAAGAAAAGCAATAATGCTAACAATTAGTTTTCGCTAAATATCGTGTTGCTTTAAACGACCCTCTTTTACCACCTTGCGCATTCTCTGCTCCTTTGGCTCGTCTTATTTAGCGACTCGCCACCCCCTAGACCACCCCCAACCCCCAAGGGTCGCTTTATCGTCGGTTTGGTTATTATTCCGACGATCCTGGCCGCGGGCGACGCAATTTCGATAATAGGAAGAGCTTGTATTCGGACTCGACATGTACCAGTTTGCTGGATTTAGGGGTGTTTATTGATTGATATTCATTGCCGAATATTGACTCTCCCTGTTGGGGACACCGCTGCCTTCCCTTTGGTCTGTCTATAGAGTTGCTGTCAGACTACAGCTTACTCAGATGGAGTGTGCAGAATAAAAAGTTTATTGTTATTATGTTTATAAAGTAGACTGTATGATGCAATAGTTGCAAATTCGACTCGTGAGGCTGGAGTCCTTTGTAATGGCCGGTTGAACGAAAAAGCGGACTATTTCGCCCAGTTTTTTAACCAATAGAAACACGTGGGATCGACAGAGTTCATACGAATCATGAAACTTGAATTCGACCAGATGAATGCAACTTCCGTTTCTGTCAAATCCTTGACGCGCTCTTATCAGCGACGGATTTTCGTGTCAAAGCGACGAGCAGATTTACGCGCGTCGATGTGACGTTTTGGGATCGCCTGTTTCGAATAGAAACGCTAGAGTGCCACTTGAAAAAAATTCCAACAGTCACAGAGGTGCCTTTCGTCGCTCTCTGCGGTCGTTACTGTGAAAATTGATCTTCGATGATCCATCGAGTTTCAGCTGCGCATATTTTGCCAAATTTTTACATATAAATTAACTGCGATATTTTGTAATAACACCTTTTGTAATTTCTCTCATTTTTGTGCAATTCAAAAGGCCTAACCTCGATTTAAAAAAAAAAAATATGGACACAGCCTATCACTTTGGTTTCCTAGCGGTCGAAATGAGCCCCAGTCGAAGGTAAACAAAAAGCGAGCAACTGCAAAAAGCTTCCAAGTAAATTTTTACCCTCCCTCCACCCTCTAGTTTCGCTAGGGATTCCTGTTTTTTCCTTTTCCATGGCCCTGTCGTTCGTAGGAGATAACAGGGACGCAATTAATCATGCCCGGGGCATCAAGCTGGCCAGCGTGTCCAAATACGTTATGAACGTAGCATACGCCATTGTATCGTGGTGTGCACAACGCTACCAGACGCTACTGGACACAGGCTAGCGGTAGGGGTAGCCGGAGGGGTGCACGGTTCATCAATAACCGGTATTTCCAACCCCTCCTGTCCGTTCTACGATTCTACATCCTTTCCATAAAAATAGCAAGACTGCATTCAACCCTCTGTCCTTTCGCCAGCCAATTTATTTTAACCCCTGGACCTGTCAACCTTTCCTATTGGCACCCTTTCGTTAACTCGGCCCATTGGAATTTATTATAGACCGTGCACGGTGATGACGACTTGCTGATAATACGCAGGGGTGAGTTTCAATGACAGCTTTTGTGAGATTTTCTAAAATTGGTGTAAAAGTACATGGATTCTTGTCCTTCTTCTTCTTAATGAAATGACTGATCAAAAACTACAGGTTTGATATGAAATTTTTGTTAATTATCGCACAGACCAGAAGCCATTTTTCCAAATAAACTATAATAGATTGTTCTAATTTTTATCTCTTTCTCGGTACAGTAAACCAAGTTTAACGATGCTACATTGTTCCGACGGTTCCTGTTATTATCGGGCGGATTGTTTTCAGCCATTGACGCTTCCTCTGCGTGTGTATTTTCAGAAACAATGGCTCGAAACGAAAAACAAGGTTAGGTTAAATGAAACATGCCCATGTTTTCAGTTCATCGGTTCATTTATCGTCGAAATTGGAAAGGAATTTTGGAAACTAGTAACAGGCACGAGGTGTGTTGATTTAAAATGATTAATAATCAAACGTTATGTGAACATTAATAATAGTTGATGATGCTCGCACAATGGTCTGTTATAAAGTGGAACTTGAAATATAAATCTACCATTTACAGGTAACGCCATCGTTTTCCAGAGTTTCCATTGGTTCTTATTAAAAAATATTTTCACCTGATTTGATTTGAAAACTGAACTCTGTTTTTCTGTAAATAGTTTAACGTCTTGAGAATAAAATCCAAAAGTCTCCAACTCACTATAATCATACTGGAACAGTATTTCTTCCTGCTTTCTCAGTTTCAGCTAAACTTCTCATCGACAAAGAACAATACATATTTAATGGTGTCGCAATGACCGGTGCATTCAATTTCGTGGTTGACGGCCTAATGAATTCACGGTGTCATTAAGAGGATCGGAAAATGCCGAGTGAATATTCGACGCCGGCTCATTGGATCCCTTCTATCCGTGCGTGGACGAGTCGATGACACGAGAATACCTCTAAGTAACATCCATAAATCAACGCCAGCGAACGTTACCGTGGAATACACAGAAACGGGCAGGGCTATGGACGGGTAGGGTGGCGCTTACAGAGGGAGAGAGAGTAAACCGTAGACCAGAGAAAGGAGGAGATTCGAAAACGAACCCAACAACGATCAATCAAATTGATATTTATTCACGGTGTTTAATACGTTTAATATGACTTCCATCGACCGCCTCCTACACTGGGAAACGATACACCGATACACCGGGTGGCCAGATAATTCTCTACGTCCTGTGAAGAACAGCAATTCTGTCGGAGAAATAAAAATGGTAATTACAATTATTTACTTCCCCGAAAGTGTATGGTTAAAGAAAGAAAAATTATTACTTTAAATACACAAATTCTCAATATATACAATTAATTTCTAATTAATTTCAATCGGGGTTTGAGAATATTCTAACGATGAGTGAAATGGATATTTCTTAAATCCAATATAGATGATAAAATCCTGTTACAGCGAAGGTGATAATTTGGTTGACGATGTGAATTTACTTTAACCGTGTAATGAATTTACTCTTTTTGTAGCTGGACTTTAATTTAATCCTCTTTTGTAATATCTAACACTTAGTAACCGCCTAGCTACTGGAACATTCAACCTCTATTTACCTATTACCAGATACCCACACCTGCCGTAACACGAAACTTTTAGTACCTGTATGTATTATAACCCTATATTCTCCTACCTGCTTCCGGCTACTATTAAAACGTACTATACAGGACTCCCAATTAATCGTGACTACGTTACTCGTGTTGCGGATTATCCGAACATCCCTCACTCAGGTTAGGATGCTGACCAGTGCGCATCCACGATGGCAGCAATGAAATTAATATGAAGGGAGATACGTCATTTGCTTTAAACATTTATATTTACCGTTTTATTGTCAAAAAGAAAATTTCATTACGTTATTAGCATGTTTTCAAGGTCTAAAATTTCCTTTCTCGGTGTTCATCTCTCTGTCCATCTGTCCTTCTCGTCTGAAATATCACGTTTAATGTTGCTATTGGCGTTTTTTTAGGTAATTACGAGCCAGGGAAACGGTCTTACAAATTAGCAACAGTAACTCCAACACGGAGAGTAGCTCGTAAACGTTCAAGAGTTAGACGCGAAATGTCAAAAGCACCCGAGGGTTTACACCCAGGTCCCTCATGGCATCGTTAATACCGGGTTATATTTGCTAGCGAATCTAAACATAGGAGCAAGTTGTGTGATCGAAATGTCTCTATGTGTGTTCACCTATGATGGGTGCGCAGAAACTCAGAGGTGTTTCGTTTAAATAATTTCCTATCGATACCTTTGAAACTATCGGTGACTATATTATATCCAAGCGTGAAGAACATTCGAGATTTAAAGAAACATTTGTTTATAGAATTTCGTTAATAATTAGTAGAAATTAAAATTGACTAAATTAAGATGAACGCTAGCTGAGTCGGTGGAGCTTCTGTTTGCGAGTTGTCAATTAATAAATGGATGGAGGGGAATTGAACAAGGGGAAACCGGACAACGGATATTATTGGGTTTATTTGGGCGTACAGTGATTCGTTATTGCTGCAGCATGCTCTTGTGCGTACTTGTTCCACCTTCACTGACAAATGAACAAATTGATTGTTATTCGTTCATTTGCTAATGGCGTCTAACTATCGAGAGTCTGTCTATTCTTGCATTCTAAAAATTGACTAATTGCACTCGATGAAAACATAGAATGACGTCTTCTCGAAAACATTTTAAACGCGATTATAAAACCATAAAAAAACGTCACGATGCTCGCGATGCGTATTCATCTGGTTTCATCGTAAACGCAGGACACAAAAGGTAATTCATTAATCTATGGATACTGTAATTAACGTTAGCTGGAGACACAACGCAAACAGTGTTGTACCGAGTCTCTAATTAACGGCATGTTACTGTTACTACTAATGTTGACTTTATGCTCCGAGCAGTAGCATAGTTTCATTCCATTAATAATTACTGGATCCCATGTTAAGTTACACAGGAGACACACACCAAGTCCAATTATCTGAAAGCCCTCCAAGGGCTATATTTTATAAATTATAATCGTAACGTGATATATAATATTAATAACTACCCCCGGAGGGAATAACAAACGACGTAATGCATATTAATAAGCGCAGCAACAATGATGCAACTGTAATAATTAATACCGAATTATTAATCACCGTTGATGGCGATGATTGTCATTGTTATTATTTTCGTTTCACCGAACATCGCGGTCATTTCCAGCACTGCAAATGACGTTTATTCTCCGAAGTCGATTATTATTATTTCGCCAGAAGAAATGGAATAGTTTGTAATCGAATACCGACGTTGCAAAGATACATTTAATGGGGATGATTTTAATTCCATTTAGAGATGTTCCTCTGACTGACCTATTTTCTCATTTCTATTAGTCTATTTAACATTGTCGCAAAATGTATTATACTCGAAGAAAAACCTCGCATCTTCTAGCATAAGAAAAATGTGGACGCCTATTTGTCTATAATTCTATTTGAGAAGAATTCTACTACCGAGAAAGAACCGGACTGCTGAAGTATTCCCACCTCCTAATTTCCATTCGTTACCTGCATACTAGAGCAGACAGTGAAGTATCCCGTTCCCCTAATTTCCATCGTTCGTTCTCGAATCCAGCGAATTAAACGCGTTCTTCTTATTCGCCTCAGCTGGTAACAGATTTTTGCCACCCTTCCACTCATTCGTTTCTGAGAAGGATGCGCGATCGAAACTCTGCTTCCGGAATTGGATAAATGGGAAGTAAATTGATGTTCGCTAGCGGTATTATTAGATATTTAAGCATTTGCTTATTGAAACCGTTATGGGAGGGATTCTTGAGAGGGTTGATAGTTGCATAAAACGTGTAGATGTGGAAAAGAAGAGCGAACAGGGTCAAGTTATGGTGAGATTAGAGAAGATGGGTGCCTCGAGGGAAGCGAGGAGAGAACGTAAAGGGAAAGAGAGCGAGTTGGCTTGGCGCCAGGGACTCCGAATCTCAATGGGAATCATGTTACCTGTCCCGTGCCACTTTGTACCAATCCCCACCCTGTGTCACCCTGATCTCACATCCGTTATAGATTTATTATAGTCGGCCCTCGGCGTGCTCAACATTTATGGCGGATTTGTTCAAGGGGTATTCCCACGGATAGTCAGTAATTAGGCCGGGGAAATACATAGTTCAAGGATCGATGTTACGTGGGAAACCCAGTGCTGGGATTGCCGATCGAAATAAACCGACTGGCATGATCCAGAAGAGTTTCACGAGGCTGTAAATCTCGTTCGCACGCTGTTAACGCGAATCGGTTCGTCTAATGTGAGATTAATGATACCGAACCAGCGTACGCGATGAAACATTGATTGGCAGATAAATACAGGATGATCTAATAACCCTGTCCACCTTGTAAATATGATAGAAATTGACACTTTGACCAGTCATCGGTATACTCCTGTTAACTAGATATTTTCTGTGAAATTAGTCCGTCTAATTAATTACAGTGCAACCGTAATAGTTCTGTATCTCCCTCATTTGTATCCGAGTTGTTGTAATTCGTTATTCGTTTATAGGTTTATTATAGTTACTCGTACGTTGCGCAGAACAGCACCAACAACCGCGTGTTGCAAATAATAATTATCATGGCTGCGTAGAAATGATGGAGCTTCATTATTTTCCTTGAAACATGATACAGGTCGGCTTGCATAAAGCAATAATTACAAAATATGCACATTTCTGCGCGTTCTCTCGTTACTATACCCACACGGTTTTTCTTTGTTTTTGTTCAAATATACCTATATCAATTGCGTTTATACATTTTGTTTTTCAGTTAGTTAATTCCAATATTTCCTCTATTTTTTAATTAAATAATTTTCTCAGTTCTAAACGATATATGGTATCATTTCAGTTAACCGACAATAAAATTAATCTCTGGACACAGCATTGGCTTTTTCAGTGAATCAATTTCTTCGTACACGGTTCAGTAGGTGAATTTTGCTATGGAGAGAACTTCTTTAAACTCAGCATCCTCGTGGAAAACTTAAAGGAGCCACCAATTGGCAAAGAAGGGCCAAGCCAATAATCCTGTGATTCGCGTAACGAAAGGACGAGCGTGTCCTGTTGGATTTGGAAAAGACAGGCACAGGTGGAAGCAATTTATCTAAACGGCAGCTTTGTGAGGGCACTCGAACCGAAAGCAGAGTCCATCCGGAATATTACTGGCCTCCGCCGGCGTACCATTACCTTTCTGCGCTTTGATTCTTTTGTGCGTGGCCAGCAGCCCCGACGAGATTTCAACCCTTTCCTACTCCACGATTGCGTGGGCGGGCTTGCAAGCTCCATATTGAAGCCACCGAGAAAGAAATAAAAAGAAGAACGCCGGAAGAGTGGACGTACTTAGTGATCCGTGCTCCCACCGAACGAGAGATGTCTGCCCCAAAGTCCGAAAAGGGAAGAATTCGCTTCGAATCGCATGATTTTCTTCCAGAAGAGACCTCGTGCCCTGTCCCTACTCTTTGCTCGGAAAAAAATCATGTCCGGCTGAGATTTCTTTGACATTTTTCATGCCTTCGAAATCCTCTGCTTTAAATTTCATTTAACACGTTGATTGCCAGGCTAATACTCTTGAAAATTTCTACCGTGTTTAAGTTTTGTTTACAGAATACTGGAAACTGTATGATCAAACATTTATTGTGGTATTTATTTTTGCGTCGTTATCGAAATTCAAGAATTTTATTAAAATTCATTTTCTTTGACGCTTAACTTTCGGTATCAATTTTTTGAGTTATTCAGTGAACGCTCAGTTATGCTCAGCAGGCGTTTCGGAATTTATAAGCCAATCGTCTGTTTCTATCGCTGTAATTTATCAGGGATGATTTATCGAAGTGGAGAATATGACGAGCTCGGTGGACCTCGGTTAAAACTCGCGTCCCTAATTAATTAACAGGCTCCAAGGAGGGACAGGGAATTCCATGGAAGAGGAAGCGGCTAGTGTGCTGAAAGAATTCTGAAACGTCGAAAATCGCGAAATTGGGATTATCCACACGGAGGACGACTGGCATCCGGCATTCCGATGCAGTCGGAGAGAAACATTCCATTGCGAAATACGTCGGGCATGCCAAGCAGAAGTTTTGGTCAGGTTTTAGAAGTCTCCATAGGTGATCCGTCTCCCCATGCATATTCTGATATGAAAATTCCTGCTAGAACCCAGCAAAACAATTGCCTCGGGCACATCACTGATCCAGGAAAATGTAGAATTTAGGTAGATAGAAAAAGATTAAAATGTTTCACTGTCGAATAAAACTTTTGCTTCGTTCCCAATTGTCCAGAGTTACGTAAATGTTGTTTGGAGCCAATAAAGAATTCAATTATTGAATTCATGTATTGTTATTTGAAGGTACAATAGCAACAATGTATACATTCGCTAATTGGATTTTATGTATTGACTTCGATTGAAACATAATATTCAAGAGTTTATATTTCAATGAATTTTGTGGTAACGTTACTCTTGCCTAGAATAACAGATTTTTTTGTGAAAAATCGCAACGCGGCCGCCATTGGTGGATAATGGGACGGAACGAAGTAGAAAATGGCACATCAAAAAGAACTGGGACAAAGGAACCCGTTGTCCACCTAATAAAGCAAAGTGCAAAACAGCACTCACGATATTAGGGGTGGTTCTTGTGTCTGTCCATCGATTCGCCACCCTCTTCTATCATCGACCGTCTTTGCTGGATAGCTTTGGCAAATCATAAAATTACTATAATCTGGGGATTGTTCATTTCTTTAAATATCCATGATGATTTCATTTCAAGTATTCCAAATGCGGCGCCGCACTGGTTCGATATTTATTTGTACTTTAACGAATATTTCCCAGTAGATTTAGGATGGACAGGCTTTAATTCATGTTTTAAAGCGCGATCGTTAATCAATTTAAAGTAAAAGGGAGGCCGCGGATTGGATTAAAAGTCCCGATTAAAAGGGTTGCCTCGAGCTTTTCGGAAATATGAAGCTCGCCTAACTCGATTCGTTTTCGGACCGAGTTCCCTTCCAGGAATTATTATGCCGTGGATAATAAATACAGGCTCAGTAGTATTGGACGGCCATAGTCAGACCACCTAAGGGGTATACGCTGTCCAATGAACTTCGACACACTTTTAACTCACTTTCCACAGAGACGGACCTATCCTACGTCTGTTTTTCATGTTTACTATTTTATATAGTTATACTAGAATTTATCAATTTAATCATTCGGATAAGTATGGTATTAAAGTTGAATTGGATAGCTAACGGTAACGACTGGACGACCAGAGTCGATTAGGAAGCAGAAACAGAGCCCATTCGCGCGCAGACATCCCTGTATCAATCACTCCCTCGTTCCGATATCATTTGGGGAGCCGAAAGGCAGCCAAGGGACCGGCGTCGTCGCGGATTCATAGGATATTCGAACCGGAAGAGGGTGGTTAGTCCTGAGAGACTTTCCAAGGAGGAGAACAAACCTTCCAGCGAATCCAGACCGATTGATATCAAGACGAAAGGCCCCGAAGGCACGGCAAACGCGATGGCGCTGGTGGTTCTTACCCACCCTCTGGAAGCTTCATTCAACCTAGAGGATGCGACGAGTCGAAGCTTCTACGAGCTCTCAGACATTCCTTTACCGAGACATCCACGGGACGTCCTAACATTTTCCCCATTGCACGTCTTCGACAAGGTAAAAATTTGACGCTATCTAGACATCACTTCGTCGTGTTTTATGCTGCAAACATCTACATCTGGAGAGTCTGGTAGAGTAAAATTACCAGTAGACCGGACTAACCTCTTGATACAAACTCTTCCGAAATATCCCGCGTACGAAAAGAACACTACGACGTACGGAGGACGATTAAAAAAAGCTACGAAATACGCAGACAATACGACTGTCAAAAAAGGAGTTCGTGGAGTAAATTCTGGTCGTTTCCACGTGGCAGATTTTCCCCGAATTTCCCTGGCTTGCTGTTACGAGTCAGCGCGGCTCAAATTTCAAGCCCACGAGGCCGTTTCGCGCTTTTTTTCGTGACGCGCCAGCTACGCGGAAAAGTAGAGCGTGTACCTTTTCAAAGTAAAAGCTGAGAACGTACGTAGGCGGCTTTGTTACCGAATCCCTCGTTGCATGTCCCCCATTTTCCGAACGTGCGACCGCATTAACGATCCGCGACGATCCTGCACTTGCAACGCATTATGCACTTTGTTGCGCGCCAAGTTCTGACAAACGCTACGCGCGAACGTCATTAGCGATTCCGCGAGGGTTCCGTTCGGAACACCGTCTCCAGGGGTCGTTATTAGAATCGGTTCAGGCTGCGTCCAATCTTCTCAGACTGTGCCTGCATTCGTCTGTCATTTGCGAACGCGTTCTCGAGATTTCTTTGTTTTATTTGTCTACGTTGTGTAGCAACTGGTTCTCGAGACGAGTGTCTCGCTACGAGGATCCTCCTGAAACGATGAATGCAACTCTGGCCTCAAGTTAAGTTAATTCTGAAGCAAACAAGCCTTAAATCAATGAACTCCCCAGTATTCCAGCCCAGCGGAAGACTGTTACATTACATAGTAGCCAAAATGATAATTTAAAAAAATAACTGTTTCTTTAGTAAAGAGCTTCTGCGTAGGAAAAATCAAAAACCTTTCGACGTGACGGGACTTACGAGGTCCATTCTGTTTTCCATATAGCTAGGAAAATGATTAACGAGGCTACGTGGGTGCAAGTTCTGATGCACCCGGCGCACGTGCAGCCGGTGGCGGAGACGTGCATCATCCGCAGCTTACGAACGCACAGCTGCATCTATTGTGCGCTTAAACTTCCGACATTTTTTCAGCGATCGTTCCTCCACGCGATAGGCAGCAACGTGACACGTGACCGACAATAATAAATATTGAACGTTGTTGAGATTCGAAATGGCCAGCCAACGGTCAATCCCTTTCTCTGCCCTGAAAAACGCATTTGTTTTCCATCCGAAACGCCTGGGAATTTACGAAGGGACGATATACATACGTGCGCGTTCCGAACTAAAATGGCGACAATTTGGTCGCATGCCATGCAGACTGGGCCATTTCGATAGAAATGCCTAAATATCCTTTCAAATGGATGTATACAATTAATTCCTGCGTCTATTATATTTTTTTTTTTTTTTAATCCCTGAGTCTTCTTAATGCTTTTAATTCAGCCTCCTAGTTCAGTCACCAAATTTTTCGGGTCCAAACCCCCTTAACAGACGCAAAGGATTTACGGAGCAGAGGAAGAATGACGCTGCTAGCGGAATCATTTTTCACAAGAGTTGTTCTCTTTGATCCAGCGTATGCCGTGTCCTATTGACGAATTTTTCTGCCGATCGTGGAAGATCAAGTGGGTCAGAGAACGAAGCTTCCGTTCCAGCTACAAAACAGCCCGATTCGATTTCAATGAATCAAGCTAGGTCAACACGACCGTATCTCCCTGAAAGATGGCTTATCGCAGAGATGGTTGACATTTTTACCTGGACTCAAATTTCTAATAACAAATCAAAGATAAACAGCATCTGATCCGTCATTTGTTTGATAAAAATTAGACTTGGAATTATAAAACCTGAATTACTAGATCTTGAATGAGATAGTTTACTGATTTTAAATCGCTACTATGTAAATTATGAAAGACTGTTTCTCTGACTTACCTTCTTGGCGTCATTGTTGTTGTCGGCCGCGTGATGTGGTTGTGGACTCATTGCAGCACCATTGCTGACTGCTCCGCTCTGCGACAGAAGCTCGTCGCTACCCCTCTGCAACAAAAAACAGGGGAACTGAGTTCGAGTGAAAATTTTGAGGATGTCAACATTAAAACGACAAAATTCATCTTTGATACCTAATAGTTACTGAAAGAAAAATAAGCGACCCAATACCTTTCCGCCCCTAGTACAGAGAACCTACACCGCGTCTCTCGAGTAACTTTGAGGATACACCTGATCCACGTAGCTTATTAAAATCCTCCGAGTCCGTAAACGCGTTTAATTCTCGATTCCCTAAGCGAGAGCCACGAGTACCGCGAATCCCTCGCTGAATCGCAGTCTGCTAAGAGGGTGGCTACATACCTCAAAGGAGACAGCGATAAACTGGAACCAGAGGAGGATCTCGATTCGATTCCATGCACCTACTCTCAGTCCCTGCTAACCTTCAGACAGATTCACGCGAGGAACGAATCTAGCTGCGGGTTCTTAGCGAAGAAGCTTTCCTGTATTTATTAGTGCTAGCAAGCACCGTTCATCAGAAACCTCTTTGTCCTTAGATTAGTTTAACCTGCGTTAAACCTGCGGTGGGTTCGTAGCGAAAAAGATTTATCGAAGCAATTGGATACAGTTTAGCGGAAACCTCTTTGGCCCTGGGCTAGGTCTACATCTGACACATTATCTGGTCGCGTCGTTCAATCTGCCTGGGGAATCTCAAGGAAGATCTTTCAAGGAAGAAAATACGGGAGGATAATTCATAACCGTTGGCGTACGGGGAATCCTGGTAGCCACGTCATCCGTCGGAGAGACAGAATGGCAGATCAAAGAGTCCCGCAGGATCATGCTCCGATCTCCTGCGTTTAGGTAAGAAAAGACAGCAACGCTGAAAGGCAAACGCAAAGGGATGCTCCTTCCCTTTGAAGGATATTTATGGCGAGTCGAAATTCTTCGCTGGTATTTGACTGTGACTGATGAGAACTCCTGGCGATTCGTATGAAAAACGTATCCTGTTCCATCTTTGAAATTTCGAACGGCAACAGAACATGCAAGTTCCAATAAAAGTTGGAAAAATGTGCCAGACTGACTGTATTTCTCGCGCGAAATCTGCTCTCTCACCTGCACCACGAAAGTAATCAAAAAACCAAATTGATGGGGTACCCGCCATCTGGAATTTGTAAAGCAAAGGGTCTTTTTCTGCGCCCTTCACTAGAATCTTACCGTGCGTTTCACGTGTCCCCGCACAATTGTCTGACAATCGTCTGGCCAGATGTCTGGAGTCCCCCGGATCGCACACAAGGGGTTCACTCGGTTGACAAACCAATTTCACGTCCGAGTTGCAAGGCGATCCGATGAGTTTCCGTGTAGCAAGGCGACACGCTAGCCCAAAGGGGTCTGCTTCTGCTATTTGCCTCAGGATTCGCACGACTCGCATTAATTGCAAGGTAAACAACGCTCGACGACAATTCGGTCGCTTGACAAGTTGCTCGAGGAAAGGGGTAACTGGGACATTTGGAGACGTTTAGGAGACTCCGAGACGACCACCATGCTTCGGGCCAATGTTGTTCGGTAAATTAAACAACGCAACCTTGATAACATACCTCGTTATCAAGGTTGTCGAATATTACTGCGTGCAAACAGGGTAAACCATAACGTTTAGCTCCGAGCTATTGAACTAAACGACCGAGCTAATGGAAACGTTTATTCCATGGTTGGTGTGGGAAATACAATTAATAATTTGAGGACCATCTATTGGTTGGACCTCTGATTCATCTCTGACCTCACCGCATAAACTGTTCTTCGTTATTATTAAACGTATAGTGCTGTGAATAATTAAAAAATCATTCAGATTTCTGAATATTTCATAAGTCAAAGAAATCATTTATCCAACTGCTGTGCGAAGAAAGAGACTTCTCACTCGAATAAACGAGCATTTAATTCAAACAAATCCGTGGATTGATACGAACGATCCATGTTATCAGGGAATTCGGTTAGAATCTCTCGAGTGAAGGTAAGCGAGCAGCGTTGGCTAAGGATCAGTACAGAGCTGGCAACAAAAGACTGCTGATCGATTCCATGGAAATCTCGCCTGGGTAAAATCCAGACAAGATGATGGATCGTCGTTTCAGGTTCATCCAAACAGCGGCCAACTACAGGCAGGTGATCGTAGATCCGTGAAAGTACTCCTCTGTGAAATCTTTTAGAAGCCTATCGAGCTTGGGGGAGGATTCGAGTATCGGTGAGGCTATACACACGACCCGCTGAAATAATATTAGCTCGAGATAGCCCACGTGATAAGACGGCAGAAGAGAAGCTTCGCAACGCGAAGGTGGTTATCGTCTTCTAAGATGGATGGCTCGAGGTGGATGCGTGTCGTTCCACCAGACAGAGACCTTAACGTTCCTAGTTTCCAAACATTGGAGAACGAACACTTTTGGATTTCAATTTTCATTTCAAGAATTACAAAATGATAAAACTGAAACAATTCCTGGGACAAAGGATTGAGAATTCTCTTTAATTTACCAGCGAGGCTTATCGAGTCTATAATCGAATTCTTTTCAGCGTTATAGCGACCCGTGTTATTTTTACGAGACTCGATTCAATCCTCTGGTTCTCATATCAATCAACAATAAACTGTCCCAAAGTATCAACCCTTCGGTTTACGATAGACCGCCCTAACAAAAACTGCGCTATCCTTGATCCCTGTCAATCAGGATCCCAGGAAAAAAGGTGAAGGGTTGGTACTATTCTCAGGAGTAAATGGATCATGATCCAAGTCGCGAAACGACCTTCGCGTCTCGATATACGTGATTCAGTTAGCAGTGAATCAGTTCAATGATCTGTCTTATCTTTAGTGGATAATCACGCACTCCATCACCCTAAAAGGAAGAAAATGTCAAGTTTTCATAGTTGTTGTTATTTAAAATTAATTTGAAACTCGTTTACTATTTTACTCGTTACTACTAGGAGCAAAGAAATTTTGTGATACCAATTTTGGAGTCTGCAAAAATCAATTGTGATTGAACGGACAAAAAGAAGCAAGTACGATGGTAGAACGAGCTGGCTGGAGGATCCCTGAATGAACCAGCGAGGCAGATAACCGAATGAGGCCAGAAGATTTGTGTCACGCTGTCGTGATTTTCATCGAGCCCCTTCTCCATGGCAAATGACGCGGAAAGAGGGCAGAAATTAAAGCCGCTTGTTAGGGTGAAACGCTTCGACCGATCGTCGGGCTTCGGAGCCACTGAGCCGCGAATGGACGGCGAGCGAGATTCGATATTCGAGACACAAAGAAGAAAGTAGATCGCGTCTGCCTTTCGCGATTCCTGCTGGCCATATTAAATTGGATGAAGTTAAAAAAGAGACGAATTTCCTCCCATCCTTGTCTCTCGTTTCAACAATTTCGAGGACATTAATTGAAGGCGCCTTCAAAGAAATCGAAAAGATCACGAGTGGGTCTGGTTTCTTTTTCTGCGAAGACATAATTGTCCCCCATGTAGCGTTTTTTTCGCCAGGAATTGAAGATGGAAAAGTTTGCTCAAGTGTTTTTGCGTTGCAACTTCATTAGAACTGTAGTGGTCTTGGGAATTCTCAAACTCCGATCCTAACTCTAACCTTAAGTTTCTTACTCCTTACCTTCCACTCTAAACTCTAGGACGCTCGCTAAACTCTCTATGACGTTCAATATCCAAACTTCCCTCACAGAATCTGGATACTTCCACTTTATTTATAATCATAAAAACGTTTCATATCCATCTCTAAAATTGACACAGGTTTATTAAAAAGCCCCGATGTGTAAACATTTAGAATGACGAAAACCCAAGAATATAACCATTTTAAAGAAGTTCTATGCGTAGTAGTCCTTTGCAACCTTTTCCAAGTTTCAATTAGTCGGAAAATAATGAATAACCGAAAATTTAATTAAATGTTGCATACAATTTCACATTGAAAGAACAAAACATACTCTACATTATCTACCTCGCCATTGTACGTAGAATACTCTGTGAAATACATATTCCTTGAAATTCTACAAACCAATTATCGTTCGACAACCCTTCAGTAGAATCTATTGTTACAATTTTTTCATTTAATTTGGAACAAAGTTAAACACAGAAATTCGAGTACACCAATAAATGAAGTTTTCATTCCCTTTTACGTAATTTACTTCGCAACATCAAACTGTTAGTTTACGATATAATAGGACGAACAAACAAAAGCATTTCTACTACAGTTTCCAATTAAACAACTGCTGTTATATATATTATTTTTAAAGGTCATTATTTCCAGAAATACTGGGATTAATTTTGCGAATAGCAATAGCATTATCCCGAGTAAAATGTAGAAGTAGCGATAAAAAAATTAATTGACTTCAGTGTGGTTGTATTACCCTTCTTTGTCGCCATTCGCGCCAGTGAGCAGCATTAAAAAGGAGGGAAAATGGAAACGAAAAGAAGGGTGAGCGCTTCATTTGCGCCCCGATTTTCCTGTGATTCAGTTTCAGCAACAAAGCTACCAACGACGCGTCGCCGGAGCACAAAGTGAGTTTGTCAGTTTTTTCCTCTTTCAAAAAAATAAAAAAAAAAAAAAATTATTTGAAAGAGACGCACAGAGAGGGACTAAAGTACTGCAACGCGAAAAAAGAAAACTGAAACAGACACTTTTTCGCGCGTATCGTTATGCGAGTAGACACGCTGCTCTCCCTCTAGTCATGCGAAAATCCCTCCACGAGTTGAATTAGTATTAGTATTTTTGGAAACACGATATTTTAGTTGCGACGGGGGTGAAAGTACAATTTTGTGCATGAAAGAATTGAAATTGATGTGAAAAAGTGAAGTCGGAATAGAAATAATCTACTTAATGATTATTGAGTTCATTTTCATCGGCAAATCCTCGTCAATCCATTGTCAATAAATACATAAATATGCAGTACGAGTATAAAATTTGCTGAAAATAAGTTGGTTACATAAATCCAGTATGAAAATTCCAACCGAGTTGCTGCATTTCATCAGTAGAATTCAGAGACACGTTTGAGACTCCTAGGACTGCGTCATCAAACAAAAACGTGCAAATTCAATTCCAGCGGGGCGAAGTCGCAGGAAATTTATTTCGAAAGTCTCCCCGTAGCTGGCAGCAAACAGAGGAAAGAAGAACGCGTCGACCCTTGCGCCGGCAATCTCGTTTCGAGTAACTCCTGCCAGCAATCGCATTTAATTTCACGAAAAGCGGATATTCAAATATCGAGGAAGCACTCGACGCCGTCACACGCAAACAGACAATGTGTTTGCTCGGCCTCGCGGACTTTTTTCCCGAGCTGGCTGCTTCGCGAAAACTTGCTCCGACCCGCCCCGTTCCCACCCCTTCAAACTTCTTTCTTACGGGGTTAAGACATTCGACTTCATGAATTTCAAAGCGACGCTGTTGCGGCTCCTAGAAGATACTAAGACCTTCCTCTTCTAAGGATAATCTCGCGACTCCTCGCTCAGGAGTATTAGGTGTAGAAATTCATCTCTGTACCTCTATAAAGCAAATTTATTTATGTATAAAGAGGAACTATATAGCGTATATCTACCGAATTATGTAGAAGTGGAGAAAATAGATGATCAAAATTAGTAATTAAGTCTGGAGAATAAACGATATCCTTTTCCCCATGAATAAATGGTAAGTTTATTTTCGAAAAGCACAGAATTAACTTCTGCTCTAAAGAGTATCAAGCACTCGACTAGAAGCAAACTGGTATACTCTCTGAGAGAGACTTTATCTCGTCTCAGGTAGTCTCCCATAAAGCAACCTCCGATGAACAAGCTGAATACCAGCGCAAGATAATTAATTCCTTCTCGAAAAAAGTCTTCGTTGGCAATATTCGATAACAATTGCCAGGATTCCCTGTAACGGTCGACGGAATCTGAATGATTCGTTCAACTCCCTGAATGTCATCGGGGAACAAACCCCAGCCCTGAAAGAAAACATTGCCGCCCCAAATCACAGTAACGATGTTCAATTATAAATTTCCAGCTTGTTTAGAATCTTTCAGTGAAACGGAGGGCCAAGAAGCCTCGCTGGAACCAGGGAACGTCGAACCGAATCGATAGACCCGGCAACAAACGAGCCGCTCAAACGCAGAACTCTCGTTTGACGCCCGTGGGATCCGCGCTAATTAATTCGCTTGAGATCAACGCTGGTCGCTCCGGAGGCATCCGGATCGCCCTAGAGGATCCGCGAAACGCCGCTCCAGAGACTTTCCACGATTGTCTCGATGCCTGCTCGAAGGATCTCTCGGATTAACGAGGCTTTCCATCCACATTCGCATCGATGTTGTCGGTGGTCTCGATTCCCGCAAACTGTTCGCGGTCTTGTCAGCTTCGAGTCAACCTAACGGACTGGATTATAATTGCTTTACACCGCGTTACATCCGGAAACTCCTTGCGTTTCCTGTGCCGGCGCCACGGAACTTCATCGAGCTAGGTAGTGGAGCTGTCATCGATAAACGTTGTTGATGTTGGGTGAAGATGAAGCTCGGGGATTTTGCAGAGCTACCAAGGCGGTTGGAACTGATTTTATACAAGACTAACTCTTCGTCATTGGTAAAATTCTCGTACTTAGAAGAAATTAAGATCACGTACGCTGTCGACTTGTTTTCTTTGTCACTGGTCCCTCTTGCTCTTAGCTAAGCGAAAGGCAGTGATGCAACCTTTAAGAGCGAACCGACGACGTCAGACAGTAAAGGGATTATTTTACAACGTCGTTCGACCTCGCAGGATGCACAAGACGCGACACGGGCGGCCAATCGGCTCCTCTCAGCAGTTTTATCGTTCACTTTGAAGTGCACAGGCTTTCATCGTGTCTCCACTTTCTTCCTTTCATTGCTCCTTTCCAGCTTCCGGCTTTGTTAACTTCTCCCGGGAAGAGCCATCTTTATGATCGTGAAAATTCCCCTGCAGAGTTTTGATTTTTTTTTTTTTTTTTTTTTTTTCTAAATACGACGGAAGGTGCGTCCGTTTCGCTGCGTTGCCTCTTTCGTGACCCTCTCACGGAAAAGCAGGAGAAATTGTCTTGACGTTGTGCAGGGTAAAATAGAAAAAATAATACTTGAACTCAACCGTGGGTGGACAGATTTTTCAATAAAATATTGAAGCACATTTTAATCGGGAATTATCAACTCAAAATTACGTTGTACCTCAAAGAGTTAAGAGACCAAGTGAGTTTCAGCCACGACAAACTCAGCTTTCCAACTTGTCTGCTTCAGGTCCAATCGTGGTTCGATTACCAATTTATTCTTTCACTCGAATAAGTTCCAAGAGAACATACCCGAAAGACTCGGGGCAATTACAGTGTTCTCGATTCCTTTTAAAATACAACAAACACAAAGTGCCAGTAGCACTGAAACTCTTCAGGACTCGGCTAGAATTGCAGTGAATTTATTGAGAGACTGGAAATAAAAAGAGAAACGGGAAGGAAGTCTTAACAATTGAAGCTTCGAACTGACTACAAAAAGTATCGAAGAGTGCTTCTGATGACCAAGAACGGACAATGTGGTTCTATTATACTGCTATAAACTGGATACAATTTCGATTTTGCTACGCTGAAGGATCCACTTTATTATTCCACTGCGGAAAGACCGATGAAAACGGTCCCGAAGGAAGGCTCAAATGGGAAATTTAGTCAGTCGAATGCGATTAAGGTCGACCATGGTGCAGATGAAATTTAAAGCATCCTGTTTCTTGCTATCCCTTTGAAATATCAGCCCATAAGGAAGGACTACCATCGACGCATACGTCGATACCAACATTGTGTTCTCAAAGTTTCTTGAAATTATCCTGATAGCAGGAGACTCAATTATCTCAATGAATTTTCACTCGTGCTTCCGATAACAATTGAGATCCTGCAATAGTCGCTACTACTATCGATAAAGAAACAATTTTCATCGAAAACTGTTACATATTTCTCGGGAGTAGTCCACTACCATCCCCCTGAATGCATCGCGCTCCCCAGGGTCCAGTGAAGAACGGAAGGCAAATCGAAAAGGAAGTAAAACGAGCACGGAAACGGCGCTTCTCCGAAATACCGATCAACTTTATGTCCGTTCATAATTCTTCGCCATCTGCGTCATTCTCGTATCGATGCAATGGTGCATAATACACGTATAACGTCTGACCAATGATCGAAACGATCTCTGGGGATCGAAGCCTGCCCCGCGTGAAAATTTACACCAGGCAATTCGTTCAAAACCTGTCATCCCTTTTTACGGTTCGTTTTTCCAAGAGCCGAATTCCTTACCCTCGTCGGACACCATTTCTGACTGCTGGGAAGTCGAACCCAATAAACTTAGGTGCTATTTTGGACATTTACTGTAGGCCAATATAAACTTGTTTAAGCCTACTGTCCATTGTAGTATATACAATCAATTATAAAAATTATCTTTCGATACAAAGCACTTAATTTCTCAAATAATAAATGTCACACACCTCGTAAAACACATTGTATTGTAAATGGTTTGTATTACTCACAGAACCCCTTAAATTTGTCGACATTGATTTACCTCGGCATTTCTAACCGACCGGTACACATAAAAATAACAAAGGAAATTGGTTCGAGTTATCAGCGCCAAATTCTTCCACCAGGTTGGAGGATTCCATCTTTTCCTTTAATATCTCCGAAAGACGTAACAGCGCCAGTTTCCCAGAAATTTTCCTTGGCTGGTCCCAGAACAATTTCATGGAACCTGATCGGTCGCAAATGGCCGAGTTTCGCGGCCACGATATTCCAGAGTCGATCGACGGTAAAATCGAGCCATTGAAGGCTGGCCAGGGGACATTTTTCTCCGCCACATAATGGCAATTATATTGGTAGGAACGATCGAGGCTATTCCGGAAGCGGAAGGGACGTTCCCCGATTGTCCGGAAGCCGTCGAAGATTGCGCGTTTCTGCCGATTTTCGTGCGCCTCCTCGACCAGAAAACTACCCCTCGCAACCCTCGATTCGTTTCATGTGGGAACTACGCTGGTGTGGACAATTTTAGATCGTACACGGTTTATTTCTGTTCACTTCGGTTGGAATGATTTCATGTTTACCCATCCGATACCAAACAATTAGTTTCTTCAAATTATTTTTCATCTTCTGTAGATTTGTATCGAGAGATACTTAATTAAAAAATAATTTTCACAGGGTCACCAACATTTCTCAATTTGAATGAAATACTGACATCCACCACCGAAAAATAATGCAAGTTGGAAGTTTGGCATAAAAATAAGGAGCTGTATTTGCCTAATCGCCGAATCGATTAAAGAAGCCCCGCGGAAGATACATCAAAGACACTCCGTGGACAGTTGAACACGGGGATGGTGAAAGATTCAGCGAACGGATAAGTGGAGGTGAAAGAGAGTGAGAGGGTGGCGAAAACGGTGGTGTAAAGGAAAGAGCCGAGGCGTGGCGCGTGTAAACTTTTTGATAACACTTGAAAATTGCTTTCGAAAATAGAATAACAATCCAATTTCAAGGTAGTCGCGGTGGTTCACTGAAGCTGCCGGGTCAGAAGGGGATAGAAAGTCAAAAAGGGGATGCAAAAATAGGCGTACTACGAACGCAACCACTGCATACAGCTTTTTCTTTATTTATTTGCGAGCGAGGGAGAAAAAGCGATAGATGGTACTGTAACAAAATTTTGCACGAGTTATACGTGATGATTTCACAGCTTTTCAGTCCAAACAATTAGGCTATACGTTAATAGTCAACTTCGAAATGTTTTCTTTTTAAATATTTGAGTTACACAACGACAGAACTTTTTTCAAAGATCATTATTAAGTAATTACGTAAAAGCGAATTCACGCTTGTTATTTCGAAGTTAAATATTTCCAACAAGAAACGATTGTTTCAATAAATTCCACCCAGCAACTCGGAAGGTATCCGATGCACGTCGAGCATGCAACCTTTGTTGTCGAGCGGATCTTTCTGTGAGTCGAAATTGAAAATAAGGGAGAAGATGAAACGGGGAGCATTTCTGAAATCCTGGAAGAACCGTCGGCAGTGCACTTTGAAAAATATGTCGGTATTTTCTGTTCGCTGGAACTCTAAATACGAGGAACGCGCGAGTGCTTTCAGTTTTCCCAGGGTGAGAATAGATCAACACGGACGGGAGAGAGAGAAAGGGGTAAAATTAAATTCGAAAGACTCTGAGCTGTCCAACGCAGCCATTACCGTAATTGGTTTGTTATATATTTATTAAAAGTAGCGTTGCCCGTTATACGGAAGGATAAGCGCAAGTAATATTTTCTAATGGCACCGAGTAACAAAACATATTGTTTCTTTATATAACGAAGCACTAAAACTATACGTCACACTAATGCGCTACTTCTTTCAATTATCTTCAAATACCTGGATGTGCGAATACTTGTTTGGTCCACTGTGGTCGCGCTAAAATTGATTTTGTCAACATTTTCTTGACGACGAATTCTAGACGTATTTCCTCATCGGAGACGAGACTTTAGCCACTCCCGGGACTACATGCCGCGACTAGGCGACTGAAAGTTTAATTAATCCATGACGTTACGTCGGACGTAAAGCGATATTCGTGTACACGAATTAAAGGAGGAATTCATGAGCGTCACTCAAACGATAAGTGACAGTCGAGCAACGCGGGTGAAATTTATGTAAGGATGGAGTAAAACGTCACCCGTCCATTAATCCTAGTGCATGATCATAATGAGATGATTTAACGACTTAGCCGTGTGCCGTTTAACCGTTCGAGAGGTACCTAATTCTATGAACTGAGACACTTAGATGTGTTGTCTATCGGATGCCTGAGAAAGCTGAGGAATCGCAGCATCGGTATGCAAAATGAAAGGTACCATCGTCACTCGGTAAATGATACTGACCTTTTCTCACCGTGGAAGTTGGACAGGTTTCGCTTAAGAAGATTAAAATGTTTTAATCGTTATAAACGAACAATCATTCAAAATTAATTCTAGTGCCATCTGGTATGCATTTTACATTTTACTTTTCAGAATATAAATACACGAGAGTCTACTGCTACTCATCCTTCTAGAGTATTAAAGACGAAACCGTCCTTAGGTCAATGAAATCTGGGTTGCCATCGATCCTATCAAAAATGTATGTAGAACAAGAAAGCTTCCAAAATTACTTTGCAACGACTTCGGTTCTAGTAAAATTCAAACAATGGTTAGCTTCGGGATATTTCAACGAAAATCGTGTTATTAATTCCCGAGTTTAGAAATTGAAACGTTGGCAGTGTTTCCGCAGCCTCGTCAGTCATGTCCAAGTATCATAAAGGATGGTAGTAGCTATCATCATCGTAGAATGACAGCCAGAAGACATTATCGCGTAACGACACTCGAAACTGTGTACGACAATTAAACCTTGTGTACATGCAGGGGCTAAAGTGGCGAGCCTTGGAAGAGTAAACGCTCTACTCGTCCTCTGAACTAGCTATAATTACTTAACGAGGCGATAGCGACGTCTTCTCGTCGTAATATCGAAAGTGTCTTCATCGTAGTTCCTTTTGAAAATGTTTTCCTTCAGCGAAGAGGAAACATCGGGACTGGTAATATTCAAAATTAAATTTGAACAACCTGGATTTCAAAATGAAAAGTCCGCCAAGACCATGGCATACGTCCTCGATGCTTAAATTGTCGCCGTGAATTCACTTATACTTTCAAATTCATAATAGTAAACGTTCATCAATTTAAACGCAGCAATCAACCTTGGCCAATGGGGTAGATGGAGAAAAGAAAAGAATTGAAGTAGTTTGCGGAGTAAATGAAGTCTGTAAGAAGCATGTAATCTCAGCAGTGACGCGTAATCCCACGCAGGACGATTGGCGAGGGAAGATAGACCCAGAAAGCAGAGATACAACGATCCGAACCTAGTATCCTGATAGGCAAGACGTCAAATAAACCGATTGCAGGGGCTAGTTAGCCCACAAACCTTAAAGAACCCACAAGTTACTCTATTTCCTTGGTTCAAGTAGTCCAGCAACCCTCCTGGTGTCCCTGGGGCGACGGATGAGCTAAGTAATTTCATTCGAAGAAGGAAAACTCCAATTTCTTTCCTTTTTCTATCCTCCTGCCATACGATACCTCTTTTCTCGCATCTCGTTTCATCAGTCAATTCCTCTTTCCTGCTCGGTCCTCTTTCTGGCACAAGATTTTTATCTGTGCAGCACTGGTTCGTTCTTTTGCCTCTAGTTTCTTATCATTCAGAACTCCGGATCTCTTTTTTCGTGCCTGTCTCCATCTTGATATTTGCTTTTCCAACATCTTTTTCCCTTATTCGATCCTCCTTCGAGAACTGTGTTATTTAAGCATTTTCTAAAATAGGAAATGCATCAAGTAACGATTGGGTTGATCCTAATTCCTCCAAGAGTGATTAAAAACTGTGATCGACGACGTCATTGTCCTTTCATGGCGCAAGCTTCCCACAAAGAGCGCTCTTGTAAACGTGTAGAGGGAAATTCGCGGTCCAGTTAAGCCTTTCTCTCCCCGCTGGCTTAAGGGGACAATTAAGAGACAATTAAAACATTTCTTTTGCGGTGAAGACGTTCGCCGTAACCATAAGTGCCACTCGGCGGCGAGTTAATTGGCAAGGTTCAGTGGCTGCGATATCCTATGTCCTAATTGTCTGTCCAAAAGCGTGCGGAAAGGAAACATTTCTTCTTCGTAAGTCGGCGTTTTGTTCGAACAGAACTTTCATTGTTTGAGAAAACTGGAAACTGGTTTTGCGTGTTTCTAGAGCAAAATTCCGAGCATGAAGCTATTGTTATAGTTGAAAAGCTATAACCAAAAAGGAAATACCTGTCTATTGGTATTATTTTCAGTCTCGAGAAGAGCTATCGGTCGGCGTAAAGACGTATGGGCGTCGAGTGACGCGTAAATCAAATTCCACTGGCTGCGCTACGTTGTTTGCCAACACAAACGTGAAAATACTACGATATAAATACGCAGAATAAAATATAGCGAAGAATGACACCCCGTTACGGAGTTTCCGTTCCCGTGGGCGCCATTTCCAATGGTCCAGCCCGTCAGCCGCTATTTTTCCTGTAAATTGAATCAGCGACCCCCTCCCTATGCTCTCTACCATTTTGCCATTGACGACTATTGGATTTTAATTCGATATTTACCCCCACCCCGTCTTCTGTGGTCATTTTTCAACATAGATTTGCGAAATCTTGTTTTGAATCTTCAACCAAGGGAGGATCACGAGCGAAGTCACAAGGATTTTTTAATTTGAACAATTTTTTTTTTTTTTTATTTTGGGATAGTTGCATTTGTCGTTGCAACTAAAACGAAAAATCCCGAGGCCTAAAATTCCTGGTCTAGCTCGATGAGACCGTCGATCTGAACCGACATAGACAATAACGAAAGAAAGAAAACGGCGAGCCTCTCGATATCGGGGCACATCGAAAAACAATTGGAGCTTGCCATCGATTTCTCTAGAGCTTCGTTAAACAATTTTCCATGGAAAATTCGCGATGGTGCAGACCATCTCCCATTGGTGATCGAGCAGTCAACCAAAGGAGCCGAATGGACGGTTAATTGCGTCGCAAAAAGTTCATGCTTGGCCTCGAAAAGGACTGGGAAATAACGTTGCCTTGAAAAACTCGCCGACACTTCGCCAGGCTAACTTGATTTACCAAATTTCCATATTTATACGGCCCACCTCCCAACCCCTAGCTCCCCGACCATCTAGAATACACACTACCTGTCACCCTCACCCAGCCACCCACCCTGTTACTCTTTCTCGCGCGGTCACCCCTTTCGCCAGCTGAAAACGCTCGAGGGCTAGAAAAACAGAGTTGGGAGAAAATTCCCTCTCGTCCATGATTAATTTAAACGCCCAGGGACTATGACGAAGCCTTGATCGTCCAAACTAATTCGTCAGAAGTGCTGGCAGCGACTACATTATCGATAAATACCGATGAGTCGATTTTAACTAAGGAATGACAGCGAAAAGAGGTTTGGAACTGTAGGTGTAATTGGTGGATGGGCTACGAGGTGAGTTTCCGAGATGAGGAGGATGTGAAAACGTGCTAAAATATCAAGAACCTAGCTCTTGGTGTGAAGTATGCGTGTTAATAATTAGTGGGTTGACGTGCACTAGTTGACTGACTGATATGATTAAACTGAATTATTCATGTGTACCGATTGAATAACTGATGTGAACTTATCGATAATTAAATTGTTCCAGGGGACTCTTGAATCTCGACTTATTCTTTGACGTGTAGTTTTGGAGGAATTGATTTAGATTCGAGAATAACTGAGCGAGACTATGAGAAACTTATCAAAAGAAATCGAAACCCGGAATGTGTCCACCGGGCAAGAACGAGTTACTAAATTTTCGTTCTCCATGGAATACTGACAAAGAGATAATGAGAAGGTGGTGTAAAAAATGAAGAGCATAAATTCAACAAAGTAGAATTTCTATCTTCGTTTCTCCTAATGTCTTGAAAAGCGTATTTCTGCGTGCTCATTCATAATGCACCGCGAGACCAACCGAACAATACTGTCTTCAGCGACGCAACAGTTCTGACAAAAAAAAAAGAAAAAAAAAAGAAAAAAAAAACAAAACCCACAAAAAACGAGGAGCTTCGGCGAGCAACTTTTCTATCCCCTTTAAACGTGCTCTTTTCTCACCGGCTTCTTCTTCGCCCTCCCCCATAATTTACAGCACAATCCCCGACAAAATCTGCACGCGATTTCATAAGGAAACCCGTGGCGGGCAGATTGAAAACGCGCAACGAGGAACAACGACCCTTCCAGCAAAACGTCGGGGTCGCTCGGTTTTATTAGATGATCGCTAAAAGTACGCCTTCGTGCAATCCTGCGGATGTCGATGAAATCGATGTACGATTTCCTTGAAAGAAATAACATGATTCAATTTCTATTTTATTATTTAAATTCGAATCCTTGAATTTTTAGCGATGCCTATCTATCTCGATACTTCTTGGATTCCCAGGACTTTGGATCGAAGAAGCGAAATTTTATCAGAGCTTTTTAATTTCGAATTCGAAAGCACAATGTTTGTATATCTATAAAGATGGTCCAATTTCGTATGGCTTAGGAAAAGCTAGACAGTTTTCCATCGCAGCGTGACATTTCAACACACGTTAATTCTGAATAAACTCTGCACATCGATGGATTCCAGTTTCCTACATTAATCTCCGAGCAGAATTTACTTCCCATGCGCCAACGTCGTTCCGTTACATTGAAGTGTCACGAGCTAATTAAAACGACGAGAAAAGCGAGCATCCTTGACGTTAGGTATACAGTGGCCGTGTCAAACGAATAGCTACCCCTAGTTTGGCAAAGAGTGCACAGGAAAAAATATAGAGGCAGTATGTATGTCCAGCAGAAGGTGTCGAAATATATCTACGAGACCTTCCACTCTTCGTCGTGCAGGCTCATCGAATATTTACCTGACCAGCGCATTGAATATTCTCTGCTGGCAATAGATTTCGAACACGGTGTAACGGCACCAGCTGCGTTGCATACGGGGTGTCGCACAAGTCGCGATAGCTGGCCAATTTCTACTGGAATACAATTTTTAATGTAGAGTTGGCGAACGTTAATCCTCGAACCCACAGGTCTTTAATTGATTTATAACTTGTCAGTTTCTCAGGATCGTGGTTGTGAATTCTTCAGATTTTCGAATATTCAGATCCTTGGGCTGCCAATTCAGACTTTAAAGCAACCAAATTCCCATTCGTCAAATCTTTACATCCTCAGATCTGCAAGTTTTCAAACCATCAGAGTTCCCAGACCAATAGAATTGTTTAGATAAAGGTGGCCACACCAAGAGATTCAACATTTTTCAAAAATTCGCCTTTCACCACTTCTGCGTAGACTGATCGATGATCTGATCTTAATTTTAGAAGACACGAGCTCGCGAGACACCCGATATATACACGCAGAAGCGAAACGAAGACCATGAGAAATGGTGTCGGGTGTGGGTGGTAGGTGGCATAGAACGGCTGTTCGAAGAGGGTAGCGAGTATCGAATTTTCACCCCATCCAAGAGCATTCGTATTAATATTTTACGGGATGCCGGCAGACCTGCTAAGCCAACCAAAAACGGAGTTCGATGGTGCAGATGCGGTATCAATGGGTAAGAAAGTCGATCTCGTGAGATATTCTTGTTGAATGTGTTACGTCTAACCGAGTACTACGTTAGGCTGCAAAATGGATTGAAAAGAAATCGAATACGTATTCGTGTATCTCTAAAGTTTATCAACTAAATATATTACACTCTTATTTTTAATCTATTTTTAAGAAATATAATTTAATGAAAATGCTAGCTACTCGTATCTTTAAATATTAAAATTTCTAACCACCAAATCCTCTTAGATCTCCATATATTTGAATTCTTGAGTTTTTTGTTATCGACCCAGTTTACCTCGAACCAATCCGGTTCTGTTATTAGGGATTCCTTGATCTGAGGGTGCACTAACGCAATTTTCTTGGAAGAACGAGCCGGATAAAAAGGGAAGACGCTCGCTTTTCCTCTGCAAACGAGTACACCGACACGGACAGGTGCTCCAAGTTTAATCTCAACCGGGCTTTAATCAAAAACGCCCATCGAGGATCGATCAGTTCAGGAGACGATCGACGATTTACCGTGGGTAGAGTCTAACGTCAACAAAGAAGCTCGGAAAATTTTGTTCCATCTACTAAACTGATCTCCGCGATTTGCGAACCATAGTCAACATGAGAAAATTCAACGCGTCGCCAGGCAGACCGATACTTGGGAAAATATCTAAGAGTTTACGAGACTTTAAACGAGATGAAAATGAATTACGAGGAATCTATAACGCGTTTAGGATAAGATGCCATCCAAAGACTGAATTTTATTAATCACGTTAACGTGTCAAAACAACGACGAGATAAGCTGTATTTTAATCGTGAACTCCCGAACAGAAAATCTGCTCGTTATTGCCACCGAAATCCCCCAGGTGACGTACGGGAAGTTGCAGTTTAGCAACGAAGAAACCGCCTTGCTGCCAGTGTAAGGAAGAAATTAATCGGAGATTTATCTTATCAAAGAAGAAATCCCATTATCCGCGGTACGTGCGGTGATACTTAAGTAAATAAATAAAAGAGGAGACCGGTCAGAAGGTGGAAAGGCTGGACAGCGTCCCGCAAGTTGCACAGGTGCGACGAGAAAAAACTCACAAAATAAATCTCGTCGCAACGTCCCCTGTTTACCTTTAAGGGTGAACATCCCCGCCTACGACGAGGAAAAACGGTAAAAAGAGTGGCAGAAATAATTTGGATGAAACGTTCCTGGATTATTACGGATCCTTCCACCTTCTCCCTCCTTTTGCTACCCTCCCTCTTGTGGCAATCACTCTGTCTCTTTTTCAAAGAGTCCTACTGAAGAGAAATAGAAAAATTGAAGCATTATAACTACTATTTCTAACTCATAAATATTCGTACCCTCTATATCTATTGAAGAATTTAGTGGAACTTCTTCAAGAGACATTATACGAATATTTATATTATTGATTGTACGTCTGTTGCATTGCTAGATACAGAGTGTCCGACAAAGTAGTGAAAACTCGGGCACGACCTACAGTTTTAAGTCAATGAGAATTCCGAGGAGATTTCCTACTACCGAAAGATGGTATCGAAGGTGAGCAATTATGCCAGCCGCAATTACCCAGAACGAGAAGCTCCTTTCGAGCCTCTTTTCCTCCTGTCTGGCCGCTGGAGGAAGGGAGGAGGAGAGTAATTGCACTCGAGAGAGGCGCGAAACTGTGGCCAGCGAAAAATTTAAATTGTTCGTCTTCCACGACCCTAAATTGCAACGGCGGCTTCGCTCGCCCTCTCCACTGTCCTTCATCCATCTTGCTGTCATCCTAAAATTTATCTGCGGCCGCTACGTGCAGCCTGGTCGAGATAAGGAACCGAGATACTGGCCAGTGGCCAGGGAAAATTATATCCGTGGAAATTGAACCCCCTAGAGACAGGGTGGAATCCGGAAGCAAACTCTCCCAACGTCTCAGAACTTTCTCCCACTTCGCTTTGGTACTCTGTTCAGCCGTTTCTCGAGTCTCATTTCTCATTTTCTTTCTATCGATTGGTCATTATCGAGGATCAATTATGCAACTTGAGGGCCATTGTAAATTCTACTCGTAAATATTGAAAGAAACACTTTCGAAGCAACGAGAAAGAACGCTTCGAAGAGTACCAATGCTCACCCCTACGCCAAACTAGTGTTTCAAGAGTGCAAGAATGGTGATCGTCGAATGCTGAAATCTGGAATAATTTAAATAGACTATATCGAAGTTCATAGCGTCGGTACCGAGGTCCCATAATCCACCGCTTGGTTTCCAAGCTGGAAACCCATTAAGGTAGCAGTTGCAACATGGAAGCGGTGCACACCGCTGGAACAAAACGAGAATGAGCCGGAGGAAGGAAAAGACCCACCCCTCGCCACCGTTTCTCGCGGTGCCGCAGTGATTAATGCGAACGGATGGAAGAAACAAAAAGGGAGCGCAGGAAAGAAACAACGAATCCGGCTGCCGCACCCCCGGTGTTAACTTTTTTCCCTCATCCCCGCACACCCTCCAGTTGTGTTTATTGCGGAAAGTATCTTTTGGTAACATTGAAAATTACATTGATCGATTGGAGTCACTGGCTCTGTCTCCGGTGAACACTTACAAGATGCTTTCAATGAGTCTCCGAATGTCAAGTGTAGATTGTTAAGTGGAATTAAAAAATGCAGCAGAATTTCTTTTTAAAGAACAGGTGCTAAGTGCCTTGGACACCTAGAGCTCAAGAATCTGGACTGGTTTACTTTAGGTAGACATTAACGGCTCATGAATTCCTACTAGTTTATTCTCTGGAAACCTAGAGCTCATGAATATCAACCAGTTTAGTTTGTAGGTGTCCTGTGCATCGAAAACTCATGAATATAGTGTCCCACAATCAGAATCGGCCATTGTCAAGTTCAGAATAGATGTGGTTACATACAGTTAGTTTCATAAGGATTCCTATCTTCTACAGGTACGTACGTTCATTGAAAACATTTGTCTAAATAATGATAGGTTTGATGTTTCCCCGATGTATATCACAGAAAATAACAAGTGTTTGCCGTGAAAGAAAAAGTAGGAGGTGAGACGCTGGCGATTAGACGCGCTCGATGATCCGTGGGAGTTTTCACCGGCCATCAGTCGTCCCACGAGGGGCTAGATGAAGAGGTGAACGACGAAGAGTCGAACGGGAATAACGCACAAGCTCACCGATGGGTTGCATGCGCGAGCGACCGGCTCGTTCGAGCGCGTCCGCGCAAAAGGAAATTTATGCACGGTTCGTCGACGCGGGGCAAAATATGCTGCCCGGCATGTATTAATGCGCTCATTAGTCGCGCTTCATATTCATGCCATGAGACCTCGTCGTTTATTATGTAACGATTGCCTCCGATGCGCTCGTCGCCCGGATAAAATCGCCTGGATCGCAGGATTACTGGATAATGGTAATCGACGAGACAGGATTTTAGTGACTTCGACGATGTAAAGTTACCGAGATCCTGTCTCGTTAGCCTATAAGTGAACGCTGCAACTTATCATAGTCTCGTGTTTTTCTATCGAACCGATCAACTATTCGGGTAAAAGCTTCGACTGTATAAATATGGATTGCTTCCTAAACCGAGGATCGTATGCGTTTATAATACACGAAGGGGTTGCTCCACATATCCTCGGTCTTCTCCACAGGGGTGTCGAGTTCCTGGTGATCCCTGGCGAGCAAGTTTCAGCGGGAAGCGTTAACAGAATTCGTTTACTTGGCTAAACGGCATTTAAAGTCAGCTATTTTAACTGGTCCAGGGAAACGGCGACGGCGTAAAAGCTTCTCGAGGTTTCTCGAAGTGCCTGAAAAATATTGCTTGTGCCAGTTTCCCCGAGCATCCCCCGGCCCACCCCTCGGTGTTTCTCGTTTCCCAGAGACGCGGCTGCAATAATACAGGCTGGCCTCGTTTGCGTGTCGCTTGCCGGCGTCTATAGACCGTGAAACCGGAAACGAGGTGTCCGCGGTTATCTTTTTGGAGCGCGTCTCCCGCGAGCAACAGGGACACAGGACTGGATGCAGTGGCGGCCTCGAGGGGGGCGCAGAGAATGCACGGAGAGACGCTACTAACGTGCTCGAACGCCGATAGGATTGTAGCAGCGCAGAGTTTCTGTGAAAAAAGCGCCGACCCGATTCCATTCGCGAAATTTCCTCCCGCGTTTCCGGGAATTATGGATTTCTCGTTCGGGCTCCCTGCCGGGGAACCCGTGGTTAATGACCCGCGACCGTTTCGCTTAAGAGCAAGAGAAATCTGTAAGTTGGAAAAGTTTGTAGGGAAATGCCGCGATAGAATTCGGAGAGGGTTTAGAGAATCGAAGTTTCGCGCCATTAATCAAGGAAAAAGGACGTCCCGGCCCCGTTGCTCGCAACATAAATCTTTAGATACTTTCGTGTTTGGAGACTGAAACCGTTTGCACTATAATTGTATCTTCGAATTATTCTTAAACGTTCATTTCATAATTTTTCTGGTTTCAGTATCTCATCTCAGCTTTGAAGAATAGTTCTGTCACGTAAATGAGGCTATATTTTCGAAACTGAATGATCGAAACCAGAATTGGTAAATAATTCCGAACGTAAAGGGTTAAAATTGAAAAATAAATTGCTGATTCGAGGCGAACCGAATGGAAGAAAGAAACCAAGAGCTACATTGCGTGTCTGAATGTCCCGTCGATAAGAACAGCAACGATCAGGACGAAAGGGTCCGAAGGGACAAGCCCCCAAGTCCTATTTCATCGGCCTCCGGTGAGAGTTTGGCTTCTCGAGCTTCTGATGACTCGTGAAACTCCTCGAGACGTCCATAAGCCGATATATTTATTGCAAGATACTTCTGAGACTCGTTCCCTCGGCGAGGAGTCGATTTACTAAATAAGGCCGGAAGTGGATTGGCTGTGACATCACCGTCAAACTTCTACCTTTGAAGTAGGATTTCAAAGGATTTTTCCCCTGGTTACCAACTGACTCGGCCTCGATGATAAGAAACTGCGAACCGGCAAGTAGGAAATTGTAGTTTCACGCTTCCGTTGAGACGGCGTGGTTTAATTAAAGAAATTAACTTTGTGTTCCACCATTAATAGAGATCAGAGCTTCTGGATCGTTTTCATTGCTTACAATGCGAGACGTTTTCAGAAATAGCGAGGAATCTTATCTCAAAATCAAGCATCGACGAGTTGCAAATGTGTATTTTTAAATTGGGCAGACATGAAAAGACTGCGTGGTTGTAAATCTTCGTTGCAAAGTACAGAGCGACGTTGGATGGTTGCCATAACCTACATATAGATCTCATAGGTCGAGTTATTGTTAACAACGGTCCACGACAAGAGGAACAATTCAGTTATTCCGATACCTAGTCCACGTGGTATCATCTTGGAGAAATCATTTCCAAGGATCAGATAAGGTTCCCGCTGGCTGGAAAGAGTTACGCACTTCCGGTGGGGCGCCCTCGGAAGTTGGATTCGAGCTGGGATTCGAAGCTCCATCCTAGCAGCTGTTAGTCGATCGGGACCGATAAAGTGGATTCTGGGAGTTAGGGACAGGGGATGGCACCGATCGAACCTCGAACACGTAACCACCCTGTTATCTATTAGCTCTCCAAGTGATAAACGGTTCGCTTCCTTCCACGTGAACTTCGCACGTAAATCGCCTGGAAAAGGATAAGCCAGCGCGTCTAGGATTCGACTGCTACCACCTCTACCTTTCTTTCAGCAGTTAGGCGATTTTTCTGAAGGGGCGACAGACTCTAGAACAACTTATAGTCGCGGCAAACAGATGTAAAAATGAGAAGCGTGGAAATCGATGAACAAAAGGACATTTCCAATAACAATTTCTAACCATGAATTGTTTTTGTTTCTTGAATGGAAAATAAAATTGTTATGGCTGATATAGCGCGAAAAATGGAATGCATTACGTAGTATAACGTATGTTTTATCAAACAGAAAAAAGTGTCACGTGTGCAGCCATGTTTAATGGCGATAAAATGCAAAATGGACGTGCAACGACGAAACGAGGAAATGTTCGCATCGATTCGCGTTTTTGAATACCATTTAAAGGCTACATTTCAATTAATGCGAAACCTGCGATTTTAAAATGACATAAAAGAGAAGAACGGTAATTTTTCATTTGGTTTATGGATCGCAGTCGAAGGGAATTTCAATTAATTTTTAAATGTTTGCTCGACAATGCAATGTGAAACCATTGAATCATATTCTGGAAGACAGGCGTTTTTATATTTTGTTAAATAATATAACTGACCCACACGAATTACTCACATTAATTTTGATGTAATATTTAGGTTAGGTGCAGCAATGAAAGTTTCGAAGTAGTGGATATACAGAGCTTACGTAAAGTTTACACAGAACACGTGATCCAATTACCATTGAACAGTATATTTAGCCCTTTGACACCCATGTGCTTGGAACTAAAGTTAAACTATAAAGTTAAACTCGTAAGCTCGACTCGAAGCAGTTTATTACAGTTACTACTAGCACATATTAATATAACATTGGCTATTCCAATATTTGAGCGATCAAATTCACGGATAAAATACAAATAATACATTGAATGAACAGAATGAGTTTCTTTTAGAGTTCAAGGATCAATTTCACACTCCTGTAAAAGTTCAACACCACCCTCCCTCTACCCAACGATCGCAGTTCGATTAATTATGTTTTTCTCTCCGCGATACGTCGGATGATTAATTTTCCGACGCCACGCGCTTCGAAACGACGCGAACTTGCTCGGGGAACTTTTATTTCTCGTTGAGCGAGGTGAAAAATGCCGGATGTCTCCCGAGCCGAAACTTTGTCCTGTCCGGAAGAAAAGGTGAAAGCCTCCGTTGGCGCACGGAACTCGCCAAAGTGCGCACTCATTTCCGTGTTCCCTGAATACCTTCGATCCTGCTTGATACAGTATCGCAGCGAACCAAAGTTCCTTCAAGTAGGAATGAAAGGGGACAGAGTCGTTTGAAACGGGGCGAAACCCATTCGACCATGCTTTCAACCAATTTCAGAGGTTTATTTTTTGGGAGAGTAGGTATTCGTTATTCGCGGGTAAAAGTGTCGATTTTCTGCAAATTTATAGCGGTCCGAATACGAGAGTTGATGTTACGGCGAAATTGGAAGAATAGTAAAACTGTACTTTCTAATAGGTACGATAAAATTATAGCAACTTTGAAATACGACGGATCTAAAAAATTAGGGGAAAGGGGTGTCTAAGCCATCATCTAAACCGTCCCGAGCAGTTCATTTTTAAATCACCGAGATCATCTACCAGTTTTATATTTGTTCGGTCCAACTTGTCAATAATTTATGATCACAGCCTGAGGGATCGAGCTTCGATCACGGGGAACTTCACGGGATTCCCGCGTTGGGAATCCCCGGAGCAAATTATCCTCCTCTGTAGCCATTCCCGTCTAATAGCAGCGGTTCAGACCGACGAATGGAATTTCCGTGCCACGAATCGCACGAAATCTACTTTCGCAGCGGAGTGACGTATTCGAGGCTCAGCATCGCACGAGTGAAAGTAATCTATCATGCGAGTTATAACGCGATATCCCGCCACGAGAAACGGAGGATCCACCTCTTGGCTCGATCCTCTGGATCTCCCGCAAATTTGAGCGCGCTCGGTGCTCCGCTAAGTCCTCCCTGAGACTTTATGGAAAGGTATTCGCGCTCGCTCAGGGGCGTGAAATGTAATTACAGACGATTCTTCGTGAAAAATTGAGTCTAAAACGGGGAATAAAATTTGTTCACGCGTGGCTTTGTTTCCAAGATATTCGAGTTCAAATAGTTCAAATCCAGTGTCTTTATATAATAGCTTAATTATTCATTGTATGTGATAATAGTATATCACGTCACACTAATATTGTACTACTCTTCTTTTCAGACAGATATCTTGAAAATAACCAAGTGTTCGAAAATACTTCCACTGGATGTCAAAAGCAAACGTAGGAAAGGATGTATTCGAAAATTTCAATTTTCACATCGCCTTGGAATTTCTTTCCCTGGTAGGCCGCGATCAAACTCGCGGAAATTACTACGGGCTTTCTATCGAGGGAACACAGGAGGAAAATTTCGATGGGCTTTCTCGCGGGACGAGAAAATTCCCTGGGAAAGCTTCTCGGGGTGCACGCTTTGATGTTCCTCGACGCGGGCGTGAACACGATCTTTCGCCGTGAAAGCGTCGTGTGAAAGAATGAAAAGGTAGACGGCCATAGAAGGAACCTGGCGAAGAAACATTCGCTCAGAGGAGAGTAAATCGTCGCCCAAAAAGAGGGGAATTTCGTGTCGCGTGTCGCTCCAGCCGGCGAAATGGGACGCGTGCCAATCGTTTGTATCGCGATAAGGATTCTGGATCACCATGAAATACCTTGCTCCATTCCTGTAACGCTTATCTGAATCGTGAAATCATTCGAGTTTATTATTGTGTCTGAACATATTCGTCCAAAAACAATTTTTAAGTTTCGATATTAAAATAAATTATTTAACCCTTTTATAGTACAGCAACGAAGATAAAATTCCATCTTATTTTTACGAAATTTATCTCACGGCTGGCCCACCGAACGATAGCTAAACACAACAAAATAAATGTTAACGAACCACCCCGAAATTCAATCTACCCCGTGCAATCTCCAGCGCCCCCTATTATTGTGCTATAAAGAAGGCTCGTTTGTGTATCGCGCAGCCAGGTCGGAAACGCGAAAAAAATGTCAATAATGAGGCGGAAAAGGGGAGAGAAAATACGTGTAAGTGGTAATGGTTGAGTTGCACCACGGTCGGCCATGTCAGGAACATGTTTGACTTCAACGATAGCCGGAGGCTTGCTCGTTGATAAGGCTTGTCCTCGTTTATGCGGAAAACAAAGATAAGCCACGAGCGAGGGGTTCGATGCCGCAGTTTGCGCAACAGTTCCATTAAAAGAATACCAAAAAAAAAAAAAAAACAGAAAAAATACAACGGCGAGAGAAATATCGACGTGTACTACACGCATCAAATGATGTCGAGAGCCGTGAGTTTGCAACTGCAATCTGGATTCTGATAAACAAAATAGAATTTTACCATGAATTTTTGGTACAACCGAAGATTGACGTAAATCTCTAAAAATGCAAACCTTCCTTTACTAACTGAAACAGCGGAACTTAACTATTTCTACTCTGATATTTTTTTAAGGCTTCTGTAAAGACGATTTTTAACTTTTTTGACAAACAATTGTTTGATAAAAATAAAGTCGAAGGAAAATTCGTCGAGCCAATGATTTATTCTTCATAGAGAAAATTCTGTTTATAGGAACTCCTTTGTATTAGAGGGGAGAAAAAACGTTTCACGCAACCCTCATTCCGAAAATTGTTTATACGGCCTTTGAGGAGGTGCAAATTGAAAGCGAAATAAGGCTGGATTTTCGTGTGTCGCGTGGCTCCATTTTTCCTTTTCTCCGAGGCATTTTAAGACTGCTTAAAAGCGTCGCGTACAATTCCTCGCAATTTCAGCGAAGCACAGCGACGCAAAGCTGACGTTGAAATAGATAAAATTAATTTTTATTCCTTAAAAAATTCCTCACTGCTGTTAATAGTCCTAGCAAAATGTTATCCCTCAAAAATATCTTCATAAAAACATTCTTTATAATATATATAAATAAATAAATAATATAAAAGTATAACATTCTCTGCAGACATACAGAACGATTTTTCGCGGGTTACATACCCCTACATTGTAATCCTTGGTGACCACCCTGATGATATACAAACACGTTCCTACCTAACCCTCTTGGGACACGCTTTACTCCGCGAGCAGGGGCAGACGTACCCCGTTAAAACGGGACGAAGTAAACTGTCAAGAAGAAAGAGAATGTTTGCAACTATTCCAGAAAGAATACAAGAATTCAAGTACGAGTATTACAATGGAGTCAGACTCTACGCTATGATTATTATTACTGTTGTTATTATAATTTCTATTACCACCAGAGAAAATGCTAACATGCAAAAGTTATTTAGTAACAAGTTTAGGTGTTCGTATATCAGGGTAGCTACTAACTAGCAGACTCGGAAATCCAAGCTCCCCTAATTTTGCCATTTCTCCTACTCTTTCCATCCATCAACCCCCAAAGCAACGGTCTTCAATCTCAACGAGCGCAAGTCACGATTCCTCGACCACAACTATTACCAAAACGTCCAAACCATCATCGCTGAACGTAAGCCAACAATTTTTCAAAATCATCCAAGCTTACCCCTAGACGGTCTCCCTCGGCAGCGAGTTATTCGTCAAAGCCACGCATCTTCCCTCTTCGAGACCGTGTCAAACAAGAAAGAAAAATTTCGCAGAATAGAGCTACAAAAAATACTCCCCCGACCCACTCGCGGCACGGTTCCGCGATTCTCAAAGAGATATCAGAGGCAGCAACGATGTGTAGTCGCGTTAGAAGTCTGTTAATCGCGCAAAAGAAGGGGACATATCGCGACGTTAATTAAGAAGGATGTCTGGGAATATTAGCGCAGCCAACCCACCCCCGTCGTTCGTCCCAGGTACGTGAGAGACGAGGGTGCCTTTGCGACACAGCCAGCAGCGGGATCAGGACCACATGGTGTGAGCGAAGCGGCTGGTTCTAACGCGAGTACATTTCTTTATGGCTTACCATCGTCAGGGACACGCCAGTCCCTCGTGCGTACTGGAATTCCTGGACACTCACCTGAAAACAGACAAAGAAGACTCTATTAGAACATCTAGTGATAGATGTGTATCGAGAACAGGGTGGTTTCTATTCTCAAGTACCGGTTTTAAAGTACAAATCTAATAGGTGATGGCCAAGACGAATGAAGACAAAGAAATGTAGGAGTGAGAATGTGTGTGTGTGTGCGTGAGAGAGAGAGAGGGGGGGCGTTACCTATAGTATAGCCATAAGGACATTGTAACGTAGCTTTAGTTTAGTTTAATTTATGACCAGGCCCCTTGGCCCGATGTTGTCCAGGCGCGCCTCGGCGAGGCCGCCTAGGTCAACGTTCCCCTACCTGGGAAAACCCTGGGTAGATTTTGAGTTTAAGGGTAGGTAGGAAAAGAAGCGTTGCGGACAGAGCTAGTTAAACGGTCGAAGGGTAAAGACGGCGCGAAGAGACGTAGAGCGGATTGTTGAGCGGATTCTGTTTATTTCAGTTTTATTGATAGTTAAGTTAATCTCTTATAAATAAAATAACATTTAATCTCCTACAGAAACAATGCAATCTCTTTGTTCTAGTGAAATTGTATCTTTTTCGAAAAAAACACTACGGTAACTTATACGCTGTGTATACTACAACAGTCCTAGAAAATCGAAATTCTTGAAGTATTATTGCACCACTAAGAATTCAGATTGAAAAGACTTTCTAATCATTCAACGTAGTTCCTGGCCGCTTTTGCTGTCGTCCCGGGTAACTTCAATAGACTCGGTATATATCTTTGTAAAGTTTATTGACTGACAGAGCGTACCGCATTCAATTCCAGAATAAGCGCTACGTCGATGTAAATGCGCTCCAGCAGATTAATTTCCGGCGTCTGACGACACACTGACTGTTACTACTTACAAATGTATGCGGGAATTTCGCGTGCTCGCTGATTATCAAAAGAAACAACTCGGGCGTACGTTGGATAGCAAATATTGAAAACAGTGCAGTGCCACTGGTGCACGACATGTTCGAGTCTCTAAAACATTCAAACTGGACCATTAATAGAAGTGGAAAAATAATTAGTTTGGGAAACCAAGAATTTTGTCAAGAAACATTCAAGGTAAAACCGAGGTTAGTGTACTTTTAATAGTAGAGGAAAAACGATACAAAAAATAGGGACAACAATTTCTAATCGTTAGAGACCTGAAGAACGCCGAACCAATACGTCTGAACGATTTTTCCGCGACTTTTTCAAAATATAACAGGACGACCCAATGATTAATTATCCCCCATTACTAATGGAGATTTTTTCTGTACATTTCTGTAATAAAGTGAAAATAAATATAGTGCAGGACGGTTTCTAAAGTATTCTTGGCGGTTAGCTCCGGGACAAGTTCGTTTGAACAGGGACAAGGAACGAATTAATTGGAAGGTGTCCATAATAGCGTATCTGGCATCGTATGTACGTGCGATTTCGTGTCCCCAGGGCGGTCTGTCCCTTTAGTCGTTTCAAAATGCCTTCCGGCAGTGCAAACAACGCTGCCAGTTTCAACATGGTCTCTGCTTGCAGCGTTTACATCGATAGAATTCGTGCTTAGCGACTCGACCCTATTTCGTTCCCTGTTTCCCAGCTGTCCGGGTCTCTTTTCAAGCTGAGGTCCGGTCCTTTGCTTCCTCCGTTATTGCTAACTTGTCTGATTTGCTTGATAAACTTTATTCCTTACGCCGGCGACGGTCCCTTGTTCGACCAACAATAAGGTGTACAAGGATTATGATAAATGGATTAGTATCAGAATTGTAAGCTTAAGGTTTAAAACTGAACAATTATAGCAAGTATCGATGCACACGGTGTATGTGTCCGAAGTAATAGTCACAGTAATATCTCGTGGAAAAGGTATAGAATTTAGGTCATCGAGGTCTTCACGTGTTCCATTCTTCCTAACGTGTCTAATCGATAGAACAGACTCGTTCCTCGTTTCACCGCATTGCAAATTAGGGGAGTTCAAACAGTTACCAGAAAATGATCAGCATTGCCCGCCAGAAAATTCTGATTATTAATAAAAATTGAAAATTACTTTCGTACATTCTTAAAATATTGCAAAATTAAAACAAAAATAAAAGAAAACTGACGAAATCTATTCCGACAAACATTGCGAAAAAAATAACGAACAGCAATTAGGGGTAAGCCACATTTGAAATGAAACGTTAACACTATTCCCGACCGCGAAACGATGTTAATAAGCAGATGTTTTTTGGAAAGCAGGTCGCGCGTGACAGCTCTTCAAAACGCACGCATAAATTGAACGTAGCGTGACGAGCTCGGTTTCCATGGCTTCGTTTTTCGATGTGCAAGGATTTCCAGAGGGATACCGTTTAAATCGCAACGTAAATCTTCTGCCCTCGATTTCACTGACGCTGATTCCACCCCAGCCATCCTGCGATGGCTAACCAATTAACGCGTTTGTTTTCCATAGACACAAAGTGGCCGCAGGAAATGTACTGTTTTTAACTGACGTTTAAACAACCTGTTTTCAGTACGTGAAACACAAAGGTTTCAACTTTTTCAAGTACTCCTCCCACGCACAGGTAAAGTTTGCCTTGTCAAAATCTCATCTTAATTGTTAAGCGAGACTTTAAACCATGAAGTAACCGTATCTAAGATGGGTGAAAACCACTTATAATTTTCTCTTTCGACGCTTCAACGGTGAATAATAAAGTTACAAATAACATTATGCATTTAGCGAGTTGCAGATTTGCATAGCCGTTGTCTGCGTTGTGAAAACAATTACTGACCTTAAGTAGACTGAAATAAATTAAACAGTAATAGCAGTTTTATCAAAGAGGATTACTTTAAAAACTTTTAACGAAGAAAAGTAATAAGAAATTTTAATCCGAGATTCGATTAAAAAGTAAAATGTTAACGTACGAAAACTATTACAATGTTAAAGAACTAGTCGTTAATGTAAAATGACCGACCGGAAATTTTTCACAAAATATGAATGCTACATTTTGAATATTATTATTAATAAGTAATGAAACCAAATCACATAATCTAATTTTAATCTTCGAACCTATAACCGTCTCTACATTTGAAATACTCCCACGCGGAACAGAAGAAAATGATATCATAATAAATCATATTGTCGTCTGAATTAAATTAAATTCCGTTTCAATCCTGATCAATGCAAAAGAAAATTAATTAACTCATCCGAATCCCACTTGCCGAAATTAATTAAATCCTCTGTTAATTATCGTTGATGGATATTCTACAGAAATAATTTTAAAAAATTACTAAACACCTGAATAGGTAAATAAGATTCTACTAAAAATTGAAAATACAGGTGTAATTTCATCTTATCTACTAGCTTGAAAAAGAAATAAAATCAAGCTTTATACCTCAGATTTTCCTTATATTATATATATCACGTACTCGAGTAGCCTCGAGGGAAGAAAAGAAACAAAAGGTGAGCCAGCGGAAGTGCTGTTCCCCACCCACTACCAAAGAAACCGTGTTTCATCCCTCAATCGTAGCGGGCGATGGGTGAGAGTGTTTTCGAACCACGGTTAGAAAACTTACCAGGTGGGATAACGTTGCACCGAGGAAGGGCAATTTATCTTGTTGTATTAGCAAATGGATGATAATGATGCCCTGAGTGGAGGGGGAGGCGGTGTGTTGGGGCAAGAGGTTGGTAGAAACTGTCGGAAGCTTGTGCAAGTAGCTGTAGTTACTGACGCCTGTACGCGGCCAACTTAAGTGTACATGCATTAGTGTTAGGGCTCTTTAAGTCTACGCTGGTATATTCGTGACAATTTGTATCAAGGTGTGCCTTTTAAGACTGTGTGCATCGATACACACCCTCTGAGCTCACCAGGGGGAAGTAAATGCACTGCTTAGACAGCACAGTTGCCGTTTAGAGATGTATTTATAACGAAGTATTTATTTGAAAATATCAAACCTGTCATTTTATTTAGACAGATTTCTTTAATGGACATAGAGGGTACGAAAATTTATGGAACTGACTGTATAACGCAAAAAACTCTTTCAGATTTATTACTCGTGAAAAGAGATTCCAAGACGATCACGAGGTTTTCGGTGATCAACAATAACGGGGACCGAATGAAAAAGAACCGCCAAATCATGCACCGTCAACTATCATCCATCAGCGTCTTCCCTGGGAAGGCCTCCCACGAATTTATCGCACCTACCATTGAACCGTTGAAGCGGTACCGCTGGAACACCTCCGTTTGCGGATAATCGAGGCCCCCACTCCAGGACTTTCATTGTTTATACGCACAGTGAATGCGCCGCGTCATAGAAACATCTGCCGTTACAATACTAATTGGTGCTGGCTGATGGACAGGTTTGTAAACAACCGCGCAAGCATCCGGGAGCCTGGCCCCTTTTCGCTCCACAAAGGCCACCGACTTTTCTTCCTCCCTACAGCGTCTACTTTGCTCGCCTAACAATGGGGATGAACACCCTCGGTTCCGGCAACAATACGCCGACAACGCCGCGTAACGACTCGCAGCCAAAGCAAATTGGCAGTGTCAGTTTTAGCCTGACGTCTTTGACGGTTGCGTGCTACCGTCTTCTAGACGGTTTTAGCCCAAGACGAGGAATAATCTTGTCCAAAGATTTCGTTAAAGCAAACGAAAGCACGGAAAGTGGCGTGCCCTGCGACTCAGACGTTTAGATATCGTTGTACTATGCAACTATCAAATGAATATTCAATCGAGTGTGTCTAGTAATTTCTTGGTCAATTTCGCTGCAAATAATAACTAAGAGTATAGTTTAGATTAATATTCATGGTATTCGATTATGCTGCCACTATAGCTTCTGTGTAAAAGTTGACGCATTATTTAATGTATCACAGAAGACAAGGTAATTAGTAAAAATGGATAGTTAATTTCCCTGACTTTCGGGCCAAGAAAAATTAATGAACGGCTCGACTGATATAAAAATATGCCATGACAAAGGCGATTAGGAAGTGGTGGAACTTTGCGGAAAAAATAAATCTTCATTAGCATTGCGAGTTCGTCGAGTTATCATTCTAATGAATCCTAACGCATCCTTCCATTAATCTTCCTCCGATTCCACGGGAACGTGCATGCATCGAAACAGCACCGCAGCCGTCATAACTCACGCCTAGCGAGTTTCGAATACACCGAGATTCCAATTAAGTTACCAGGGTGGAACAAAGTGACCCACCGAGCAATTAACGTTTTTCCTACCAACGGTACTAATGTCGAACAGTCGACGTACAAAAGACTGGAGTGAAAGTCGAGAACACGCTTCTTTGTTGCAGACATGGACAAGACAACTTGGCTATAAATGGTCGCTACAATCCGATAAATTCCTACTGTGCAGAGCGTTGTTAATCTCGGCCACTTTGTTGTGTACAACTAACTGGCAAGCTACGTGGCTGTCGAATTGGAGAAGACGAGACCTGGCCAGACTTTGCGAACCGATGGGGTAGCCATGATTAGGAAGCCCTGGTTTAAGACTTGGGTTCTTGGAGCGCATCCTATCTACGAAGCAAGTGAGCAGGAGTCACCTGCAACTTGTGCCATTCTAGATCCCATCATTACCGTGGCACAATGCATGATAATCCGATCGCCGTGGAGGAAACGCGATATTCTCGTTCCCGGGGAACAAATCCCCGTCGATAAGATTGAAAAACGGATTACTCGAAGGTCATTGGAGCAGCTCACACGGGAGAGGACCGCAACTGGCTTGAAAAGGATCGACAGCCGCGGCAGCAGTACACCGAGCGGAGCCCATTCAAGTGACATACCTTTTGTGATTTTCTCATTACCGGAGTGGAGGCCCGGTTCTGGAAGTCCGACTGGCTCTCTCCCTCCGGCTGCAGGAACTCCTTTTCAGCCCGTCGATGCTCCTCTTATTTCTTCCTTCCATCGTAGCTTCCACCCTTTTCCACGTGAGCCCGTAATACCTTATAGATTAGTTGCCCGACACCGGGCGTACCTACGTACAAGGAATTACGCCTTTCAGCGGAGGATACGACGTATTTCCTCGCCGGGATCCGAGCGGCTGACTCCCGATGATCACCTGCTAGATCGGGAAATTATATTTCCTAGCGTCAGAGCAATCGCCTTACGACGTCGTTTAGAGCGTCCCTGTTCTCTCTTACCAAGTGAAACCCCACTTTTTGTCCTCGCAACGCGAACATCCTTAAGCCTCTTCCAACAGGACCCTTCAAGGACCCTTCAAGGACCCTGGATCGGTTAAAAAGTTTGCATCGACAGCTAAGACATTGATTCGTAAGACCAATCGATGGTTTCAATAATACAGTCGATTGTCATTGCATAAAAATCATAGTCAGTATCGTGTAGTCAACTTAATTTCATTATTGTCAATGTTATCTGAAAGTCTACACCGAGGAACACGGTACGTATTCGGGAACACGTAGCAGCTATTAATGCGAGACGACGATAGTCGATGGGAAACCGAGATACAACGAAATTAAAGCAAAAGCTGACTGAGCTGTTCTCAGGTTTCCCAGGCTGGAAACTGGTAATTTAAAAAATCAGAATATGCAAAGGTACAGACGACAAAAAGGACAAAAATCCAAGCACGGCTCGTTTGCAGTCTCCCTATATTTACATTTCTCCAAAAAGATTGAATGTGACAAGAGTTTCCTTAAGTTTCATTATAAATCTTTAATAACGTAGGAACCCCAGATCCAATCCTGAAATTTCCAGCTCGGACCAAGACAACGAAAACAAAGGGCGATACGAATCCTACAGTTACAACATGCTACAGTGGACTAGGGAGAGGAGTGAACGCAAACAAAAGGAAATCAATGAAATAACAGAATCCTGAAGGAAGAAAACCTGCAAAAATTCGCGGTGGAACGAGTAACTTGGCTGGAAAAATGGAGAATCCTGTCTTCCCTGAGAGACAGACACACGTCGGAGAAAGGTGAGCGGAAAATAGAGGGCAAAACGAGAACACGGTAACGCGTATAGGCAGAAGGGAGGACGGTTACACGGAAAAAGAGGTGGATTTCATGCAAAGGGGCTGCGCGTGCTAGGGTATTAAGCGAACGCGCGACGGACGTCTGTGCTGCTCGAAAGGGAACGCAAAAATGCGGTCGAGAAAAACGACACGCGCGTTTCCATTCTTTTGTTTCGGCCCGCGGTTTCGTTACGCCGCGGTGAACGCGTTTTCAAATCTCTGCACGATAATGGCTTTGTAGAAACGACTTACAGGAGGAGAGTTTATAATATTCGTAGTAATTTGTAGTCATCGAGGCCTAATATTCTCCTTTTAGCTGATACGATCTGGAAGTATACAGAACGCGATCCTAACATAAACTAAGCAGAGGTATAATTGAAGTTGGAAGAACAATGAAACGGAATAAATCGAGGAGAATTTATAAAAACGTGAGGAAAGGACGAAATCGTTGGATTCATATCGCGTCGACATCCTGGCACTCCTCGCTCTGAAAGTATCAATCCCGACACGCTTCCGGTTTCCGTAATTCCTTGGGGCTAGGATGATCGTTCAATCACGGAGAGCATGCGATGGTTCGGATCCCGAGTAATCTACAAACTTCATCGATGAAAGCTTCCAGGCCTTATAAACGAATTAGATTAATGCCACTGCTTTAGATAAATGGTCCTGATAACGCTGATAACAAAAGCTATGTCGTGTCGACATAGCCAAACGTGATCGACACGAAAGCGACTCAATTAACAGCGACGTACAATTCATGAATTTTACGAGTCGGTCCCAGGATTAAACAATTCAAGAATTTTATTCATTCATCGTGAAATGTCAATATCGAATATTCATGACAAAAAGTGGGTATTGATGATACATACAACATTCGACTATTACGAATAATTGACCATTAAGCAACGATATACCGAATCAACGGCATGTAAATGCCGTTAGAATGGGGGCGACTTCCTCCGAACGCAGATTAATGATCCGATCGATAATAACCGCACATAATCGCTTTAACTAATTCGAAATGCTTTGTTTCGCGTAATATCTTTGACCGACGAGCGATTAATTTACATTCGTCAATATTCCGTTTCGCTCCGTGATAGCCTCTGTTCTATCAGCTTCGAATTTCATGCGGAAGTTGGAAGATCAGAGTCTCAAGTGGAAAGCTCGATGCTTGGTCCGCCGCGGACATCTGGATTAAAGAAGATCGAGTTGTCCATGATCAGACCTGGCTATGTAAGCCCATGTTTCTAGGTTCCAATTTGAATTATTCCTATTTCAAGGTCTCAACTTTCCTAAAAAAGTAAACCACGTCTAAAATTAGTCTCAGACGAACCCATACTATCGATAACAACGATACTAAAATGATGTATTGCTAATAGTACAGTATTTCACACGCTACAGACATAGCTTTTCACATGCGCGCCAGATAATCCACACAGAAACTGTGTGCTTCAAAATGATCCTCTATTTACACGTTGTACATTCGCAACAGAATGATTAATGACGTTATCGCGAAAAGTGTAATCCCCCCTCCGCACAGAACAAATATCATTTCGATATTCCTGCTGGAAGTAAGCTTCGAATTTGACCGCCGAAACTGAAGCGAATTTTCGTTTGACGGAATTGAAAGGACATGAAACAAAATGTCCAGCTACCTATAAATAATGCAGACAATATGTTGCAAAGAATTTCAATTCAACGAAGCCTCTGAACAATGTTCCTGATGTAAAAGCCTCGATTCCTGACGTCGTAACAATAAAACAACCACAACATAAAAAGCCTAATTGTGCACCTTGAAATGTTAAACGCGTTCCAAGATGTTTCCAACGACGCGGATCTTTTCCTAGCCAAGTTGTAAACAGCACCACGATGCACGAGACAATGAAAGCGAGCAAAACCACCGAGAGAGAGAGAGAGAGAGAGAGAGAGAGAGAGAGAGAGAGAGACCTTACCTCAGCATTAGCCGGTTCTAATCGAAACTAGGTAAAAGCTCGTTATCGGAATTGTCTCGAGCTAAGCAGAACGGGGGTAATAGCAGGGCATAATGGGCATGGCTCGTGGCCGTGTGAAACACGGCACGTTGCAAGGAATCATGGTTGGTGGAAGGGCAAGTCAGGCGTTCACACCCCTCCTGCGTTTTAATGGTACGTTTGGAAGCGATGACGGTGTACAGACTATTCCGCCTCGATCGATCCACACGATTACCGTCCAAATTATTCATGAGACCAAACAATGTTTCAGATGACGGCTGATGAGTGCTGAGAGGGACACGGTGCCTCTAACACTCATAGCTAAGGATCTTCTGGACATTCTTCAAAGTCACTGTTCTTTAAGCACTTTAAAGATATACAGTCAGTCCCGTAAATATTTATTTGGTAATATCAAAACTATTATTTAATTTAGTCAATCTTTTTCGATAGACATAAAAGGTAGGAATATTTATGGGATTGACTTTATGTGTCCAGTTTCCAATTTGTATGAAATATTTTCATTCTTTTGTAATGTCTCAGTTGGAAAGCCCTTGTTATACATAAGTAAACGTGACAGTGAACTCGTTAAAAGAAGAAGATACAAGCAAGTGATTGGCATCAAGTCCGGTCTCATAACTTCACCCCTAAAACTCCATCCCAAAACAGAATAGACAGAATTAGTGGCATCACTCCCCGAGGGGTTGGATTCCCTATCGAAACACGTGTCCTGCATTCTTGCCAGAGAATCTACCTAACGCCTTCGGCATCCCTGAAATCCTTCGGCTTCTCTTCCGTAGCCGACCGTATCATCCTGCTCGTTTCACGATTCAGAACGCTCGCTATTCTTTAGTTCCATTTCTCGTCCGCCCACGCCTTATTTCATCGCTGCGTTATGGCGGCAAAGCCAACTCCAATTACATCCGGGGATACCGGATCCCCTGTACGCTCGGCTGGCCAATTGAAAAATAATAGAAGCCCCTCGGATCCTGCCACCCCTTGGCTCCTCTCCATCTCTGTCGGAGCTGCACGCAGTCAACCCCCGCGCATCCCTGGTTCCCGTTGGGAATACGAGGGCAGAAATACGTCAATGCCAGGACGAATGAAACGCGACGGTTTGGGCATGTTCACCCGGAGGAAGAACGAAACAATTTGGACATCGGTGAACACGGCTACCGCGTCACCAGCATTCGGACGACGAGTTTGTTACGGAATAGCAAATTCCGCACAGGTAGCAATTGTTGCGGTCGGGAACGTATCTTGGATGTGGGAAGAAACGAGATATTTGCATAGAGCTATCATACAACCCGTGAGAGAAGTCATCATGTCACTGACTTGTCATGCGGACGAAGGTCTGAGTTAGGCCTGGATTTTGTAGGAAATATTTCAAGAACCGCATGGTGCTTATTGCATCAATGGAACCGCCCGGGGCCGAATCGAAGTTTTTCCTTGAAAATTAGCGAACTTTGAAGCGTTCTATCTTGTAAACTAATAAAAATCGGGTAAATACGTTAAAGCTTAATGAATTCGTCTTGAAATGTACTATCGCATGGCATAAACAAATATATATAGTTCCATTTGAAAAACGAAACTTGACCATCATATCTCGTTAAATAACAAAGTTAACCAAAATTCCTTCACGCTGAAACATGAGCCCCATTTTACCATGCAATTTCCATATTTGAAATTTTCCATTCGGCCGATAGTTTTGGAGTTACAGCTCTTTTTCACTTAGGCTGGAACACCTTGTATGTCTCTCAGATACCCATCCCCCTCGCTGCCAACCCATTCTTATTTCTTTTGTCCGTAGTTTCGCCCGAGTAAACATACAAAAACCTCAAGTGCAATGTTGTGGGTCTCCGATTTTGCATGTCTACTTCAGTCGATACTGTATCTTCTAATGTTTTGCCAACAAGATCTTCAATGTTTTGCCAACAAACTTCGTGTGTAGATATGGACGGAGGACTGAAGAAGAGGACGGAGCGACATGCAAAATGGAGAACACCAGGATTATTTCGATGAGTAATGCAGTATTCGATGCATTTCGATGCACTAAATATGATGCGAATTGCGTCGTGTTTGGTCTCGTTTTAATCAGAAATACGCCAGGAATACGATGGTAACAGTTTTACAACAAAAACGATAATAATAAAAAAAAGTTTGATCGTTGCATTAGCATTGTCTCATCGAGATATCCAAACCTTGATAAACGAACCTTGTCCTTTTTACCAACTCAAGTCACCCACCAAGTAAGTATTCCTCACATTTAATTAAACAATCCAACATCCCACGATCTACTATAAACCAATCCCTCTACCCTTAAATCCTTCCATTAACCCTGTCGAATAGAGTACAAAGGGGTTGATGCTTAAAGTTTTCAATCCATCGAGCAAAATTTAACTATTATGACAACTCCCCCACTCTGGTAATCCTTAATGTATCTCGATTCGAGAGGGACACGAAAACGGTTCAAGAATCCAATAAACGAAAAAAAGTAGAGGATATAGCGATCACGGGCGACGGGATACGTCGCTCGACTATCATCACTGAATTTCGGGATTTCCAAGATATCCCCGAGGCGCGCAGCACGCGCAGGAACCCGGATAAATGGAAAGTGAAAAAAAATGAGCCAGGGACTGGTGATCCCTGTCGGGGAGTCGGACAGCGAACGCGGCAGATGTCGTCACGCTGTCCGCCAGATATATTTCTCGTTTCGAGGTGGACGCGGATAGCATTCGTGAAATGCTCGACGCCGGACCACGCGTTTTCTTATTGCTCACCCACAGCTGGGAACAACTGAAACCGCTGTCGAATCGCGGCCAGATTTTACCCAGCTCCCTGGGAATGAATGTTTCAACGTGGACAATTTTTTTGTTTGGTATTTTCGCGTAAAATTGACAACGTTATATTTTCCTTGTTTTTTATTTTAACGAGTGAAATATGGTTTAGAGATACCTTACCATCTGCCATTTTGGTAATTTTCGCAAAAATTGAAATGTGAGAAGGTCTATTCTTAGAGTATATCGCTATTTACGATATTCTTTTCTGTCCGAAGTACCAACAGCGCGCAACGATCATCCGAAGCTTGTTTCATCACAAGTTAGACAGCTTCGAAAATAACAGAAAATTCGAACCACAGAAAAACTGGTAAACTGAAAAGCACGTCATCAGTGATCCCCGTGAAGCAAGCCAAGTAGCAACCAGCGATAAATGCTAATTAACGTCTGTAACCGGCGTTTACGGCTCGCTGCCATAAATGTCCAATCAAGAGGCAAAGTTTGCCGGGCTGCAACGAGCCCGCTTCTCCTTAAACTGTCGAGTTAGTTTCCGGGGTAGTTCCCAGCATTCGTTCTTTCCCTCTTTCTCCGCCCCCGATCCTCCCCTGGCCGGCGCTCGTTCCTGTCGGCTCGTCTCACCGGCTCCCGTTTCTCTCGTCACATTTCTAAGTAAATTTCGTTGTATAATTAACGTTTAATATCCGCCAGGGCCGCTTCATCCCTCATCCTCGGCGCGCCTTTCGCGGTTTGCCTAAGAAGGGCGCCGGATCGGTGACTGAGCTCAGCCCGCGATTCCTCGCTACGAATTAACTGCGACAACGCAACGTAATCTGAACGAAACAGGGACCGATCCTTGTCTCACCTAATCGCGGCTAAAGAGGTTCATTAAGACGACGATTGTCGACGAAGGATTCTCTCCCTGTTCTGGGTTGAATCTTTCATGTTTCGTTCCAAGATATTTATGATAGTCAGTGGCACGTTGGAACGAGTATCGTGTTTTTAAGAAACAACTGCTTATGGTGGTATTGCAACAAGTTCAAAACGATTTCATAAGAGCAATCGTGGACTGTCTTCGAGCTTCGAGCAGTAGAGGGCTGTTTTCGTGCACTCGACGTAAACCGAAGCTACTTTGGATGGAAAAAAAAACGCTCAGAAACATCTCTCAATCATCCCAGGCAGAAACCGAGAAGAGAACGCTCTGATGGGAGAAATTAAAACGAAAAGCCAGATTAATCCGAGTTGGCCTGGGAAGAAGAGAAAACCAGAAACGACAAGGCGGAGGTGAACATAACCAGAAGCAGGAAGGGGGAAGGGTCAATGTATGAAAGTGCCCGGAGCGGCTGTCAAACCAATTAAGCTCGTCGCATTGTAGAGGCTGCTTTTAGAGGCTTTGTTGCAAACCGGTGGTTATGGCCGCGCCGTTGCGTCTGTAATGGATCAGTTTTATGGGTGAACATGGACAACCATCGAAGCGCCCTACGGACCCACAAAAGCCGACCGCGAAGTTCCTGCTGCATTATACTCGAATGGCCGCGACGGTGCCCGTCAGATTGTTCGGGCTACGATGCGGATCGCGCGTTTAATAGCACGTGAATTCAAAATAACGACAATTCGCTAGAACGTCGTTTCAAGAACACCGCGAATAAATGTGGCGAAAGCGATAAATGTAAAGTTTTCTTATCGAAATGGAATAAACTATCAAAATATGAAGTCAATTCGTTCGATGGAATCATTTGAGAAGGGTGGATTCTACCTAGAGACGGGTAGATTTCCAAATTCGGTAGAGAATCTGACGCACCCAAACGTACCCTCCGCCGTGAAAAAAGGACCACGGGCTGGCAAGTTGTTTTCAATAGACACCGGAGCCGAAAGTATGAGATCCATTGACGTGGATCGCTTTTCGCGATCGATGCAGCATGGACGACCGCGGCGAAATCATTGAATAGCTGAAAGCGGCGTCCGCCATAATACACTTTCCATCGCCATAACGGTGCTCCCAGTGAATGTACGAAGGCGCAGATTATGTGCACCCCCACCGTGCACGTACATAAAATCCCTTCGTCTCCTCCCCCGCACGCTCTCTGTGTCTCCTGTGCTCGCTCCCTCCACCGACTTTCCTCCTTCGAGTCTGATCTCCCTCCAGGTAGCTTCTCTCTTTTCCTGTCTGTCATCTATCTGGCTCGCTGCGAATCGCGTGTGAACGCCACCCGGTACGTGTGTGATGTGGTATTTCCAAGAGAACGTTAATTAATAATTTAATCGAAGAGCCTGTTTCGGTCCTGCAGCGTCGGATCTGCAGCCTCTCTAATTAAAACCGACCCCTCTGCGAGGCTGTTCTCCCCGAGGCACGCGAGATCCACACACCCACGCTCCTTCTGTGGCACACACGCCTCTGTGGGAAATAAGAGAACACGATGGTGTCCGCTCGCGTCGGGACACGGCGGCTTTCATCGCCCACGGTCCATTGATCCTCTTCACGCCGAAAATCTGATTTCTGCTCAGGGTCGAAGGCCCCTACTTTGCACCCCGACAGGGATTAAGCTGCTTGTAATTTGCGGCGAACACCCTCGGTTCTTTTTACCGATTTTCGTGCCAACGATGTCGCCAGCAAGAATATTACTTTCTACGTAGCTACAGTCCAATGAGCATTCGCATCCTATGTGTCTGTTGATGAAATTTGACGGTCTCATGTTTCCAAATAAATTGTTCATCTAATATTGTAAAGAGTATGTATATCAGTCCGAGATGTATGCACAGGGAGTCATCAATGTCTAGCAGGGCGATGAGCAGACGGTAGCACTTTGTTGGCATCGCTGATGGTCCCTGATAAATCTATAAACGTCGTCGTCGTTTCGTTCATCTGCATCTCTCCTCGAGGGGTAGTTTCTCAGACTTCTCGAGACCACTCATGATTCCTCTAATGGACTTTCAGAAAATTAGACCATGCGTCACGTGGAAAGCTCGTATTAATATCGTCACCGGAGTTTTCATCCCCCTTGGGGACCAGTATTCGAGGAGACGCACGATGATTCAGGAGAAAATTACGCTAGTCACCTTAAACTTTTGCTGGTTCAAGTTCTCCCTAATACCACTCCTATTATACATCTTCATAGCAATGAATCGTTTAGAAGAGAAATAGAAAACTAGTGTTTGTGCTTCCATGTATTGTGGGAGTCTAAACGAAAAATAAGGCATGGGGATTCGAACCTACGATCCTCGGATCCACAGTCGACCGCTTTACCTACGCGACCAATCCCGTACCCTACGTTTCGTGTTTTTATTTGACTCCTTATTGTTGGGTATGGGAGGCGCGGATACTACAGTATATTAGAATTTTTAAACCGTGCCATACTAGATATTGTAAGCAGCTATTGAAATTAGCTTGCGCGATCACGGATCATAAATGAGCCTGGCAATAAATGTTTAAACATCCGAAAACTGCGAAGATATAAGAACAGCGCAGCTAATCTCAAATTGAAGCGAATTCATGGGGTATGGGTTCGATCCCGAGAGATGGGTCATTTCTCGGTGCCTTTTGGCTGTGAATCACTTCTGGGACTCGGGAGGAGGACTGGAAAAGCCTAATCGCGTTAGGGCGGCCAATCCAGGCCCTTGGATAACCGGGGAGAGCTGGCTAGGTGCTCCGGAAAAAATGAAATCGTGTCCTACGATTAATGTTTAAAAAGGCGTTGCTCCATTCTCGGAATTACTCTTGGCTGCGTGACCCCGTGGCGAAGCTCCGAGAATGAACTGGAATTTTTCTCCCGGCTTCAACGAGATTAGGTTGCTTTCATGGCGTCGTAAATGCCTTACACGTATAGTCCCATATTAATCCTTCCGGTGTCCAGCGCGCGTACGTGTTTAGCAAATGGGGTTTAGGAGACTCTGAATAATGAAGATCCTTACGCACACTGTTCAGACGCTGTTGCCACTGTTCCATTGCAAGTGCAGGTAGCAATGTGCAATGTCCTCGAGTTAGACACAGGCAACTGGAAAATCCACAATGTCATTCCTGGAATCCATAAAGTACACGTCACGGGTGAAAACGGTTAATAATTATAATTTCCGGTCTGGGTTGGATCCCATGAAAGAAGAAGAAGAAGAAAGCCACGAGACCTCTGCCCCTAGCGGCCGACAACCGCGACAATGGCGGCGGTTGCGGAAAGGAACGCAATTGAATGCCATCCCAATGTTTTTACCCATCAATTCTCTGGTTGGATTTTGATAAAAAAAGGAATCACAGACAAATCCAAAGGACACTTTCCCAGAGAATACCAGGAATCTTTGGAAATCCTGAAGCACCTCAACACCAATGGGGACACGCCCTATAATTTGAACCCTATCTGGAATGCGATCCTCCCAGTTTTTTGTTTTTTTTTTTACTGTTCGGCCGAACAATCTGCTGCTATTAGTGTCCAGTGAACTGTGCATGAGTCAGATGATTGGTAGTCGATGAACCGTGAGCACGGGTACCTTAAAATGTCCCAGATGCTCCCAGAGAGCGCATCAATAACAGTGTGTCATTTGATCCCTGAAGTGTCCATAGCCGGTAAAACGCTCAAGTATTCGCTATAAATTGTTAAAAGTAACCTGTACGTGACAAAAACAATTGACAATATTATTCGAACGATCACTTCGACCTAACGTTTGATACTTTGACCAGCATCGGAGGGCTCGTTACTCTTGGTAGATGAAGAAGCGGATAATCGACCAGGCGCGGAGTATTTTTAACGACGTTCGACAACATGGAACGACAGCATTATGGTGGAACGAAACGCGGGAAGAAAAATACGCTTCCGCTCGGTTTGAGTCACGGGATCACCTATCTAATCGAGATATCTCGATTTGCACGCTCCAGGGACTTTCGACTTCCGTAGGACCGGGACGCGCAAACGAGCAGCAAAATCCGTCGCGCGTAAATTTCCAAAGCCCCACCGTCCCCCTCCCCCTTCTCTTCCCTCAGTCGTCGTTCCGCCACTTTTGCAAGGGATAAGCGGATATTCCCGGTCGACGGGCGTGAATTTCTTGGATTCCTTGGTCGTCGTGGAAAAGAGAGAAACACGTAGGAGAGCATCTGTCATCCGGCGAGGAATAAGAAAATAAGAGGAAGCAAACTCCGATTCGTCGAATCGATTCCAAAGGAAAGGCAAGATGGGGGAAGCTGGACGAAGGGTCCGAGCATTTTGTCGTAAGATTATTTCTTGCCGAGTATCGATAAACTGTTCGTTTAACCGTTTAATCGTGAGTTAACTCGTGCATCGTAGCCAACGTGTTAACCAAAGTGTGTTCTTATTGGTCTGTTGCTACAAGCTGATGTGTTTGTAAGGAATTGATAAGTAAACATAGGTGTGACTATTCTGCGTGAATGTGACGGAGGTGGATGTGTTTGTAAGCGATTGTCGAGTAAACCTAGGTGTGTCTAGTTTGCATTAAAGGGGGGAGGAGCTTTCGCCCTCTGTGCATTGTACCGAGATTCCTCGCAAACTGGTCAGCTGCTGGATAACTGAGGGGCCAAGAATCATGGTTAGTTGAATTAATAATAATTTAGCGTAATCATTTTCGAAAACAATTGTAGGCGTCCAAAGCAGCTTGATTCTTAAACATAATCTCAGTTCCAAGCCCCCAGCTCGGGGGAGTAGTTTTATAATTGCACCAAACTGAACATTTTGTAATTAAATTTAACTAATTTACGGTGAAAAATAAAATGCGAAGTTGCGCGAGTTAATTTCACATCAATATTTCGCAACCATCGCCCCAGCGTATTCGAAACTCCAAAACTAACTTTTAAACAGCCCTCATGTGACCTATTGAAAAACAGTTTGGGTGAAACGAGGCAAACGGTACGACAACCTCAATTGCCAACCCCCTTTCCCTTGTGCAAAAGGTAGATCGTTTGGTGTAACGGGGCTACAATTAATAAACATTCGCCACTAGTGAACCATAACAAAATTAGTGAAATTGAAGTGTCAATGTCGTTCGACTGCCGACTCTGAATTGCGCGCCTTCGCCACGTTTAATTGGCGTTCGATCGCCGTTTCAATTTTCACCAAAACCGGCCGATCGAGCCAATTCGTTCCAGCTGCAAACGTGTCCTGGACATACCTGTCCATCTCAAAATTACGTGTTTCCACGTCCTTTGCGTTTGAATTTTTTCCTCCACGACGTATCATGTTCAGGTCAAACGCATTTGCAACAAGAAAAAATGGAACCAATTTTGACTTTCAGAGCTTTCAATTTTCAAATCTTCAAACTTTCCAAAATACAAAGTTTCAAAAAATTCATGTTCTCTTTTTGTCAAAAGAGTAAACATTCAAATATTCACTTTTCAAAACCTTCAGGCTATCAAATATTCGTATTATTTTATTTAGAATTGTTGCAACTAGTTTTCAATTTTTAATTAAAAATATTTGAAAGTTACTTTCAACATCGAAACCATTTTTAATTTTAATACTCGAGGATGTTTTAAATTATTCAGAGCGAAGTACGCTCATATTTTGAGTTGTTGTGCATTTATAAAAGCAATTCTAAATGCTGAATTTTGTATTTCCAAAAAAAAAAAAAAAAAAAATGTTCATTTATTTTAAATTGAATCGAGGTTCAAGAGAATCACGGTAATCGATCAAGAATAGTATAAATACTTGATTTCTCATTTGTTCAGAATTTTCAAGGGTTTTCGAATAAGTGCTTTCTACTCCCATTTTAAACTTCTCTCTGATTAAAGTTTCCCTTATGGACTTGTTACCGTAGAATTTTTAAAACTTGATTTTTTCAACCACCAATCCCTTCTAACTCCTCTTCTTTTTCAGTGTAGTGTAAGTTTTCGCGAAAGGGTGGCAAGTTGCATATAAAATGGCGCAACGTCGACGACCTCGAGACGTAAACAGTTTCCACTTTTCCTTGAGAAATTCGTAGCATTATCATGAGCAAATTTGACTTTCTGGCTCCCCTCCGACCCTCTTGCCGATCGACGGGGGTTCTCGTGGCAGCGCAGAGTAAGTTCGCGGTATAACCAACTGCTCCACTCCCAGGGGTGGCGAAGCCACGTGCATCATCCACCTTTTCAGCATCCGCTTCCAAACCACTTCGGGATTGACTATGCATCAGCCGAATTCCGGCGGTTCGCATAGTCCATTCCGCCTACGCGCCTACGCTTGAATTCCATCGCAAACCGAGTGGAAAAGTAGAGTCGAGCATGCTACCGACTCCCTCTATTTCTCTTCTTTCGTTTTTCCTACACGATCGGTCCGATACCATGACTAATGACGCGATTCAAATTAAGCGTAGCGCATGATGTTTTCAGCTGGTTTCCCGTGGGTTCTTTTCCGAGAAAAAATTTCAAAAGACATCCTCGATATTTTGAGAGAAAGTCAGGAGTAACGTGGGATTTTCTGCACCATCTAGATATCTTCGAGAGCTCTTCGGCGTTCCTGCATCGATACGCACTTCCAAGCGAAGACAAGTTTTGATACACCACCCGAGAAAGCTTAATCTTCATTCGCGAGAGAATGATAAGTCACCACCCCTGTAAGAGAAGACTTCTGAACGCCTAGTAGAGCATTTTCTTCCTGCGCATTCCTTGCAGATTCCAATTATCCCTGACAAGGCCGGCCAAGACTTCCCATGGCGTGGTGCAATCACCCAGTTGAAAAGAGGTCCGGCGCGTTGACAGGAAGGACGAGATGATCTGAGGGGAAACGAGACGTCGACCTTCGTTGAACGTCATCGGCATATGGACGCCGAAGCGTCCCGCCGTTGCCAAGCCTATTATCGTGGCCGGCCAAAGCCGCAACGTCTATAATACATTGTGCCGTAAACTCGATTCAACAAGAGTGGCTGCCACGCTGCTCAGGATCTGGCACCGTCGACACGCTGGACATGAACGTCCCTGCCATTGTCGTCGTCGTCCACCGCCGACCCCCCAAACCTGACGCTTTAATGATTTACATCCCTGACACGGTGACGCCTGTTTTGGCCTAACTGGGTTTTCGAGTTTCCGGATGGAAACATCAGAGGCAGTCAGTCAAATCGAAGTGGCACATTTGCCTGCTGCTTTTTGCCAAATAACTCGTTTCAAATCCCTCATTGTCATTTTATTCCAATAGTTCTTTACTTGAAAAATCGAGTTGCAGATTTGGATATTCATAGACCTTACGCGCTGTAGATGAGCATTTTCTTTGCGAGCTAGGTTCTTTTAGATAATGGAAGCTAAGCCGGATGAAAGAAGGCATCCTGGAAGAGTTCAGACGCAAATGAAATGATAGGGAAACGGTTCGCGGAACCAGGGACACTTATCATCATCCTTGGTTCCTTGGTCTCCACCGAAATAACATTTACCTAGGAAACGTTTCGTCGGCGCATTTCAAGCTCGCGTCGCTGCACGTTCCAGAGTTTCGAGCACACGTGACAGAACGATAAAATAAATGTCCTAACGCTGCCATAAACCGGTCACGTAGCCGAAGGGAATCGCATAACAGCGTGACATTTGTTCGGGGAGAAATGGCAACGCGATCAGATTTGCATACCAGGATAACTTCCCGAGATTCTAAGAACGAGAAATAACCTTCAGTTTTTTTACGATTATTATTACTTACGAAAAAAAGAGGTAAATACAATTGCATCCGTTAGGTTTAATTATTACGGCCACAGAATGTTAGGCTCCGTGCTTAATGAAATTCTTCCACTTTTAGCGGGAAATAGGGCGTAGGATTAAATTCCAGGTGCAACCACAGACAACGTTCGCAGATAAAATGCGCGAGGTGCAATTTCCATTATATAAATTTATCAAACTAATAACGGCTTCCTTTGGCGAGCAAAAGGCGAATTGCGTCGACGGAGCAAAGAGGAATTACGCACTGCGGAGCAGAGCGTCGGGGGACGTTTAATTGAAACGACAGAGGAGCGAATAAAAAGCTAACGAAGAAAGAAACGAAGAAAGGAAGAAAAACGAAAGAAGGACGACAAGTCTCTGCTCATCTCGTGGCCACTAGCTTGCAACCTGTTGAATCACAAGCCACTTAGAGATGGGAAATCACCAGAAACGGTTCTCCGTAACCTCAAAATTATGGGGAATCCCCTTGCAATTAATTCCTAAGCAAAATTCCTTACATATTCCCCAACTGCAATTTTTCCCTACGACAAGCTACCTACTTTCAAATTCGTTTGTTGAAGATTGTAGTTTATAAAAAAATAGGAGAACGTTGGTTTTTTAAACAGTAGACAGGAGTAAGGATATAACAGCAAACAAGAATTATTGACACGCACTGGAATGAATAACGATTATTGGAAAAGATGCTTTGATTAATGTTTACCGTGAAATTAAGTTACATGGATTTCAAGTGTAGACGTTGGAAAGCGAGGACAAGGGCAGCCAGCCAGTTTATTTCTTCTGACACGTTTCTTAGTGCTGAAGAATCGAATGCCGAATGCAGCCAGACCTTCTGCCTCAAGGATGAATACTTTTATGTCTGGACATTTTTATTCTGCCATTTTTCTTTTGCAAAGAATACAAATGTTGGACTTCAGACAACATCTCAGCAAAGGATGACCAATCTACATTGTGGACAAACTATCTACGTTAATTTCTGTGTGGATTTTATTAGCTCAGAACAGATACGATAAAGATTTAAATTGAGATATCCTAACAAAGAGACCCAACACCCGAAGAACTTGGTAGTCGCGCAATATCTCGTAATATTTTACAGAAAGGTCAACAATCTGCGAATCACGGCGATTGGATAGTCGCGGCAAGTATATCGTGTTTGTTTGCAACTTCCAGAACAAACAAAGTTGCGAGATTACGTGCAGGTTGCTGGATACTATACCGACTGCGTAGATGGATTTACATGCAGCCTCTATTAATATTAAATCCATCCAGACACGCGATAATAAACGCAGGATAATGCATAAGGCTTTCTTCTTTCAACAAACGAAGAAGCAAGCATTTATTCTAAAAATTGCTCATTCGGAACTGAACATTGTTATTTCTTCAAAGTGTGGAACCACGTCAGATTTAACTACGAAATGACTTGCAAGCGTCGAACGTCAAGAAAAAAGAATGGATAGTAAGTAAAATGGGAAAAGTAATAAACTGCAGAGGGAGATTCAGAAATAAAACTTCACTGAAGAATCCTCCATGCGTGAAGTCTCGAAGAATCTTCAGAGTGGAATATAACAGAGAAGTACGGATGGAAAGTGCTTGCTTTGTGATAGGAGGTAGAGAAAGGGAGTGCAGAAGGTGGCAAACCGAAAGGAGACGAGTAAGAGAGAGAAAGGGAGAGTGCAACGACCAGCAGCCGGCTCTGCAACACTGCACACAAAGTGGAAACGGTGTGGTGATTCACTGGTGAATCCCTGTGGCATTCCAACGCTTCAAGGTTGAAGTCAAGACACACCTAAGTGTTCATTCTCGATTTAGAAATTCCTACTTCACCCACTCTCCCAAACGAGCAAGTCGAGTTTCTAACGCGAATCTTATGTAACGTGCAAAATTCAAATTGTAATAAATGAATATACAGGGTGTCCCAAAAGTCGGGGAGAAGCCGGAAATGAGGGGTAGCTGAGACGATTCTGAACAACAATTTCCTTTGCAAAAATGTCGGATGGGGCTTCGTTAAGGAGCGCGCGTAGACCGTTCGAGCGGCCGCTCGATTGGTCGGGGTTTTCTCTTAATATCTCCTTAACGAAGCCCCATCCGACATTTTTGCAAAAGAAATTGTTGTTCAGAATCGTCTCACCTACCCCCCATTTCCGGCTCCTCCCAGACTTTTGGGACACCCTGTATACATTTCAGAAACAACTCAACCGAAGAACGTGAAATTTTCAAATTCGCATAGGATATATTTATATACAGAATATTTCGCCTAACTTGAGTATCTTATACCGTTCGTTTTGGGGGAACTGTTGCAGGAATTAAAATAAAATTTCCCACCGGTTCAAACGCCACATCAAACCCCACGAATCCTCTGTGTCGATACGCAATCGAGATTGACGACCCGGAATAAATTTTACGGCGCGATTCTTTTATGGTAGAGTATATGCGTGATGGGGAAAACCCGTGTAGGGAAATCGCGCGACAGTTGGCCAGATTGGCGACGCTCGCAGTTTGAAATCGACGCGATACGCGGCGTTCGGATTTACTGCCGCATCTTTATTGTTGTATCCACAGGAAATGTAAAAACGTGTCGCATAGCGAGAGAGGGGAAGTGGAAAGTTAATTTCGTTTCGTTTTATGAATGATGGATATGGAAAGAAAATTTGCAAGAATATGTAGGAGGTTCAAATAAATATTGCTCGATGCCGTGCAAAAGTGTTTTATTCTCTGCCAAAGCCAAACGCGAACTGCCGTGGCAAGACAGTCGCCAATAATCGCCGAATCGAGACAAGTGCTCGTCGCTTGTCTAGGTCGGGCGCCGAAGGTACAGGTTGTCCCAACCAAAAATGCCTACAAATATAAGATGAGAGAAGTGATCACCTAGGACGATCTTTCTACTACATGTTCAGAATATTAATGAACTTTGTCGGTCAAGAATGAATATTATATCCAACAGCATGCATAGCTTACCAACAGTAGCTCCTATTTATGAGTGGCTTTCTGGCTCAGAATGCGCCAAGTAAACAAACAGTATCCAGACGTTATACAGAACATACACTAAACAACGAGATTTCATAGGGCGCGTGTAAAGTTTGTTACATGTAAATATGTGAAACTTGTTAATCAAAGTTCAAAGCAAACATTGCTCGTGCAACATATTCTCCACCCACTCCGGCGGTATTAATTCCTCCTAACGGAGAGCGTGCATTACAAAATATGACCAAACATATGATACTCGCCATTCGACTTGTTAACTCCATCGTTCACAGCTTATTAGTATAATTAGTTTTCAATTTCAATAATTATCCCGAAAGAATGCGTATTCCAAGGGAAAGCATAGACTACCTTATTTGCGAATTCCTCGTTTCCTTCAAGAACGAAGAAAGAAAAGTGAAGAAGAAATGTTTGCTTCGCCTTGAAACGCAACGTTTAAAAGATCTAAAAAATATTTTAAACGGTGAACTTGAAAGGAGCATTGAAGTCTCCGTTAGTCCGATAAAAGTCCATTTCCATTCCTCTGGTATTATCGAGGACTTAAATGGAACAACAGACGATCGTTCGCGTTCAGAGTCGTAATGGAACGGCGGTGTTTCGCTGCTTTATAGAAAGTAAACGGTCACATTTCCAGGTGGTGGCGCGACGGCAGCGGAAATACGAAATGCTGAAAGTGGAAAGGAACGACACGATGCTAAGGGCTTTCGCCTGTTTCTTGGCTGTCACATTATCCTGGCAGCTATCGGTAACGTGCTACCGCGAATGTCACACTTTCTGAAAATCCTGCAGCCCACTTTTCGACGCCATATTTAAGGAAAGACGGAGCTGGAGGACTTACCATAGGCAAAGAAGGTTAACTGCTTGAAGATATACAAGATATACAACCTCAAGATTTAATTTTTAATAAATGTACATAAAAAAGAAACGAACGTTAAATGCGTATTGTACTCCAATGTTAAATACTGTCGAGCTATTATTCTCTTCGATTAGAATTAAAACACCCTAAAGTATTACGATGTATACGTTGGTATTAATAATGGAGCAACACTAATCGTTTATAATAAATATCTCTAGTCACTTCAAAGGCAAGAAATTCTCTGGACAAGTGGAGAAAGGAAGTGGAGGAAGTATAAACATGTGAACGGTGAAAAAACAGAGGGATTTTGGTGAGCCATGGTGTCTGCGGTGACACCCTAGCCTAGACTGCCAAAGTAATGTGACAGCAGAGAAACAGGCGAAAGCCCTTAGCACCAGCATCGCTCTTTTCGTCGCGGAACGGTTCCCTTTTATTCGCTCCAACGATTTCACGACGAGTAAAACTTGCCAAGGCGGAAGGATATCGGAGAAAAGCGAGATCGAAGAGACCCTCGACACCTTCTGCTGGAGTTGGAACTCGCATCCCAGACTTTATACGCTGCAAATTATTTTTAGACCGAGAACACTACCTCCTGAACCAAAAACGATCGTTTTTGGGAAAATTCAAATGTTCTATAAAAGCTGTGTTGAAAGCATCGACTTTCGAGAATGCTCCTGATATGTTACTTGTCTAAGAAAACGGTACTATAAAAGGAAATATAAACAATTTTTAATCTAAACAACTAAGAAAGGCCCAATTTGTCTAAGAAAATAATAATATAATGCATAGTTAGGTCGAATTCGGTCTGCGGAGTAATACGACCGAGGGAAACGAAGTCGAATGTTTATTCGATCACGTCCGTTCAAAAAATATTCTTCCATCCTGAAATCAACTTTTTTTCCGCGCGCATATTCGCAGGAAAGGTGGGAGGTGGGCGCATAAACATACTTATCGTTGGCGAGATTTAGAACGCGAGTGGAAACCCCTTGGGTTTCGCTTGAGCCGGGGGTGCAAAGAATGCAGACACATCGGGAGCTACATGAATATCTCAGTCGGCTTATTTACATACTTCCTCTGCAAGTATTCACCGGTAAAATGTTCGATAGGATTGAAGCAGACTGCAACTAGCGATGGTTTCGAGTTACCACAAGAAACGCCACGACACATTAAAATCCAAAATATCTAGATTAAACCAAAGAGTACAGGCACATTGTTCCACAAATATTTTGTATTGCTTGATAAAATCAATATAACAATTTCGTGAAATTTTTAATTTAAATGTCACGGGTGCCATCGATGAAAATTTATTTCCTTCGAGTGCAAGAGGATTCAAAAACGTACGGGAAAATTGCGATTACTATCAACGACCAACGATCTATTCGAACGAAATTGCTGATGCTTGCAAGTGATTTAAAATGGAATCGAGTCATCGCTAGCTGCATCCAAAGGAGGAAGGGGGAGGGGGTAAGTATGAAGGGAGGATAAGCGTATGGGATTGTCGCGTATGTCGTAGATTTCTCGTCGCTGTAGAAACGCATCGGATTTATTGAAGGGAAAATATTTCGTGCTATTGTGAACGAGATTCTTTGCAAGAAATTCTGCAGGAGTTTGAATACGATCTGCGCAAAGCGGATCCTAAAGCCTTTTGCTTCAGACATAATCGTTTCAAGCTTGGAACGGACATAATACTATAAGGATGAGATTTCGTTCGACTGATCCACGCTATAAAATTGTTCGAAAAGCGATCGATAACGTTATCATGGCATAAATAACGAGGGGAAAATTGTGCGAGTTAACGGGATCTTTTAATTACATTTTCATGAAACAAAATGGAATTTGTAGCTTTGACAACAGGTTCGAAAAATAAAGTCAGGGTAAGCAACAAAGTTTAAATAAACTATCGGCTGTTGACACATGGTTAATCAAAGCTTGTTTAATATATTATATTGCGAAATGACTATGAACCGAAATTTATACTTCCAACCCTGTTAATTCTGAGAGATCGAGAACTGTAAAGCACCTGCAAATAGCACGGTGGAGATCAAATATGCTCAAACGTATGTCGAGGGAGCTCAGTCGAGATGAGATTGAAAGTAATTCCTCAGGAGACCAAACATAACTCCACTTTTTCCTACGATGCGAGCGCACGCAATAAAGCAGCAGCCATGGCCGCGTTTGACTAAGCGAGTATCATGTCGTGGAATAATTAAATGCCAGCCAGAGAGAACTCGAGCATTAAGTAGACTTAGAGGTTACTTTACTCTTCCCTTACACGTCTTAATAATCTTTCCAAGATTCCCAGGGAACATGGAAAGCCCGATGAAAGGGATGAAAGCGGTCCCGGTCGCTTTTCCAGCCACGTCATATTGCGGATTCGTGCGAGGAGAGCAAGCATAATTCTTCTTGGTCGTCGCCGACGGTCAGGTGAGAAATAGAAAGAGGGAGATACCCTTCTGCCCTTTAATCCGCGGGGTGCCCCAACCAGGCAAATTCCTTTTCTCAAAATAAACGTGCCGACCAACGAGAAACAAGAATCCCAACTGGTTTTGCCCTAAGCGGTCCCCCCTTTTCGATTCCAGGACCTAAACAACCGCGACACGCCTGACAAAGCGTCGTAAATTAATTAAAGAAGATGTAAATTCAAAACTTGAACTTTGCTTCGGTATAATAAAAAGTTTCCAGTCAAGGTAAGTCCATGGTACGATGATCCCTTGGTGTCATGCCTGATATATCCCAACGTTTTCGCCATCAATTCTGTCAACCTACTCGATAAAGTCCCACTTTCCAATCCCTAGTGATTGGCTGCCTCTGACCCAGCTGCTTTGTTCAGCTCTGCTTCCTCAAGGTCTTTGCTTCGAGTATCCCATTGTATGAGCTAGTACGTATATCGATGAAGTTTAGTGTATTTTCGAATAACGTAACTGGACTACTCGCAAGCAGAGAGAGTACGTTCGCTGGAAAGTTTGAGGCGGCACGTTAATGACAGGAAACCAGCGATATGAACTTGACGGCTCGGTACCGCATCGTGCACCACAGTAACGTACCGACAAACCACAGGTGCCCTGACGAAGAGGTGGCCGCTACGTTCCCATCCCTTGCCCTCCCCACACCTCTGGCTCACCACCCTCTCACCCCCTCATTATCTCCCGGGTTATGCACTTCGGTTGTGCAAAAGCCCCGCGATGGGGGTGGTCTCGTTAAGAGAGGATTTTCTCGGTGAAAAGCTCTCTGGCTTGACCGCAAATTCGCCCCACTGATTTTCACGATTTTTATTCAACCATCCCAAGGATTAACCCTCTATGGACCGGCGTAGCTTTCGAATCATATACTACATTGACTTTTTATTGAATAAAATTTTACTTCAAATATATTTTAGAAAAGAAAAATGTTTCAAGCAAATCTAGGTTCACGTTCTCTGCTTTTAGAATCTTCAAACTTTAAACTCTTCTATGGTACGAACAAAAAGTAACCGCTCAATTTTATATGCGGCTAGGATAAACAAAATTTGGAGAAAATAGAGGAAACTGTTAAACTTTCCAAGTCAGTTTCCTCATTGGTGAAAACACGAGAACTATAAAGACCAGCAGGGACACCGATAAGATTTCCAAAGAAAAGCAATTTTGAGGAACAGTCATCGTGGGAACGCAGCATCCCTTCAAATCTAACAATCCCCTAACGCTTTTAAGCTTTTGAACAAATTATTGCAAAATTTTATTCAATCAGCTACCTGTCTTTGTTGAATAGTGTCCCAAACAGTAGAATTCCAGGCACAATTACTAATTGGATATATTCCATTTAAAAAACTGAAATTAATTTTGTCCGACCTAATTTCCAGCTTTGGTGGAATTAAATCGATAATTGATCCAATGAATTGTTAATTTAATAATGCAACGGGTGGCACACACAGCGAATGAGAACAAAGAATGTCGGCAGAGAAGTAAATTATTGGTACAAATGTTTATGCGTAATTAAATTATTTATGAATATTCCTGTAGCAAATTCTCGATGGTAAATTGTAAGCTAACAAATTCAATTTCCGATTGCTGAATAATGACAAAGTATTAATTTTTATACTGATTCTCACTCACCAGTAGAAGCAGGATTCAATGATTCAAAGACAAAGTTCAAATGCTTACCTGTAACAAAAAAGGAAAAACTGTTATCGAACCCAAGTATAAAGTTTCAAAAGTTTCGTTGAAATGTACTCAGCCATTTAAATGTAATTACGTTAAGAAACATATTTTTGAAACAATTTTTTTCCCTCTTAAGCAGTATAATTTCATTTTGAGCGCGACAAATCATGGTTGAAGATTTCCGGAACGGAGGGGCGTCAAAGAACGGATCAGTGACGGAGGACGGTTTCTGAAAGGAAGGACGAGCGTCCCGGCGATAGGAATCTCGAAACCTGAATGCCTCGTCAAGATGTCAGCTATTGAGATGAGAACGTTCAGCCGTGAAAGCTTTTAAATTCCAGCGAAACCCTTTCGGGGCCAGCCCCCCTAAAGTCTGCCAGAAATTCAATCTTCGAAACTCGGTGGGATCCTGATACCGTCAGGACGCGGAACGACGTCATGAAAAATTTTCACGACCTACGATCCGTCTTCATTGCAAAATGAAGATAACATGGCCGAACAAATGGAAAGTTATTCATTTTTTACGAGTTACATCGTAGATAATGCCTTCTTAAAGATCTAACAGAGATGTTTCAGTAAAATTCCATTGATTTTGAGCTTGAATATTACAGAAAATGAAAATGGACGAGGAACGATTGTAAAAATTCTTGGTCCCTAGATTCTAAAGCAGAGTGACGCTCAAGGGAAGGAAGCGTACGCAAGGGTTGCAGGAGCCACACGGCAAAGTGGCTAACGATAATTTCTAGCCGGCGTCACGTGCCGGCAATATAAATCACCTCCTCCTGCTTCTCCTCCTCTTCGAGGCTCAGAACTCGCCCCCACAATTACCTAATACGTCCGCTACGTTATCCCCAGACACCATCGGTGCAAACCACCTCCCTACTTCGATTCCCAACCCCCCTAGCAGCCTTTCGCAGCCCCCGCGGCCACTAACTTACGTCCCGACGCCAATAATAGATCTAGACAGGCTTGCGTCTGACGAATTCCCCTAAATCACCGGTATTTCTCATCGACGAAGACTTCAGCTAACCCATCGGTGAGAAAGAGGGGGAGGAACGCTGAATACCCCCTATGAAATCATTTCCTTGATAGGATATTAAGGGTTAGCCCACTTCGACAACTTGAAAAATCCATTCTTTATATTTATTTCTATAGTTATAGAACTTCGAAACCATTTAATGCACAAAGTAATTCCATATTAAACACCTCAGCCAACGCTAACTATCAACGAGGTGGACGTTAAAATTTGTTATGGGCAATAAACCGTGTCACCTGATTTCAGGTCTCTATCACGAGGGCATCGCGTTGGAACTATAAATTTCAAGCTGAAAAGCTATTCCCATGCAATCCCATAGGAACTCGCTTAATCGTTATTACGCAGTCTGGATCCTCATATCTCATAAAGACATAAAATTCCGTCCTGCGAACATTATATTTTCATTTTAATATGTAACTACAAATTTTTGTATTTCAACCCTTCCAGCGAATGCAACCGCTCTAATGAAAGAAAGTTAAGCTAGAATGTAAATGGAATTTTATTTAAATTTTTTGTACCATCATCCCTTAAAGTGTCAATGATTGGATTTACTCTGTATATCTTCTCGTCGGTTCTGTTATCAAAACTTTTTTTACAGAAGTCCATACGCGAGCAGACCCCAGAGATTCCCAACGTTGTCACGAGACATTCAACCCTGAGAAACACACCCTCTGCAGTGTAAACCACTGGGGGGTTAGAGCCTCTTTCTCACGACTTCTAACGCGGCCACTTACCCCCGCAGCAAACACCAGCCCCCTGCCCTTGGCAACCAGGCCGTGCACGTAAATACAATCTTCCCTGGGTCTCTTTTAACATTTACCGTGGCCGCAATAGATACCTGGGGCATTACTTTGCCTGCACGATGCATAACGGGATGCAGTACGCTTTCCGGCCGAGAACAACGCTGGCGATGGCCTCGAGTCGCTCGCGAGAACCTTGCAAACACTCAACCCCTTCAAGAAACGAATTTTAAAGCAAAGTAGTTTAATCTTTGCTCGAAAATAAACTAAAATTCCAATTGGTATTGGTCTAGTGACATCTATTAATAATAATTTTCGTTTGTTCTAGTGAGTATAAACGCGAGCCTCTAGCCGAATAGCTTCATAATTATAACCCTTTGCACTTGCAATTGTTTTAAAGAAACTGCTTCTTTAGTGACCTAACAATGCAAAGGGTTAATATTGTTACGATGGTTTCCGTATTACGTCATTGTGAAATTTAGTCGTGGCCAGTTAAATTTATTGAGAATTGTAGTGGTTAACTCCGTTGTACAGTATTTCAAGTAACCAAACGAAAACCCTTGTGCCGGTATTCTTGAAGAGGTTGAGGTTTATTTCTCTAGTATGGGCCGGTCGAGAGGTGCCATTGTTGTAGAGAGTTTACACGGTTCCCGAGGACTCTACCTGCTTTTGTGAGCTGTCGAAAGAACAGGTAGATTTCCTCGGAGGACCTAACCTTGAAATTCCCCAGTATTATCAATGTACATCCTTCGTCGAAATTATTTTCGTAAACGGTACATATTCCGTTTAAAGCAACGTAAAATTTCAACGTAAAATTTCAACTTTTCGTACCTTATGGCACCTGTAGAAAGGGAAAGAAGAAAGTTGCGGAGCCTCTGGAGCAACCACGCGATCGCAGAAAATCATGACGTATTCGTCGAAAGCACTGGACCCCAGCAAAGTCAAACGCCCACCTACACACACGTACTAGCCCACAGCACGTCCGGAAACACGTAAAAATCTACACGTCCACGCCAAGACCACGACACGTCCGCGAGTAAACGAAAAACTGAGACGAAAATATTCGAGGAATGAGTCACGACGCGTTCAAACTGTACAACGGTCGAACGAAGACTATGAGAATTCGGTAGGACGCCTAACCAAGGGCGTGTCATGACCTGCTCGAGGTTTTCCGTCGGCGCACAGTGCACTGGACATATGGAAGATATGGAGAAAAATCAAATGAGTCGTTGGGTAATGTTTTTAATTTTCTATTTTTTTTAAATTACATATAATAAACTTATTAAAAGTGTTTTTCAAACAATTACAAATTATTCAGAGTCATCGGTATCCGAATCAATTGACAAGTTTGAAATAAAACTCTTGTTCAGAAGAAAAGGAGATAGTGACAAATTGGAAGTTATAAAAAATGGAAAAGGTGTTCAAAATAGTTCAAAATTATTTACCACACATCGTGAGACTCGTTTTGAATACGATAAAAAATAATAAGGAAAGCTGAATAAATGTTTTCGGTTGGAGAATTTTTCGTAAGCTTTAAACTCAGTGGCGCCACTATGGAGAGTGAGAGGTACTACACAACTGTGATCTCCAGGAAAAGGCGCGAAATACGATTGTACTTACTAATCCCAGTAGCTAAACAAAAATTTTCGAAAACTTTTTTTTGTACTTTTGTCCATTGTTCGATGCACTGTGCGGCGTTCCGATCAATTGTTTATACTACCGCGTGGTTTGTATAGACGAGGTTGTTGGATTCGTACACAAAGACAATCTCGCCTTTTGAGGTTCGTTTTCAAGTGACATCGAATCTTATAGTTTCATTTTTAGAAAAGGACTTTAAAAAGGGCTACTGGTTAACTTGGTAAAATATACATCAACATTCTTTCGTTTCATTATATTTCAAACAGTTTCAGATCAAGACTGGTGTCCAGTGGTTTATTGATTAAAATAAATATTTTGATTGAAAGATAGTATTTCCTTTCGAAATTGCAAGAAATGTTATCTTCAAGATAATATATTCCCAGTTGTATTATACATATTCAGGATACCTCTGGTTTTATTATCCTGAATAATATTGTCCATGAGAAGCATTTCGTGGTGGGTTATTTATGCGTCATGTTTTCTCCCATTACTGCATAACATGATTCGTATTTATTTATATGTAAGAACAAAAATGTTGGAATTGTTTCAAGAGTAAAAATATTAAAATCCATTCACTATTTTAATATTTATCTTTAAATTCTTAATTAAATAAACATATTACAAGGTAGAATTCAAAGAGGAACCATGGGTAGAGATTCTAAGGTGGTTCGTCGCCATCGCTGTTGAACCACCTTTGCCTTTCTCCTCTTCTTGCGCGCATAACTGCATATCGTAGCTACATCTCAGCCCTGAGAGAGCCCCGAGGCACGTCTTCACAATACTGCATTACGATACCACCCCATTTGCACCCCTTCCTTTTCTTTCCAGCCCCCTGTCTCGACAGCCACCCCTAGCTGGGGGAATTGCTGTTGAAGGTTCGAGGCGACGCAAGATGGAGGGCGATCCTTCGAAATGAGATCGAAAGTAGGCTCGCGACGCGAATCAGAAGAGAAACGAGATTCACGCACGGCACCTCTTTGTGTCCCACCCCCGTATGCTCAGTCACCATTTCCCTCGGAACAAAAGAAAAAGAAAATGGGAGAGGAAGGACAAGTTCCTCTTCGTTGGAATACTGTTATTGGGAATTTAGGTCGCGTGATTCTTTTCTCCTGTTTTAAACCCCCACCACGCGGAGCTTGAAATAGCGTCGCGACGCTCTCCGAGCTAACCGAATTGATACGTTTCCTCTTCTTCCACTCGCCACCCCTTTATTCTTCGATTCTTGAGAAGCTAACTTTGTAATTTTTCAAAATGGACCTCGATTTTTAGCTTTGCAGTTCTAGGAATTGAGTAACTAATCGTAATTAATCGAAATTATTGTTTGGTGAATGTTTTACCAACATTTTATCGGAAGATTTTTAAAGTTGAGGAAGTTACGTTCAATATTATACATTTCTCTTTTTTTTGGACCTATCGTGTCAAGTAGCCAATTTTCTCAGAGATATCCAAACCTCTCAAACTATCAAGGTATCTCTTCAATTAATTCCCACCGTCTTGGCTCGATCATCGCAGGGGAATCGTTTCGGTTCTGACGATTTACCGTCACGCCTCGATTAAAGCGCACTCTGGTGCACTCGATTGATTCTCAATCGAAGTTGGACGAGCAATCAGGACGCCTGAACAACGATGTTATCAATTACTTTATCCGAGGTGTCGCTAACTCAAAGCGGGCGCTCTTTGAGAAGGAGACACAAAGAAGAAAAGTAACGGTTACTTAATTGAATCCAAACCCTGCAATTCCTTTGACATTCCAAATCCAATTTCACAAAAACGACTTGCACAACTTTATTATGTGTTACACTGTATCGAAATTTAAACTCGTATACCAAATTTTCTACTAAAGTGAGCTATAAATAGATACTGTAAAATTTTACTAAAAATTGCGTGCCACAAAAAAGATGCCTGGTACTTCTCCAAGTATCCTCCGTATTTGCATATTGCGTAAAGCTTAGAGTGACTTGCAACTTCGTTGGAACAAGCAAAAGGATTGAATCAATCTCAGTGCATCCAGCAAACGGAAAGATAAACAAAGTTCTCAAACGAAGAGGTCAAAGTGCTTGATAACTCACTGGTTTATCATTTTTGCTACTGACTTTAGTGCTAATTACCCAGTATACATAAGGAAAGGCTATACAGATAACTAGAGAAGCATTCCTCTCATTCGTTGGAGTCCTCGTCGCCCACTTGTTGAAGTTTCCTTCAAAATTTGTGAAAAAAGAAGCGAATAAATATCCCGCCTCGAATGGTGGCCCTTTTATTGGCTACGGAAATACCTTGTCCAGAGTGGAGTTGCATATCCATGCGCGCAGGATCGCTAAATACTTCTCTCAGGAGTCACTCAGTTTAATCTTTTGCACCCTAAATTTGTATTGAATTTTTAATCTAGTGACTCGCTATTCCTCTAAGTCTTTTTTAAATAATTGTGGTAGTTGGTATCGAATATCTGATCCTGGTTCTACTGATCCTCAAAACGGGAGAGATCTAACCTGGCGGTGATTCGCCAGCAATGAAAACGAGAAGACCTGGGTCGATCGTGGCAAGACAGGTGTGCCTAACGCAATTCCCCGGCGCAGGCAAGGGAGCAGAAAATGATGTTCCAAGCCCTTGGAAACGGGGATCGCACGATCGAGCGGAAAGCCTCAGTTTGTTCAGGATTCTCGATCGGCAGATGCGTTTCCGCGAGTGTAGGATCTCCCACTCCTCCCCTTCTCCCTCTTTGCACCCCTCTCTCGACACCTGTCGATCGTGGGAGGATTAAAGAGGATGCCGCGGTAGACACGGCGGGATTTAAAGCGTCTTCCTCCTTCCCCTGTCGCAAACCTCCGTAAACAGCCGAGTGGGAGAGAATGAGGGAATGAAAAAGAGAGGAGGGAAGGGTGTAGTTCGTACCAAGGTTCGGGGTTTTCAGTAGGAAACTCCCTCCTGTTTACACGGTAAACGTTGGAAGTGATTCACCGCGGCTAAATCTGTTTCCGATTCACTGGACCAGTCCAAGGGCGCCAGGCCAGGTTCGCGCCCATGGTCGTTTGCAAGTATTAACCATCGGCGACCACGGGCAAACTTTGTGGGTTGTAGTCCAATTCCTCTCGGATGATCGGAACCAACAAGATATTAGCGCGTATAAATTAATTCTTAATCTTTTCCCCAAAATTAAATATCCGAGAGTCTGTCCCCCAACGAAATAAATCTTGTATCTGAAATCTGAGTCTATGGACTCGCAATCATGTGACCATATTGTTTCATACGCCAAGCTGAGACTACCGGTAAAGTTTATCAATGATTTTACTTAGTAGTCTTGGTATTAAACCTAGCAGGTTCGCTAGCAAAGCTACCTAGCAAACTCTGTGTTCGAGACCTGGATCGATTAGTCAACGTTTTCGTAGATTTTGTAGCAAATACCGCCTAGAGTCTATCGACAATGCCACCTAGCCAATGCAACCGTATTGCTCTATATTCCCAGATGAGCTAACAAATGGATCCATTAAGGATTTCGCTTAGGATTCCCGGTATTAAACCCAGTTCTGAGAGCGTGTTCGCCACCCAGTGAACTCTGTCTTAGCTCTAAGCCTGACAATAGGCTCAGGGCTAGCTCCGCTTTATGCCATTAACCGGCACCAGTTAATCCCGCAATGGGGCATTAGGGTATGATAGAGAACACGACTCACCATAGTGTCTTTGATGTGTTCAACCGGTTGCAGGAGGACCGTTGTAGCGCCTAGCGGTCGGTGATGCTGGTGCTGTTGCTGTTGATGGTGGTGCTGCTGCTGCTGGTGATGGTGGTGCTGGTGGTGGTGCGGGTTGCAGTTGGCGATATTCGTGCAGGTGCAGCTGCAGGCCAAGTTGCAGGCTTGCTGGCCGGCGAAGAGATGTCCTACCAGGCCGGGGGTGATCGCTGCTGCCGCCGCGTTGTTGATGCTGCTCAGCAGGGGCGGAGGCAGGGACACCGCACCACCCGGTATGAACGGGTACGAATGAAAATACGTGGTGATGGAGGAACGTGCCTCGTCGGCGCCGATGGTATCCGCGAGCCAAGACTTGCTTGGTTGGGGTAGGAAGCCGCGGTTCCCGGTCGCGGCCAACGACTGCAGGCTCCAGAAGAACCTGGTGCGTTCCTGTGCGCTCCAGGCGCGTTCCTGTGCGTTCAAGGCACGTTCCAAAGACGTCTGATAACGAGATTCCGTCTTGCTAGGTCGGGTTAACTCGCACGACGGCCACCACAGTTTGACCGATTCTCGTGCCCCCTCTATGTCCTCGCGATCGACGCGCTGGACGCTCGAGGAGGTCGAACGCTCGGCCGACGATATCGGTTCGGTCGCCTCTAACGGGCCGGTTTTTACTTTCCCTGGATCGACTTCCGTCGTTGATCCACCGGTTGGTATAGTCGTTCGGACGTGGGACGCACTCGGCGAGTCCTTAGGTCTCGAGGAAACTGACCCTTCTCGCTTAAACCTTACTTGCTAGCTTACGCTTAGGCGTATGAAATTTTTATCGTATAACAGTGCAGTCGCGACACATAGAGAGTCCGGAGACCGGTAAACCTAAGCGATAGTGTCGGATAGACCTAGGTTACCCTAAGTTGAGCGTGACACGCGCTCAACGGTACAAAGTGATGATTGTCAGCAGGTGAGCGAGTAGTCTGAAGATGTCGCGGACAGGCCGTGCAAAGGTAAAAACAGGAGGGGGTGTGGGGAGTGGGATATACAATATACACGGCGTATAAATGTGTGTCAAGTGCGGGGAGAGCGTTAAAAGGAGACGAAGACGCGCTGACCCGCTCGTGGAGTCCTCCTCGCGCAGCTCGCTCGTACGTTAATTGAAACGACGTAGGTACGTGTTATTACTTGTTTTGTTTGCTTCTAAAGTTCCTGCCTCTTATCCGAACAGCGGTTGAACGCGATACGCGCCGGCTGCGTCGAAAGGTACGGCGATTAAAAAGAGCTAGCTAGAGCTAGTCGAATACCCTAAGAGAGCTAGCTGAAAATGATTGTCACGAAGATTGACAGAGAACGCCCCTGACCTAGGGGCACAGGGAAGAAACGACAGGCTCCCGTTTGTTTCGTTCTTGAACTGGGTCGCTCGTTGAACGGCAACGTGGCCCGACGTTTGGATATGTGCGAGGATTGTATACATGTAAACGTATGTATACAAGTGTAAATATATATAATATGTCGTATGTAAATATATATATATAGAGGTAAATATATATATATATATATATATAGAAGTATATGTACATATATATCTATGTAGATACAGAGCGTGTACACGCGTAGAGTCGGTACAGAGGCTGGAGATCACATGAAGACACGCTTCCTCGTGGAGGGAGGGGGTAGGGAAGAAGGGGGGAGGGTGGAGAGAAACCTTTTTCGCGAACTTCCCTCTTCTCGTTTCACGATTATATGCCCAACCCGCTACTGTGCTTGATTGTCTTGACGCGATTCTCTTTAATTCGATCAGTCGCTCATGATTCACGCGCGACCATCTCTCCTTACATACTTAATTACTTTAGATAGCCTAATTACTTACTGAAAAACGTCCGTTAAACGTCTAATGAATTACGAAGTCGAGCCACTTTCCTCGGTTTCCTTTATGTTTCTAATTAACCGCGTCTTAACTCCTCGCCGACTCAAAGTCCCCCCTTTGGTACCCTAGCTGGATCATCCGACGTCCGAATGACTACGATATCTAGCTGTCGACGAATCGCGGCCCGCCGCGCAACGAAAAATATAAATCTCTGAGAAATCTCTCGGCCTCGCGTCCTCCCTCGACGATTTCCCTCCTTCTCTTTCTCTGTTTGGGTGCTCTCAACGATCCGCTTTAAGATCCTCCTGCTCCAGATCCGTGCTCGGTCGTCTCCTCCTCTGTCCGCTCGATTTCTCTTGGAGCGAGTCGGGAGCTCCTCGGTTGCGAAACGAGGACGACCTTGAACCCGTCCGAGTTCAGGGCAGCGAGCTTCCTCCGAGCCGACTGGTTCTCTCACTGCTCGCGAGGACTCGCGTTCGACACACACAGACACACACACACGGTCGGAGGGGAGGAGGACAGCGAGAAGTGTGGTGGCAGAGCGTGTGCATGCATGCGCCAGATACGGAGACGCCGGGACGCTGGCCTCCCAAGAGGATAAGAATCGAAGACTCTCGGACCCGCGGCGTCGCGTCGTATCACGTGCCGTCCCGGCGGTGTTGAAGCGTTCACCTCTCCGTTCCTGATGGCTGCCTGAGTCTGGCGAGGGTGACTCGGGCTGGCACGCGCGCGTGGCCGCCGGCGGACAGACGGTGCGGGTAAACAGAGCGGCGGTGGCGGACTACGAGCGCGATCGGTGCCGAACAACGAGGCGGACCGGCGACGGCGAGAGAGGGAAGATATAGGAGAGAACGAAACGTAAAGAGGGGAAGAGAGACAGAGATAGAGCGCGCGCGTGTGTGTCTGTCTGTGTGCACGTGTGCGCTGGTTGCCGGATACTGCGGAGAGCGGCTTGCGGGGAACCGACCACTGGGAGGTGAAAGAGAGAAGGAGAGGAGAGAGTGTGTGTGCGTGTAGGTGTAGGTGTGTGTAGGTGTATGTGTATGTGTGCGTGTGTGTGAGGCGGTGTGTGTGTACGTGAGAGAGTAACTCGGAGGTGGGAACGATTAAAGAGCGTCCTACTCGATCGCCTAGCTTGACACAACTGAGGAGCGTCTCTCTCGCGGCGCCCGCGTAGGCCTCCGCAGCCGCCGCCGCCGCCGCCGTCGCCGCAGCCGGGTCGCGTCGCGGCTTTCAAACGCTGCCCCCTGCTCCTCGCAACCCGGCGACGCGATCATCGCCAATCCCGAGCCAGAACCCGCCGACGAGTCGCGAACCCGCACGAGTACCGTCGAGTCTGCGCCGATGTTCACCAGGACGCCGCTGGCGGTACCCGCTCCGCCTCCGTCTCCGCCGCCCGCGCCGGAAGACCGTCTCTACTAACCCTGTTTCGTTCAGCTTCGCCTCTTTTTCGACTCGTCTTCCCCCACATCGGGGGATCCCCTGGATGGACGCGAGCGGATTCGCGAGCGCGACGCGCTCTGGAGCTCGGGGGACATCTTTTGGGAGCAGTGTTTTGATTAAGGGTTGAAAACGATTATGGTATCGATTTTGAAGCAGTTGTAGATTAAAAGACTCTTAGACTAGATCGGTACGGTTCCAGGAAATAAAATGACACTGTTGTGTCTTCTCGTGGGATAAATCTCCATTTGGAACACACAGTTGTGTTCTCTTTTGGAAACTCTATATTAATTACTCTGTCGTATTTAGGAGTGGAATGAGCCTATAAGGTACTTTCTCCGTCTTTTTTTTTTTTATTTTTTTTTTATCTGATTTTCTTTATCGTTTCCTTGGACTTTGGAGTTTCCGCTTTCCCTCGTTTTCACCCTATCAACCCTCTTGTTCCAAAGTTTTCAATCTCCCTTCCCGAAACACTTAAACTCGTTCGCCGCCCCTTTGCTCCACTTACGCAGGAAAGTTAACAGAATTCTAACAACCGGTTCCCTATCGGGCCGAGGCTGCTTGAATTTTAACTCGATCGGCCCTCCTGGAGGCTTGGCTAACGAAATTACGGATTCAACGCTTCCCGGAAGTGATTCTGGAATTTCGCGGGAACCTTATAAATTTGAAATTTATACAGGCTGCTCGGTAAGGAGTCGCGAGTCTCGAAACACCAACGTTAAAACTATTTCGAACCTCGAGAGCTCGTGTAACTTTTAAGGCATAGTTAGTCTCAAATTTCGTTAAATATTTCAAGTCTTTTTAACCGACTTCGAAAAAGGCACACGTTACGTTTATTCAGTTGTTTCCAATTTTGCTTAAACTTAATATAATTAAATCATTAACAAGTCACTCTCTTCTACATATTCATAAATTATGATTATTGACATAAATACGAACGGTTGTGCGCTTCGAGTATTAAACTGATGACTAGGTCGCGTGACCAACAGACCATTGGTAAAAAGTTCAAGAAAGAAGTAGTTCTCCCGCTATCAGGATGGAATTGCCGATGCCAAAGGAAATACCAAAGAAAAAGGAAGTACAGTTCTCTCGAGTATTTGTTCGACTCAGAAATTACAACTACCGAGGTCTGGAAATGGGTGACAACGCGTGGGGTTGAAGAAGAGAGGCAGAATCACGATTCGAACGTAATCACCCCATGGTCCTCGACGCAGCAGCAAAAACGACAGGAAATTCGCAGTCCACGAGGACCTTCGATGGGTTCTTCGCAGCCTGATTGTTCAGAAACCGCCCTCATTGGTCAGGATCGATTGCACAATGAACCGATTCACCCTCAGCGAATTCAAGGACGCTCCAACGACCGACTGCCCATGGAAATGGTAACCTGATTAACTACAGTCCATGATTGGTCGAACAACGAACCTGGAGAACACAATTCTAAGGCCGAAGGTTTCAAAGGACTAATTCTAAGGTTAAAACGAGGGGGAAGAAAGTCACTCGATAGAATCGACTAGGTGACTGACGTAATTCTCGACCGGCGAAGTGGGTTCGTTAATTACTGTAAAATCATGAAGTGGGAAATAAAATAATTACTAGCGTCGCAGCTCCTCGGGAATTACACCGACTTCTAATTACAACGAAATAGCAGACACGAGGATACCACCCTCGACTTGGGTGTCATTTTTTACTGTTCCACGCTCCTACAACGTTAACACCGAAGAGGTCTGAATTTTTTAAAGAGACGCCTTCAACACGGGTTCCATTTACCCTCTGGATGAAACTCGAACCTTTGTGTAATTCCATTGCAAAAGTAGACGCTGCCTCGGTTTATGTTACCATTCGCCTGGAAAAGGAATCCTGGCTTGATAAGTACTATGTCAAGAATCGTGTCAAAAGACATAGCAAAATGTCATAATTTTTCTGTTACAAATCGATGAGTCGATTGAACGCCGAATCGTACCTTCAACGACAGCATTCGATAACAAATTTTTATAATAAATGTGCTGCGATATACGTAGCTTTTGTTCGTTTATTCAAAATGGGGCCAAACCGGCGACGCCAGGGGTAATTTAATTAACTTACCAAGCTATCAGCGTGCCAAATGAAACGGAATCAAAGAGCCTAAGAATCTTACCTGCAACAAAAATTAATATACGACTTTTGATTTAGTGAGTCGATTTGAGCAAAGCGAGAAAAAAAAAACACTAATTGGCAATTCTAAAGCCGAATTTGCTTTTCCTTGAATGGCATATAAAACTGACAGAAATTAATGTACCCTTAAAATTCTAAATATTGACACTAATTGATACAATTCGCCACCTAATTTTCCGACAGGCAGATATAAAAATGTAAAAAACGGCGGTTCGAAGATTTTTAAGCTCGACTTACCCTCTTAATGCGATGGCAAACGAAATCGCGAGGCGTTGGAGCGATCGTTAATCCTGCCGTGCCGACGACTTAATACGTTGGGCAAACCGTTTCGTACGGGGGCTGTAGCATCACCCCCATCGCCCTCCCCCCTCGCCAACCGCTCACACCCACGATTGCTCCTGAGAATCGACCCTAAGTCCCGGTGAAATTACTCCGGGGTAAGCAGTATGCAGATCGCAAAATCGCGACATACGTTAAGGATTAACTCGGAGTCGGCGCGGCGTCGCGCGGCGAACAGCCACGGCTAAAGAGGATCTACGAAATCAGGAGATCGAAATGTCCCTGGGAATCCTACTTAACTTACTTCGTCCTGTGTATCTGTTTGCTCTACAGTTTGTGGAACGGCTAATTCGTCGCTGCGCGCCGAGGATTCTCGGGTTAACAGGCACAATTTCTTCACCGAAATCAGTACTTAGATAATGATGCTACCTTTTAGATGTAACACCCAACCTAAACTTGTTACAGAGTCATTCTTTTAGTATAATCAGTACTTAGGTAAAGACGTTACGTCTCAGTTATGAGATCAAACCTGGACTTGAATATTAACTAACATATTTCTGAAAATCTCGTTTTGCTCACCTAAAGTTTTTAATATACGCGTTATCGAAAAAGTCTACCGAATAACTTTTTCAAATTCAGTGAAAGTGTTTATGTACACGGTGTCGAGTAATAACGGCAGGTAAGAGGGAATAAGAACGCAACAGTCGATCACCAGCATCATCATCGTCATCATCGATTTTGTCCACCGTCGATTTCGTGAATGCCAGTCATCGACGCGGAATTGTGTAACAACGATTTGTCCGCGTTTAGCGGCGTCGTTATCGCGGCATCGGCCGTGCATAATTCTGTTTGAACGAATCATTATTGCGGTCATCCGTATATACGTGCCGGTAAATCCATTTACGGTCCAGCTGTCGATTGTTCCGCGTGCTGAATTACCAAGGATGATTGATGTCGAGCTGCGGCCACTACGCCAAAATAAAACGCAAGAAACAAAAAATTACAATTTTTTGAGCAACACTGACAACGATGCCTACGATATTTTTATTTAAAGAAATGTTTAAGTCATGCGGCATAGAATACATTCAAATAGAATTCTTTCCTTATGGACAATGTACGCATTAGTCCAAACCTCGTTTGAGTTTTCAACGAAAGTCTGAAACATAATTCACTTTCCAGACGGTCACGTCTAATAATCTTCCCAGAGATTATGTTGCATGCAAGTCGTTCACAGTCTGCGGAGCAAAAAAAAAAAAGAAACAAAAAAATGAAACAAACACCCCTCGGCTGTCCTCACGCGAGCGCTACGTGTTCAAGTTGTCGCCCCTCATCCGGCTGGAGGTTCTCGAGATTTCTTGGCGATTTTATCGCCTCCTGGTCACGCGACTCGCGGGGAACTCGGATTCCTGATATCCTAGGACGTTCCCAATGAAAGGTCACGGAGTTGGGAACCGTGACGGGCGAGAAAGTTTTACGGAAACACGATAAAAACGAACTGGCAATTCCGTCGCGATGATTGATCGTCGCAACGATATTAAGTCCTCGTTTCGCATTGCTGGTTTGTTAGTATAGTGTTAATACTTGATGATTAGTGTAACAATTACGTTCAAAGAAGCCAAAAACCCTCGTTTACCAACTGTTATTTATATCGAGTCACTTTTCCCATTTTGTATCGCTGTATCGGAGCCGACATTTTGAATTTCTAAATTCTGCGTTCAGATTTGGAATCAGCGCATCCAAAAACCCCTGTATACCAAAATTTCGCGAAAATTGGTCAAATGGTAAAGTGTACATATTTTATAGACTTTGAGGGGTGGTTTCATCCCCTAAATACACAAATGAAACAAAATAAAAAAATACGTGTCAAATATTTTTCTATGTTTTAGATGCATGCAAAGTTTCAAAACAATCGGACATGGTTACCAACAAATACACGATAGTTCATATTCGGAGGAGCAATAAACAAAACAATTGTTTAACAATATCTAGCAGTGATAATAAGTATGTATCAGATAGAGAAAATTCCATCCTTTAATTTGGTTTTTGTTAGAAGTAAATTGGACGATTCCACGCCGAGCTACGAGAGTCCAAAGTTTCCTAAAAGTTTCCTAATAGTATGATTGGATGAATGAATGATTGAACACTGACCTACATTAATAACCGGAAGTGTTTACGCACTATGTAGTAGTAGATAGTAAAGTAGAAAAAAATCGCAAATGCCGTAGTATTTCCTGGACGAAGATGACAACAATCACCCTTACGGGGTTTCCCTTGAATATCTAGAGTACCTTTGGAACGATTTTCGCGAAACTTGGTATACAGAGGTTTTTGGGGTCGCTGATTTCAAATCTGAACTTGGAATTCAAAAATTCAAAATGGCGGCTCCAATATAGCGGAACAAAATACGAAAAGTGCCTCGTGGACTGCAAGGAATCTTCCAAATAACAATGTGACCTAACCGCAATCGTTACAGTTGGCAAGCAAAATCCCATCCCTGAAAATCATCGACCCGTGAACCTGGTGGAGGACAAGGTGAGCAGATTCCCTCGGATTTCAGTTACGTCTACCAAGCAGCAGTTAGGCTGCCGAGAGTAATAGGGCTTGATGCATGGCTCCCAGGATGCGCCTCCCCCTCGATGCTCTCCCTCGATTTGCCATTCGTTCTCCTGCCGGAGCAACCCCTCCGTCTTTCTCGACTCCCTTCACGGACTTACTCTTTATTTATTTAAAGCCCGTCACCGGGTTGGCTGCGGCCAGTCGCGGTATCCCCGATGGGAATCGACCCCTCGGAATCGTGTATGCACCGTTGTGTGTGGCTGTATCGAATGTTCGATTGGCCGAACCGATTTCTCGTTACCCGAACAGTTGCCGGTGTTTACTCCCTGCAGGCCGATTGCACCTCCGTCGACCTATCCTAGGCGTTTGCCTTCCGTTTTCCGTAGGCTGGAGAACTCGAAAATCAGGAGCACGCCTGAAGTCACGTTTCAAGAGATTTGAAGAGATCGGATAGGTATATTCGCGGAAGAAATGAATGATTGAGAGATCGAAAAATATCTAAAGTATCTCATGGAGAGAGGTAGAAAAACAATCTCCGTCCAACTGTAGTTTTCAATTGAATATCACCTCGTCTAGTTAAAGTTTAATACAATTCCATCAAGGATATATTCAGAAGAGACAGTAGATCTCGCTTTCAAGTGACAAATCGAGGCGACTAATTTGCTTAAATGAGGTACACAGGATAGGGTACGCTTCAGCTGTTGAATAAACACAAAGAAGTAGAAACATTTTCAACGAATTATAAATTCGAAGGGTTCACTGCGAAATAAATAACTAATAAAACGCCTGCGAGGGAAAAGACAGAAATTCAAGGCGCAATCTACGTGGGAAGAGTTACGGGCCAGCAGAGGATCTATAACAAGGAAGAAAATTCATGGCGAGCCAGTCTCGGGAACGGAAATCCTTTTCTTCGACAACCCTCTCGCAAGTCCCAGGGATTAGCGAAGGATCGAAAACTCCGGTGATTTGTAGCCGACGGGCAAATAGATTCCCAGCGCTCCGAACTTCGTCGCCTTCGAAGAAGAAAGAAGATTGTTTGTGCAGTTAAACGGTGAAAACCGTTTCGTGGTTTCCGCCCCCTAATTGACACATTTGCCGGAACCTATCGCCTGCGTACCAACGGGTACCACAAATCCTATTTATTCGATAACACTTTTAATAACTGTTCCTTTATACTGACCGTTTCGTTTATCTTTCCTACCTCGCGATATCAATTTGGACAAATTATTTCTTCCATTTCGTGTGTCATCATTTTCATTTGATTTCACGTTAAATAACTTTTAACTGATTTTAACTGAACCCGTTCCTGGGATTCGTAGAACCAATCTGTCGTGTACAAGCTTCCTGTCGACAATCGTGTCGAACATTGAGGAGGTAATGATGATCGTCGACCATCAGGCGTCCCGAGGCGACGTCGAAGACGGAACGTTTAAGGAACTCGTAAACAGTGACCAAATAAACCCGCCGCGCCACCGACTGAGATTAATGGAGGACGAGTAAACGCGGCAGTTTGCTTAATTTTCGTTAAGTTAAGGAACACGCCAGGAGTGAAATTGATTCGTCGGCTCGAGGGCCGCTCGATGACTTCCCTGGGAAAGGAAACAATCATGTTCGTTCCAGCGATAAACAAATTTGCTTTACTTGCGGTGAAAAAAAAAAAAAACATATCTCTCTCGTATCTGCATATTTTGGAATAATCAGTACTTCCCCAAGTAATTTGCATAGTGATGGAACTCTAAGTGTCGGAGATAATGACGCATAGTTTCGGACGTGATCAGTGATCAAAGCACATATTCCAATGGCGTGACGAAGGGGTGCAGCTCAGGTGAAATATCGAAGCGAAGCAACTTTTCTTTTTGAATCGACAGAGCGTGAACTATTGTTAAATTGAGAAAAATTCGTTCCCGATGGAAGCTTGGAACCGATAAACTGAAAGCCGATTAAATGTATGGGGCAAATGAGCCTCGAAAGAGAGACTCCTTTGTAGTTTCTTGTGAATTTTGTATCACGGCAGAACTTATTAATGTATATGGCTAAAAGAAAAAGACCCTTGTGGCGTTTGTGAATTTTGTACCAGAACACGGACTTACTTTTGAGGTATTAGATACCGAAAAGGATGGAAACTCATTTCCTTGATCGAGACGAAGAGGCTTGATAACACCAGGGGAACAGTTGAAAATCAAGTGCGATGAAAATTGGAATGCATCATCCGATGATTAAATAAATACGAGGAAAAGTGGAGCGCTCATGGGATGAGGAAATTGAATAATGATTAAACACGGTATGCTATTAAAAGTTGGATCATTTCTCGCAATTTCGCTTGCAAATAATAACGAACAGTCGAGGCTAAGGCTACGTTGATTATAAAATTCGCATTAAACTCCGCGTTGAGAGGCCGAATGAAATTTCTCTACGTTTCAAAGCGGACTGAAATTATGCGCTGCACTTTTTGCGCTTGACGCACGGTAATTCGGTCTCGTTAAAATTCGCGTATCAGTGTCTACAACAGTACCGAAAGTAATATCGCCCCGGGACGTCTTTCGAGCCCCTGAAAAATACGAGCAAACCGAATTAATCTGCGCCGCGCCACCCACGCAACCGGTAAGTAAACTTTGTTGGCCATGTTGCCGTCAACCGCGCCGAAAATTTGATCAGCTTGCTTTTGACAACGAAAACAAAACGCTTTGCGCGTGACGTCTACGCCAAACGTTTAATTGCCTTCCCAGAATTTATTTTTTACCTTCGATTAAATTTTCATAAATATCGAGGGTCACTTTGTCAACGCATAATTTTAAGAGACAATGGAATGTTCCTCAGAAAAATAGTTGACAAGAAAACTCTGTTAATAAAGATGTTAGTATAGATATACAAAAATATAAATGTTTCAAATAATTGCTCAGTGGTAGAGGCACGATGTTCGCCTCTAGCATTTGTCGACTGACAAATTTATCGAACAAGGTATTTCAGTTTGGTAACAAGACATTCATGCATTCAGAAATCGATGCTTTCCACAACCTTCCATTAGCCCGCGACCCATTGGAAATTCACCCGATCGGACAATAAGGGGTTAAACAGTTATTAAACTGTTCATTTCGCTACCCTTCGACGCGAGAGGATACAAATAACGCGCACAGACACAGAGATCCAAGCTCCTGACCGCAGAACGAACACAAGGATGGAAGAGTGTCCAGAGCGCGACGAGCTGGCTATAGGAAGGGGTCCGTATCGTTCAATCGCACCCTTAATTAGCGCACTCAATTAAGCACGCGCAGCGAGCCCGCACGACAGACTGCGCACACGGCACACCGCGCCGAGTTTTTGCGTTCAAACTACATTAGAGGATCGAATTAACGGCAATTATATGACTGCCTTCCCAATTGTTTGTCTCCAACGGGCGAAATCAGAAAAGGGGAGACAGATCGTCCATGTAAACATGCAAAATTATTATTTATCTTCTCTCAAAAGTATTACACTCTCGACAGAGGAAACAAAATTAATTGGAAAAGAATAAAAAATTGTTGTAGCGTGCGAAACGAATGAGAGGTAGCGCTTGAAAAGATTAGGAGTTTGAATATGACTTTATCAGCTTTTAGACACGAGCTGATAGAAATCACGACTACCAAGAGCACTTAAGACTTCTAGACAAACTAATACGCAAGCAAATCGCACCGTTTCCTGGGATCTTTCAGAATATACCAGAATTCACCATTATCAGAAATGCGAATTCGAGAAGACTATACGATATGGCGAAAGATAGTAACGCGACGATGCAACGAGGCAATACACGCTCCCAGGATCCAGCACGTGGCGCACTAAAATCGTACGAGGGATCCATTTTCCATTTGCCACTACCAGGACACCGCGATTTTACCATTTTCCAAGATCGTCCCAGTAACGTCTATTGAACGACATCGTATCGAGCCGGTAGTCCTCTTATTATCGTTTCACAGATATACGATCAACCAGTGGGAAGTGCTTTTCTATCGAAAACCCTAGTTTTTCCTCCTCTCTCTGTTTCTCGATGTTTTCCAAGAGTCTTTCGGTTATAAAATTTTAACAGAAATTCAACAAGTTTGGATTCTGGAAACACTTGCAATAAATACTTTTATTTCACAAATTGGGATTTATACAAAAATATCACGATGAATTCAAGTCCAAAGGGGGGCCCCGAGTTACCCTAGTCGATAAAAAAATTATTCGATCGATTTCAGATCTCCTATATAGCTCGTAACGAGTTTCGCAGTTGTGTGGAAACAAGAAGAACGCTCCCTATCTGTAGTTTGAAATTTTCCTGATAATCGAAATCAACAATGGACGAAACTACAGAACCAGCGCGACGTTGGTGCCTTCGATTCAGCTCACGTTGTCCTCAACGTGAACGCAGTCCCCCATTTGTGAAACCGTTCGCGCGACGTCTCATTATCGCTGGGAACGCGATAAAAACTTTCGAATTAACTCTGCAAAGAGCTATCGCTTTGCTAACGGAGTGACACGTCAAAGAAAGAAGGATCATTATTCGAAACGGGAGACATCATTAGGGATGTCTCAACGGGGAATCTCACCCGACGATCGGATCGCGACACCCGGTACATAAACTGTTCTCCGCGGACGTGAATGCTTCGACTTTCGATCCACAGACTCTGAGAGGGTCCTCCCTCACCTGACACCCCCGCCCAACCACCCCACAGTGATCGAGCGCTTCTTTATCGGGGAGCGATGTTGCGCTAACCAGAAATTCTCGATGAAAATATTCATCGAGCTGTACATTCATTTTTCATTCGTCTTTTCAGAACATTCGTGCACCCCTCCGCCATTTAATCGCGATAACGCAAAACCTAACGTGCGCTGTATCCACTTTTGAGAAGAGAAAATCTTGGACACGCCAATTCCCCTTTTTCAAATAACAATTTTTACACTGGATTTGAGCAACGAAACTCCACTCTACGCATAAGTAGACTAAATAATTGAAATCAAGGTGACGTCGACATTTAATTAATCCTCTAAAGTTTCCACGAGGGTAAAATAGGGCGACGCGGATTTTATGATTTTTCACCGAATGCAACCGACCGAGGAGAGTTACGCAGCTTCCGTCCTGAGTTCGTCGCCGTGCGAATTTGAATGGATTGCGTCCCAATGTTTGCCCTCTCCCCCTATGTACACTCTGTATATCGTGCGCCCTTCGAATCGCATAAAAGCACCGGCTGGGTTTCCATTAGTTTAATTACAGACAAGGTCGTCGTCGGTGGTAGAACATCGTTGCAGGTGTAGGTAGTTTCAAGCACAAGCCACGAGTTTAATTCCACGGAAAAGGTGAATCAAACCTTACGAGACATCACCGAACGGCGAAAATCTGTTCCAGGGAGACCCTACAGAAATCGAATCGTTGGAGACTGTCTACAACTTGGAAAAGTTTAAGGAAAAATAGGAAACGATGGGTCATAGTGTCGCGAGTTCTCTCTTCCATAATGTCACTCTCTTCCAGATTCAATCTTGGAAAAAAAAACAGAGAACAGATACAGGTAATAATTAAAAGGATGGTGGGGGTGCATTTAAAAGGAAAATCGGCGTTGTAAAGGTCTCGTTGGCGCTAAGGAGGATGGAGAAGAGGCTCTCGGAGGCAGCGGCGGCGGTGTTAATGGTCGATCGCGATGGTTGCCGGCTCCAGGTGCAGGTTGGCCGCCTGAAATCCACCACCTCGGCCGAACAAAGCGGAAAGCCTTGGCGTACAAACAGCGCCGGCCGGGCCCCGTGATGCTGCAAGTGCCGCGAAACTTTAACAATGGTTATTGTTTCGGCCGGCTCTGTAACTGGTCTAATAAAATAGCGGAAGCCCATGCTGGGAATGGCTGAAAAAAAAAGCCGTCGAGGAAAAATCGGCTGCCGCCTGGTTGGGGATACAATGATAACGGAAAGTTCGAGGAAGAGAGAGCTCGAAACTGCGCCTATGGCTCGTTATCGTTTCGAATGCGCTTTCTGATGTTTTATACGGGAGCTGTTTGTTTTTTTTTAACGGTGCCAGCAATAGGAAATCGCCTAATGGCTGAATCGTTCCGGTGTTTTACACGAGCTGCGAAATATTCGATTGCACCAGAGTTTTCTCCATCGAGGATGCTTTTTTCTTCGCCCATAGAGCTTGAATGTTCCCAATTTTCACCCCGATGGAAGCGAATTTTCTCGCTCAAGCGATGATTCCTGACGCGATTGGTTCCGAGAATTCAGGAGAAATTTGTTGTACTCGAAATGTTATCAGACTTTCTTCGTCTGAATAGGGAGACCCCCAACTTTATTGTCACTGTACCGATGCCTCAATGAATAAAAAATGATACTCGATAGCAATATGCATACGCGGAAATGTTACATAAAACATCAAGCTTTTAACTCCACGTTGTGTTTATTTTGATTCCCGTTGCAAACATTTTGAAACGTCGATATTTTATCCGATAATTTCAGCTCCAGAGATTTTGAAAATATTATTTCAGTCTACCTGTGTAAAGAAATTATATTTTTCCTTCGTTTAATATTTCTAGACCCTACAGTTAATATATTGAGATACTCAGTAGCGAAGGAAAAATATTTCTTTCATTATACCTAGGATATTTAATAATATTTGGTATTCTTATATTTGCCACCGTTAAAATGAAAAATGAAAATTCATAACGTTGTTAATACCTTGCAATGTGATACCGATTTTGATAAATATCTACAAATCCTTTTCCCAAATAGCCTGTTCGATTAGCAACGAGCAAATGAATGCACATTTTTACTGGAATACACCCAGTGTCGATAAACAACGATGTGAAAAATAAAACAGTTAATGCTTTTCAATGTTCAACGACTATTGACAAAAACGAACGAAAATATCAGTATAAATATGCCATGTTTTATTTTGCAAATTTCCTCCGTGAATTCAGGTGATTGGATCCAAGTACTTTGGTATTTAACATAACATTTACGTACGTCCATCGTTAATAACAAAACCAACGTAAGAATACATATTTTCAAAATGTTATTTAGAGAATGACTGGTAGTTACGTTTCGCACCAATGTCCACTTGTTAAATATTAAGCAACGTTCCTGGGAGGTGATTCGCCGCAAAAAGGGTTCAAGAGGAAGAATATCCTTGGAAGAAGGACGCGTGTGGAAAAGCTCTTGAAAATTCTCGAGTGCCGAATCCCTGAAGTCAAGGGTTGTCTTGGCCACGGATTACGCGTTTTCCGCGGGAAATCCCCCACGGCGGAAAACCGACGGCGGATACCGTCGCGACAAGGCTGATTTGAATTTTTCTCGGTGGCTCAACGCCTCTGGCTCTTTCCGGGACACGTCGCATTGAATATTCCATAAATAAATCGGCGTTTAATAGAAAATCGGGGAACTTCCGCCCACCTCATCGCTCACTGTCACGCCGGCTCCACCGCCGGCACCTAGTATCTCAATAATATTCAGTTTATAAAGTTTGAATGGCTCCCTTATTACGTGGCTGACGAGACCCCGTTTTCTCTCTTTTCTCTCCCATTCGACGGGGATTTATCTTGCGGCCGATCAATCCACAGCCTCTGGACCCTTCGCGTTTTCCACCCGATTAAACGCGGTTAACTCTGCTAGCAGATCGTTCCACTGAATTACGAAAATTATCTAATTATCCCGTAACATTTGGTGAAACGGAAAACCTGACAATTGGCCTGCGCGCTTGGCGTACTATAGCCGATTGTTTTGCGTTTCAAAGACCATTACCAATTCTAGACAACAATAACGTTTCTCGGAAGTAAAGGAACCCCGATCGAGCGTGGTGGACGACGCGTCCGGTCCTAATTCCTCTGTTTGCGTATGCAAACGAAGAGACGAGGTCAGCGAGGGACGCTAGAGCACTCGTGTTTAGATTGTAAGTTTGTGTGTCGCGCACAAACTCGTAAACGCACCTGTAGCAACAACTACCTGGCCAGGTTGCGCTGTAGAAATTGAAGAGTTCTGGGGCTTGGAGAAAATTTACCCTATCCTTGTTTTTATAAGGCCGGTTTGGTGAAACACATTCGTCGGGGGGTTCTGTGGGTTATTCCTGGAAAGGTAACAACTTCTCTCGAAAAATAGTAAAGCAGAAAACTAGAGTATCTAACGAGATGAGAAAAGACCCCCTCGAGTACTTTTCAATTCCCGCAAAAGAAAATTGTGACCCCTAAGAATTTGCACAAGTATCACTTAATCAGGGAATGTGTTAACTTATAGGGCCCAGTGGGACCAGGTATTGTAGCTCAGAGGAGCCGCAAGGAAATCAGGAATATTGCTGGAAGCGAGGCGTTTAATAAAGGCTGGCTGGTTTGACTGAAGCACAATGAAACTGCCGCTGTAGCAAAGCAAGGTGATTTCGAAATCCGCCGGCCTTGTTTCCCCGGCGAAATGGAAATTAATTCCCTCCTCTGCGGTAATGAATTTCGAATTTCATGCGTGCGTGGACGGGATCGCGTATGCGTGACTGGCGAACGAACGGGACCGGTCGCAGGCTGGAGATAATATGATTAATTCCTGAGAGTCCTAGGGGGAAAAGTAGCCTGCTCATGCTGACAAAAGGATGCAACGATATTCATTCGGATGAATCGAGCCATCTTTCATTTTTGCATTTGATATTTGTAATCCCTAAGCAGCAAAATAAAACTCACATCTGGAAAATAGAGTAGAGAATCTATTATACTCTACTCTGAACACCTGTAGGTGCCATCTAGTTTTTCCCGCTGTGGCGAGCCAATCGTGCATCTATTACACCTAGAGAATACTACCTCAAAATGATATGAATATATCTGTAGCAATATACCTGGATCATAGTTAATTAGCCACTTAAATCCATGGAGAGCCATAGACACCGTATGACTACCGCGACTCTTAGATAGATCAGACATCCAGCCAATTTAAATCGCTATACCAACTTGGATATATGCAGAGCCCTACACGCGAGATTTCTCCAAGGTGTGTAACTTAGAATGGCTATAAATAATGCCCGATAGAATCAAATATTCAGCACGTTATCATCGGTTGCTCGCAGATTCACAGATCCCAAACTTCATTTCAACTATCGACCGACCTCGGATAGCATCTCCTTAAGATTAAACGAAGGTGGGTTTAATTAAGCGATTCAATTAGCAGAATGGAGAGCTGTAAACAAAGAGAGAGTAATTTGATGGAAAAAAGAACACTTTGTTCCACGGTAACTCAATGCTACCTAGCTTCTTGTCTTGCTGTTTGGTAAAGAGGGCACTTCAGGGTCACATCAGCGACTCGAAACGCAGATTCGCATTCTCCAAATGGAGAAACGAAAGCTCCTTTGCATTTCACTTTTATAAACTCGCATAACGGGAACGGTTATCGCGCAGTGGAAGCTTTCGCCGTTTCCAGGGTGCGCGATTCGGCTGCTGCAACAGCGTATTCCTGGAGGAGGGAACACGATAAAATCAGGGAGAAGCACCGTGGTGGATTCCTTTAATTACCGAATGGCTGGTTAGGGTTATTAGGGAAAGGAGGAACAACCGCGGCTTTGTAAAAGAGGAATAGTTATCGCATTTTGTTGAGCTGTGCAGTCTTTTCCGTAGAGGTATTAAATTTCTAGACAGCTGGGCTTCGCGAGATAACCGTGAAAAGTATGAAAGTAGAAGATGCAGAAGTGTATTATACACCATTGTCCACAAGCACCCTATTATATCGTCCTTGAGGCCCCTATAATGTTGTAACTGGACATCAAACCATATTGCCTCTGAGCGCCTTACCAATGTTAGCCCTTGAACCTCCTATAATATCGCCCTATCATACTGTCACTGAGCATCGTAATACGCAAAGGATGGTCTACTGAATTAGGTGCGTCGTCAAACACGTTTTCAGTCACCGATTGGCTACACCGCCGCTCCCAGTAGGCTTTCTAGCAAGTATTTCCTGTGGAATTTTAATTAATACCTCGTGGTTTACAGAGAGGCGGCCGAAACGAAGAGCGAACCGGCGTCAGAGGGATACAAAGCCCTCGGATAAAAGGCGATATCCGAAAGCCCGCCGGGGGGTAGTTTTTTATTGGCGACGATATGCCCCGGCTTCTTTTGCAGGATGAAACGGGAGTGAAAAGGTGGCCGACGGGAACAAGACCTGGGGCCAACGACACCGGAAACGGCACCAGGGTACTGACAAATTGCAGCTATTAATACTTTGCGCTACGAATTTTTGTCAATTTTCTTCCTTATTAATTTATATGTTTTATTTGAAATATATTTGAAACGACAGTTTCTTGATTCGCTCCTACATAGTTTAAACACAACTGCAAATTCAATCATTTAAAAATGATTTTTAAACAAATCGAATCAGCAATGTCCAGAATTACTTTCTTACCCACAAATTTCCTGCAACTTCCTCTTTCTCGAGCTGTATCAAAGAGCTGGACACTGTTTGAAAAGACGCGTCGCTCGCCTTTATGCGATGGAAAATGTAGATATTCCAGGGGTCGCAGAGAAGGGAGGGCACAAGATGATACAGTGCTCTCCATTCCCAGGGAGAATTCAAACAGAACCAAACGGAAAACGAATTCTCTTTCCGTCGGTTCTGTGCCTCGAACGTCGCGTCAACTTCAAAACTGAATTAAGTCTTTAAACTTGCAGGATTACCGCGGATACATAGGAACGTAATATCTGGGCGAAATCCCAGGAGCGCGTTCTCAAAGATCTTTTCATCTTCAACGGAATTAAGCTCGGTGACGGTTTCGAATGCTGCGCCGGACAGGCTTGTTTACGTTTAATTTATTGATTAAAGAAAGAATTACCAGTATCTCTTTGTTTCAAGAAAATTGTAGGATCTTTCAGGATATGGAGAAAGATGAACACTTGTTGAAGACCTGGACGGGGTTGTTTGAAATACCTGTTATGTGAACCATAAATTTCTTATTACAAATACTGCATGTATTTACTTATCTCCTTTTATAGATTTCTGACATAAAAAAGCATAAAACATCTGAAACTGATGCTCAAGTCGCAACAAACATCAACATACACGGACGAACTTTCCAGACAACCAGATACAAAATACACATCCTATCCTAAAAAGCATAAAACATCTGAAATCGATGGTAAAACCGCGACAAACATTACAAACACGTACAAACCATTTCGAAATTAAAAGCATGCCTTCTCATGGTTGAAACAAGAGTGAGAAAAATAGAACATAACGCAATCACGCACGTACGCGTCGCAAAAGTGTTTTCGTCGTGACTAGAAGAAGCAAGCGCTATAATAAACAGTTTAGATTAAGTGACATTCGTTCAACTGTGCGACACAAGTTCACTAAACAGAAGGAAGTTGAGAGAAGTGGTACGACGTTGGTTCACTTACCCCAAACACCGACTAAACTTTTTAGGCTTGTCTTTCTCGCGCCGATTTCGGATCGATTCAATTTTAATCGTCAATTTTTTTCGCGGTTAGAAAAATGTTTGGCCAAAAGATGCGCCGCCAATCGAAACTGGATCATCGCGACTCACCTTTATTCCGAGGGTAGGAGTCAGCATTCCATAGTCGGTTAGGGGTGGCAGCATAACGGGGGGTAGGTTTGCCATCATCATACTGTCTAGAATCTTCGCACGTACTTCCCCTTCGTGCACAGAACACAAATCAATTTATTGCTTACTAGACCTACCTGAAACAGAAAAAAACAAAACAACATCAAGTACCAATATAGACTCAAACTAATTGTAAAATGATCAATTGTAGGTAAAATGGTCAGTGTAGAGGACAATGCAACCGAGGTGTCTCTACTCCATCAATGAAACTGAGGGTCTCAGCGAAAGAGGAATCGAATTCAAAATAAGCACGCAACGCCAATCAATAAAACAACTTGTAAGCCTACAAGGTATCCCTTCGGTTTCGAGCGGAAAGCGAATCGTCGCGTAGGGGGGCCGGCCGCGGCCTGGCGCGCAATCAGCAAACTTGGCGGCGCTTTCTCGAACAAAGCGCCCGACCGCGTTTTCCTTATCTTAAATCCACGTGAAACGCAGAAAGTGTAACAAAGGCTACGGAACTACGGCTCCAGGTATCTACCGATGAACTTTTCTCCGGCGAAGGCGACACGCTTGGCGCAAACATTGTTCCAAACTCGCAGCGATCCGGAACCAGCAGCGGAGAGAGAGTCTGCAGCCCTCAAGTTTCATCACCAGCCCTCTCTCCCGCCGCCAGACACCATTTCAATTATACCCTGGCAACCAATTAAGAAATTAATCCATTAAGATTAACGTGAACCCCATTGGAACCCGTGCAGATGGGATTCCACACCACGTGACCGGTCAAAACCTGATCGTATTCATGGCCGTACTTGCGGAGAAGGTCAACATACTAGCCGGCTGTTACAGGACCCTGTATTCTACCGCTGAGTATAGTTAGTGCTCGGACGCTCGATAAGGGTACCATTTTCTTTGGATCTAATACATTGCAAAATAAGAATTGGACATCGTCGATACCCAAACGGACAAAAGTTTCGCAATCGCCTAATGCATCGTTCGCATAAGAATGAGAATGACGAATTCTGGAAAACGTATCCGAGTAAGAGCAGGGTCGAAGCGAGGGGGTTGAAGGATGGGTTCGAAACTTAGATTGGTGTCACGTGGCCGTCGTCGATCTACGAGTTAGAGAAGCGGATGTAGAGAAGGGAAGGACGGTGTTCGCCGCCAGGGGAGCAGGGAGAAACGTTGTAACAGCACGATCCGAGGCGGCTTAACCGGCAAATCCGACGTAAGACCTTCCGCGAAATCTCTATTTCCGTGAACACCCTGTTTCCACGCTGTTTCTGTGCTCGACCAAACTATCCACTTCTTCCACCCTCCGCCCTTCTTCCTCCTTTTCATCTTTATCCGGACCCTCATGCTGTTTAACGTTAAGAAAAATTCGCGGTAACCTCCCAGCAATTCACTTTTCTGATGTTCCCTTACGCGCCACTTTATTGTCTTACTTCCATGCAATTCCCAGAAAGAAACTCGAGATCTCCGCCCCTTATTTCCTTGAGTGTTTCGTTGGTACTTCGGCTTGTTCAGCTCCAAACTGTCCGAACTTTTCTTTTCCCCTTTTCTATAACTCTTTTCTATAGTCGTCTACGTTGCTTTGGCGAATTTTTCTTCCATTTTTAACAACGAGGAAGTGCAATCTTTGCCAAATATATATATTTAGCGATATATATCGATCCTGTTTATTCCGATTGGTCTCCAAAACAAATAATCGAGACGCTAAACAATTGCTCGAATTGCTTCAGATTCAGTTTTTCTCTGGCTACGTTGTTAGTTCAACCCGTGGCACGTTCCGCATCCTGATCTTGACGGATTAAGTTCTTAATTGGCTGGTTCGTGGAGTAATTGAAGAACACTTAGAGAGGCTCAGCGTTCCGTGCTACGTGATCACGAGCTCGAACACCGAAAATCATCTTTATTCGTTGGAAACGCATCGAGCGGGCTCTTCCTGTGGAAGCCGATTCGCGGCAGTTCCGTTCAGTCGGATTCACGCGCACGCTTTTCACGTAAATAGCTGGCTCAATGCTTTGATTGTTTGCTGCACGGCTAATTAAAGTGTGCTTAGGCCAGTTTAATTTCCACTGGACTGTTGCTCTTGAATCGTGACGAAGATACACTCTGGACTTTAGCGACGTCCACTTTGGTATGCTCGACAGTCGATGGTCATTACCGAATTTGATGAGACTTTTATTTAATCAAAAATGTTGAAGAAAATAAGACTACAGTTTTCAAAAATTTATTTCCATCGGTGTTTCGCGTGTTGGCATATAACAGAAAGCAGAGGGCAATATTCGTTCAAACATGCGTACACATTAACAAAGAATTTTGTCCTACAACTAAATAAAATTGATGCTCTATGTATACTTAGACGTCCATACCTGACATATAAAACAATTCAGAACTCAACATATACAATCATACATGCATAGATACATTTACATACACAGAATTTGCGAAAGTCTTACAAATCATCCCCTAGATATTCCTGTATCGAATTTCCTCTATGAGAGGTTGAGGGGGTTGAATTTTAACTGATAGCTGTTCTTCCCGTCCGTTATATTCTATATTTAATATCTGAGGAAAGTAAACCAGACTTTTAGTTACGTGTCGAAAAAGTAACGACGCTCGAGACGAGGATCGTGACTCGTTTCAAGCCAAGTTGCCTGTGCCAAACTTCCTAGACACGAGCCACCGTCGCGAGCAGTGTAACACGAAACTGGCTGAAGTTAATCAGCCGTGGTACGACGACAACATTCTCGCAAAAAAAAGCGAGCAGCAAGTAACATGAGAGGAGAAGATGCTCGTTGGGAAACAAAAACACCATTCACCTTCTCTGGAAATGACCGAGAACTTAAGACCTTCTGTATTTACATGCAGAGCAAAACTTAAAGGGAAACTAAAATGAAACGAATACAGGTGAAACATTACAAGGTGTGTCAACTTGACCCTTCTACATTTAGGTCAATTTTAGGGAATACAGTCAAACTCCAAGTGTCTGTCTTGAGCCTTTCAGTGAGTCAATTAACAGGATTTATAAAAAAAAACTTGCACGATTCTTCCACTCACCACAATAGCTCAGGATAGCGGAAATGTCTGTGTACAATGCAGTATGGTTCCCAACCGAAATACTAAAATCGGAATGGCTCTGACTCTCAGCCCAATCCCTACCTCTAGGGCCACGGTGCTTTTTTCACTCTACCGTCTTCTCTCTCTCCCCCTTTTTTTTATAGGGTAGGATATTTTATTCAGCGGCACTCTGCTCGCTCGCCTCTCGCGGCGTTTGATATTGCAGTCTCATTGCATAAAACCCGAGGCTTGCATAAAACACGGACCGGCGTTTCTCGAGCGGAAGCTGACGGGTCGGAAAGACGGTCAGAAACGAGCGATGTAGGAGGGGGAGGGGTGGATGTAATACCTCGCGGACAGCATAAGGAAAAATTTGTGTAAAAAGAAATTCAACAGCTGGGGAATTAAGCGTGACATGCTCTGACGCCACAAGTCGCGTTGCTGTTCGCAGTTGTTGAGATATGAGGGGGTGGAGCGGAGAAGGGAAAACTGTGCTCAGTCGGAAAGATAATGTATAGAATTGGTAATATAGAATACTACGTTGATAAGCAGGGCGCCATTTCGATAAGAATCGGTAATTCCTCTATGAACTAATATTCGTTTGAATTTCGGTGATTGACTTTCTTTTATACAGTACTGTGTGTATAGTGTCGAGTCCCTACCGATTATCTACAAAAGAAAACGCGTACATACGCGAGTGTAATTTAGCGGTCCATTAAAGCTTAAATTATTTAAATCACGTACACCGATTGGAAGAACAACGGAACTGATATGCTTCAGTTCCTGCGGTTTCAACCGTCAGTCATTATCTTCTATCATTACCAGAAAATCACACTAAACGTCCGCAGCGCACCATCATTCACGCGTCACTGTCAATATTTCTAATGCAGGTACACTGATTGCCAATTAGTAGCACGAACGTGTATCGATCCATTGAAAGCTGGCGTACACAGGCGACCGATTGCACTCATTAATGCGTCCTAGGTTTCTCATTTTGATATCGACAAGGAAAGCGCTCCTCATCCCAGATCACGATAGTTTATCCTCCAGGATTCGGCGGATTCCTGGGTCATCAGCGAACGCCTATCCTCGATTTTGCAATTAGCTTCGACCCAACGAACGAGCTTTGTGATTTCGGTACCAATCGCCTGGATTTAAGTCCCTAGCAAGTTCAGGTAACGTCGAAAAGGGGACTGCGTAAATAGAAGCAAATGGACTTCAACAACTTCTATTATTTTTGTTCTTATTTTATTCATTCCTCCCAGATATTTGGCAAACGATGCAAAGGATTTGCGATACAATGACTGTGTCATCGCAAATCTATCATATCGATCTATTATCGATCGGTTTGTTATAGCCATCGCTTTACAAAACAATTCCTCGCACTGACCGTTGGCATCGGAAGTCGAGGAAGCAATGACCAGCGGACGCGACACGGCGGGGAACCCCTCGGCGATCGCTGCCGGAGATGACGCGTGTTTTCAATTACTTCACAGCCGTTGAGCAGAGAGCGCGCTCCAACGAGCGAGGTTGCACACCGTTGGGACAATTTACATTTTTAGCCAATGCACGAGCTGCGCTATCGGCTCACCCGACCGTGCCGAGCCTCTGTCTCTCCTCGTCCGGGGTTCCCCAATTTTCCCTGCTCATCTGGTCCCAGCGCGACTCTGTGAATCACCGATTTCACGTCGTTACGCCGAGGTTGGCGTACCTGTTGCCGGATTACCGAACCATGCTACTTTCACGTTTGCAGTCAGATGCCTGGACAAGTTATGCTGATTTTTCTACAACTGGGAAGGGAGGGGGGGGGGGGCACAAGGAATCTTCTTTTCCTCCACATCTGAGGAAAGGAGAACTAGGATACTATAGATAAGCTCTTGGTAGATCAAGTGTTAATTCGAATTAAATATCGCATCAACTAGATATGCTATAATTAAGCAGTGTAAAGTATTCACATGGAGTTATTGGAGTTCGTTAGCCAATTTAGTTTCGCTTATGAAGTTTAGCGAGTCTTCAAGTTTTTGGTCCTCGAGGTCTTTAACTTGTATTTCATACGAAGAATACACACAAAATAGTGGAGAACAAAATAGAAAGAAAATTCAGAGTGGAAAGAGTTAAAGGAACTTTAAAGTATATTTTGAGACCGAAGATCATCCCTGAGACCAACACACGCCTGATCCATAAATATGAACTAACTCTGCAAGTGCTTGGTCGCCTTCCGAGGGGCAGCAACGGCGCCAGGGGTGTAAGGAGCCAGCGAAGCCCTACCTGAGGGATCCAGAGAATTCTCTGGGCGCCTCTTACCAGCGGTTTCTCCATCATGGATGGGGGTAGGAATCGAACTTAGGCACGGTCGTGAATTCCGGTATGAATATGCTCGGCTGGAGCAACCTGGCAACCTTGCCCCTGGCTAGTACACACTAGCTTTACAGTTAAGTACGTTTGGACTCCTGGTTTATTAAATAGATGCTGGGATTGTCGATAGCGTGGGACGCGCTCCTGACGTCAGACGTTTTCATTTCAGTGGTTTTAAGAACGGTTTTAGATGGCAGAATTCAAAGATTGTTTCAACGTTAAATACCAGCAGCATGGAGCTAAAATTTTGAATGCATCTCAGCAAACGTTCAACGATTAAGTCTCCCGTGGTTTAGCCCTTTTCTCAAAAGAGAGAACAATCAAATTCCCATTACCAAGTTAAGTACATTATTATTCATAATTTAATACTGTTCCCAACAGTAAAAGCTTTTGTAATTGTTAGGCAATTGTCTGAAACTTTAATACTGACTAAACTTCCCCAAATATTCCCAAAGAATTTGCATAACTAAAATCTCTGCGAAAAATTTCAACTCCGATCCAACTTAACTTGAAAAACCTCCTCTTCTTTCTCTTACTGTATTTGTAAAGTTCAATCTAAAATGCGGACCTTTAAAAAAGAGTTAATCGTTAAATGTAAATATAAATTGGGCTTGTATAATATATGTATGGCTCCATGAAAGTATCGGCGAGATGTTAAACAGAATGTTTGAAGATTAAAATGAATGGTATCGAGATCCCGTTAGGTTTATTTGGCGTATGAGCATGGTACAGACGATCATGGGCGTACGGTTCGGTTAATGGGTAATTACTCGATTAACGCTAATTCGATTGATCGGTAATTATTTTACGAGCTCCATCTACCTTGCGCGATAGTTTGTATTCAAAGGGCATTATCGAAGTTACCGGTGTATTCTCTTACGACTCGATTGACCCAAGTTTTATTTAACTCGTTGTCAGAATCGCTTTATAGTCCATTGAAAACAATTCGTTCGATTAACACGACCCTGAGAATGTTAATTTGCTACTTTTCTGTCTGTTACATTTCCTATAGTCTTTATACTATAGAATTTGGTGGTGTTACCTAATAGCAAGAATGGAAGCTATCTTTGCCACGAACGCGATGGAAATCTGGAGTGGACCAAAATAGTAGGAGTGTACTAAATATATAAATTCCACCATGTGCTAGTTAGTCAGTGAAAATTATACGAATGGTAACTCGACCATGTTCGTGTGGTATGGTTGATCAATATTTATCAGAATGCGCGTGGAAGTCTTTGAAAAACAATTCCTAGCCGAACTTCCGCCGCGATGCTCCTCGAACCGGGTTGAATTCCGTTTAAATAATAGAGCGCCGTAAACAATGGCGTCGAGTTTTGAACGACGGCCAAATCGTCGTCCGTCGTCTGCGGCGATTAAAGGGACGAAGAGTGCCACGCGCAGGAGCCGGAAGGGCTGCAGAGAAAAAGGAAATAACGAGCGGACTTGGCCGAGACTTTTTCCTTCTACCGAGGGTCATTAGCGTGTCTATAAATAAAATAATCGTCGGCCGTGTCTTTTGTTGCGTCGCGACGTGAAAGCAGTTCTTCCTCTTTCCTTGCTTGCTCGTTCCTAGGACAATTGTCTGGGTCGAACTGGATTGATCGATCCTCCAGAAAGACTGTTTCTGGCGGTTAATCGTCTCAACAACCCACTACGAACACGTCGATCACTGCTGAATGGCTCTTTGAACTTACATACATGGTTACAACTATGTTGCAACTAATTCTTGAAAGTTTCTAAATGAAGTCTTTATTTCTAGGATTGTTAGAAAATAACAATGTCTGAATGGATCTTTTGGCGGCTATTAAAACTGTGAAAGTTATGTTCGAGTCCAAGGGTAAAAGTATAAGGTGGCATTTGGAAGAATTATACCATGACTTTTCGAGAAGAGCAGCTCAACAAGAGGCAACGAGAATCCTAGCCGGAAGTTGCACTATTAGGGGAGTACCGAGGCGCGCAGTTCCGTCGTGCTGCATATCTCGAACTTGTAAGCAGCCAATTAAGAATAACTGCTTCGAGCCGTAGCGTTTGGTCGCGTCGGACTGACGCTACTGCGACGACAGCTTGCGATTTCTGGCGTCCTCGGTCGCTGATGCAGCCCTGAGCTGGCAAGTTTCCGCTACATCCGCCGCACGCCGACCAGCCCTGTCCTTGACGGCTAATTAGTTATTACTAATTGCCCCAAGTAGTTCCCTAGTTTCGATTTGCCAGTCCTATAGGCGGGGTGTGAGACGCGTTCGCGCAGCACCTAAGCTTCTCACGAAGATGGCACGTGGTGCTACCAGCCTGAATAGTGGGTGGCAGGATTCTACGTACAATGACTCTCACAACCATTTATGCTACATCGACCCTCGACTTCAAACGGGTCATGTATTTTTAAACTTTGACGTCATCTGAACGTGAGTCAATTTATACGTACACGTCAATTATAATATATTTGATGTAGAAATTAATTTTGTGCCTTTACACATGGAGTATTCCATACCAGATTGACCGAAATTTGTATATATCGCCGTAATAATTCAAAAAGGCACTGTTAGGGAAATTACAGGGTCGGGATTTGAAAACTGCCAGCATTCAAAATGCTTCAGAAGCATGTCTGGTCTTCTTCTTCTTTTTTTTTTTTTTTATTGGAAACATTGTAAACCATTTTTTCAAGAGCTCATAAACTTTGTTAATTTTGTTACGGCGTGCAGCATTTTATTGGTTTCCTTTCTAGTGTGTTTCCTCGATAAATTGATGTGGGAAACATTTGAAGAATGCTGAAAAACAGAAAGATAAGAGGACAGAGAAAAACGAAGGGAGCGGAGAATGCTAGGATTTCCAGTAGGCAAAAGAGGGCGCATTCATCGGATTCGATTGGCTTTCAATTAATGTCGGAATCCAATTTTCCGCAAAAGGGAGGATAAAATGGAGTGATAACGAAACGAAGCTATTCGTGTGGCAAATCGCTCTTATTCGTCCTCGACGCTTCGCGGTCTTCGATTGTGATCGTGTAAATCCCGAGTTCGATGAGCGTTACACGCTACCTTTTCAATTTTCTAATTGGACCATGGATATTCATACGAGTTGGCAGAGTTTCGAGAGTTCACAGAGTTTACAGAAATCAATGTAAACGCGAAACGTGGGTTAAATATGCACACTAATGCCCTCTCTGTGATGGGTGATCTGATTGCTAATTATCAATACAACGATCACTACCAGAAATAGTTCAAAAGGGAAAGTAACTATTTGTATTTGCACGCTTTGAGGGATGATGTCACCGCCTAAGTATGAAAGCTCTCCAAAAATATCAAAAATTTCAAACCGATCAGAGATGAACACCAACAAGACTATTCTTGAAAGAACAAATAAATTGCCACGATACTTTTTCGTGTCTGGATTCAACTATACTTTCTGCTAAATGCGTTTTCCTTTTTTTTTTTTTGGTATTCGCACCCTCGAACCAGTTGCCGGGGGTTTGGAAAAAATATTGCGTCGTTGTGCGACGTTATTGCACGGGGTTATTGATGTTTCTGTTGCGAAGGCAGGTATGCAATTTGTTAGATTCGAGAGGCTCGTTCTTCGATGATCGTTCTTCGACACGCGAAATCTCGATACGCCGCGGTGGGGGCGATTAAGTTTCGAAACGAGAATCCACGACAGGATTGCGGCACTTAGTTACCAGGACGAACGAGGTTAACCTGGAATTGGGTACTCCAGAGGCTGCTGGAGGTCCTGGAGCTAGGAATCTCGGTTATTCCGATTAAGTCTACGTCCCAGTCAGATCGCTCTGCCATACATCAAGCAGAAACAGTCTGCTCCAATCGCGTGACGTCGTCTATTTAGCGCAGGAGGCATTATGTTAGTTCAATGAGAATCCAAAATTTCAGATAAGCAGGATAACGCGTGGATATCCCGAATATTTCTTTGTTATCGAGATTGGGAATGGATAAAAGTTCATTTCTCAGGAGCATGGACTTCTCTAAATTGTTTACACGTAGATCTTGTCTTTGTTTACATAAAGAAACGTGTAATGTAGTACTGAATTTATTAATACTTAATTTTGAAATCGAATCTTTTAATCGAGGTTCCATCGCAGGACGCTTATATAAAATCAAAACAATATAGAGAACAAGATGGTGGACGAGGGGTTGAAAGGGAATAGGCCTTGAAACGAAAAGAGATAGGAAAGTAAGACGAGGTTGTATCGTGACGGCAAAGCCTTTCCTTTTGCGGGAGGAGCGCGTGGTTCGCTTCCTTATCGAAATTCTTAATTAGAAAATTTTAATTATGTTTCGAGGCTACCTGGAGAGACAAAGAGGGCAACCTTGAAAACCAAGCGACGCGAGAGGGAAGGAGAGAGGTCTGATGACGGTTAAAAAGGGGAAGAGACACCTGCAAAGGGTGCGAGAAGAGTAAAGGAGGAACGCTGGGGGTTGTGCAACGTGCCAACTCCCCTGCACCACGGTGATAGTGAATTTCTACAAGATGCAGGAGCCTCCAACCGAGAGATGAACGGGGAGGGGGTTGAAACACTGAAGGTAATTAAGCTTGCGCCTCATAAAGATCCGCCAACGACGCTATCCTTCTCAACCGATATTAAATTTCACCTGTGGCTCTCGGGTCAAATTCGCTACTGTCCAGTCTTCGAGCCAAGAATCGTCTGTAATCGAACTTTGAGACAAAAATCAAAATTCTGTTCAGTATCCCTAAAGGATACACTATGCAATATACTATATGTATATTGATTTATTAATATAGCGTTGAGTACAACGTAATGTCCTTTGTGTTGAGTTTCGTGGTCAGCCCGTTCCTCCGACACAGTGGACAAGGGAAACGAAATTCAATTCCTTCTTATCTTTTAATTCCACGGGAATTTACGTCGCGTGCAATCCTTCTTTCACAGATTTTCGCCAACTCGGCGAAATTTGCGGAAATGCTCTGGGAAATTTTTAATAGACCACGATTACTTTATTGAGGTGTTTGAATATCAGGATTGCGGAGATGCAGGGAAACGTTGAAGTAGACGGAACTCCGACGATCGCAAAGAGCTTTCTCGTTTTCATAAACTGGGATACGCTCGAATAGGAATTATGTCGTTGATCGCAGGTTAATCTACAGAATTTGTGAAATAATTTTCCTCGAAGGGACGTTTCTTTAGTCGAAACGAATAGCAGGATTTCTCCCTTCTTCGCTGAACATCAAACGGGGATCTTTTCATATTCTTTGACAATTTTTTTAAATAAATTCTTATGATAATTTCCCCAGCAATCCAGAACCAAGTGAATGGACGTTAAGAGGAGATTACTTGCGGATAAACGCGGCGCATTTCATTTGCTTCGAGCATGAAAATTAAATGTATTCGTTGCAATGGAGAGTGTATAAAATATTTGCTTATGAAAATTATGTCGATTAATTTCAATCTTAGACGCAATTATTATTATTAGAACGAACCAGACGTTTATTGTTTACAAGAATGGTCGCGATGTAAATGTAAATGCTCGCTTATCCCGTCACGTATTCGTTCGATTCGAAGCAGAGACAGTGGCAGGTGATTTCCCTCCGATTGTAATGGCCCATTTCGAAAGCTGCTTGAATGTCATAACGCGACACGTGCCGCGACTGCAATCGCATTTGCAATCTGTCAGAATTCAATTCGAACTACTATCGCGCGGAACCGCGTGGAACCTGTTGCCCGCGAATTTAAGGAGACTGCTGGGACAATCGTCGAATAATCGAGTTCCGTCTTCAGACAATCTCTACTTAACTATTAGCTGCTGCTGGGACTACGACTCGCGACGGGGTGGAAGGTGCAGCAACAACTATTAGATTCGTTGGGACGTTTGGTTCTATGTTCAAAGAGAAGTAGGATAAACATAAAAGTTATGCCATTCTGAAAATAGTAATTAAAAATTAACAATCGCTTTAATTTTCGCGAAACCTAACTCAAAAGGTGTGTAAAACAAAACCTTTTCGTGGGGGATCAGTGGAAGGAACACCGCGGCGGAACGTTTTGATAAAACAATCAATAGGGTAAACATAATTCAATGAAACAACAACGTTCGTTATTCACGGCGGAGCAATTCGATTTTCACGAACGCGCTAGAACGCGAGACCATGCGAAAACTGGCCGATAACCGTTATCGTCGATCCTTGTCCCTCCGTGGATCTCTGTCGATCGTTTACACAGAAATCCAACGAGTGTTCCGCGAGACGCGTCGATAAGCACGAGACCAGGCGCGCATTTTCGATTTTATTAACTGCAGAAATTAATTCAGGGTCCAGCAAGCGGCTAACTCGTCAATTAAGACTGGATAGTCAATCAAAGTTAATTGAAATGGAGAATACGGTGACATCGTTTGAACACTTTTAAACGTGACCATTAGCGGTTCTGTGGTATATTCCGATGATAGGAAAAAAGTAGATTCGCAATGCCCAAATCTCACGTCGATCACGAGCTCGTAGCGTTCCCATTAAATTACTAATTGCGAACAACGATTGGTAATTAACATTTGAATAAACGGTGCTCGCGATCATGCTTGAACCGTGGATATTTAATGAGCGGTTCGCGTACAACAGCAGTCCATAGTGTTTCCCTCATTTTTCGGTGCCCCATTTGACATTCGTGGCACGGTTTCTGAATTATTGCTGAGAGTTTGCCGCTCAGCGCCTGGCAGGATTAAAAGCTTGATTAGCGTCCAGGCTTAGGAATTATTCACCAACAGCTTTGCAACCTTGTTTAGCAGACTGTTCCTCTTTCTACGTAACATTCTGACTCTTAATCGACTCTTGGATATATCTTGTTATTATAACAGCATCTTCCAAACCGCGAGGTTCAGATTTATCGTGCTGTTGTACTTGTATTTATTTGTTATAAAAATGGAGACACTTCTTCAGCAGAAGATTCACTGTTGTAGTGTTCAGGACACGAGCATCACTGTTGGTGACGATGTTTCAACTTAGGAGGTCGTCTTAAGTGCCCCTTAATATTAACGATAGTGGTGGTAGCCTTTATTGCACCCCCCCCCCAACCCTTCTCCATTAATCCGGTTACGGCCTGTGCGACGTGGAAATTTGTAGGCGGTTGTAAATTTTAAAACTTGGCCACGCACCTGCGTTCTCGAACCCCCTGCTCTCATGGCTTACAGGGAGTTAATCGGGCAGACTGAAATATTTTCCATATCGAAACCAAGTTACCCTGGGAACGACGGAGTAATGATGCCAACGAAATTAATGTCAAAGCAAACAGTCCTCCCCCCCCTCCGATTCGTTTCACGGCAGTTTAATCCGTCGTGATTTGTTTCAATTTTGGAAGCGTGTCGTTGGCGTTAATGTTGGATTTCAGTCGCGAGACTGATTTTACTGATTTTAAAAATGACTCACGACAAGCTTCATTTATGTATTTGTGTCAACGGCAATATTAGAACCAAAAAGTGTCACCACGAGGACTGTATGAATTCTCCATTGTAATATACCGTTTGACACCGCCATGGGGTTCCCCGTTAATTATCGATGAAGTAATTTCAGCCACTCGGATCGATGGTCAGTTTCCGATGCGTTTACATGCAATTAAACGTTAACATATTTAATTACGCGATCTGATCAGTGGGCAATTGATATTTAACGATCGCCCACCAAACAGGAATGGTCTACTTTCTATGGAAACTATATTATATTTCGCGTAATGAGACTCAAAGTTTGCTTAATTAACGACATTATTAAATCCAGGTTGGGCTTCTAGGATATAGTACCTAGAACCCTGTATATGCACTTAGTTTTACTAGCGTACGTTAATTTCTTATTTTACTTCTCTTCTATTTTTCTATCTTCGTTCGACACTGATGTTTTTCTTAACCTCAATGCAGCAAAACTATAACATTATACGATGATAGTAATATTAATAGTAATATTATCGTTATAATTATTCTGATTATTATTAACGACGCCGGGCAGCAACGATTACGGGATGGACGACAAATACAAATTAATTAATAACGTTCATAAACCACTCGCGCCGCTGGAGTAGCTTTAACGGTTACGCCAGGCCCGGGGTTAGTTAATACCCGTTAAATTATCTCCGGTACTTAGGCGAAGATCATTAATTTATGGTCCGTCGTGGTGCTTTTCGTGTGCACGCGCAGCCAAGGACTCGCTAGTGATGTTTGTATTAGAATTAAGCTCAGCTTTTTCACGCTGAAATCTACTAACGACAAGGTGGCCAGTTTTTCCAGAGCCACTTGCAGCCGAGCACAGCAAGGGATTCGCCACTGAACCGTGAATCGTAACCATAATGTTAGATGATGTATCTAGTCCAGGAACAAAAGTTTCATTATCACTTTTCACAGTTTTAACGGGTAGGATTAAAACACGCGACGGAAATCATCCCCTACTAAATTTCTACATCTTTTGTTACATCCTATCACTCTTGACAACGATGAAGAACCAACCACAGTGTCCTGAACCATAAAGGGAATACCAGGTTTCACATTTTACCAAACTGGCGCAACGGTAAAAAAACGTCTCAATCCCATAGCCAGGCTTGGGTGTCCATTATCCTCAGCCGGTATGACGTTTCTCCCATTTTAGCATTTGTAATTACTCCACTTGGGCTATGGTCTTTCCTTCCAGGCGAGAAGTAACATTCCCAGGACTGTCCTCCCCACCTTTCCTATTCCGTTTCTGCGATTAAGTGATTGCAAACTATCGGGCAAAGCGTCTCTTTGTCTGGAGTAAGGACAGGGATAGCAATTTCTCTTAATTAACAGGAGACAACCGGTGGAACGCGCGGCATTCAAGCGGTTTTTGGGAGTGTTGCGACTCTGTTTGGAAAGGTCCTTAAGCGAAAGCTTCTGAGAGGACCTAAAGTGTAGCATATAGGGGATGAACCATTAAGTTTTGAGTTGAATGTGTCCTCTTTGAAAGTTCGCATTGCGCGGCACCGTTTAGCTAAAAATTGAAGATGTAATTCAAGTATATCGATCGCCTTCTTTTCTTGTCAAGGATTTAGATGGTCTTGGTCTAGAGGTGGGCTTCACTTGGTGGAGGATACGAAGAATTCGTCGCGAAGCTTACTGTTATTCCGACTGGACATACTCGTTCATTCTCGTGTCCTCGTCAAGCCTTGCTTACTCCATAAGGTGGCTTCACCCGAATCACTCGAAGGCTACCTCAAATATTTGAGAATCGAATGAGTTTCAAATGTTTATCACGATAAAGAGCAAAGTAACAAGCTGGTGATTACGATAGTTTGAAGTAACCATGTCAATTGAATCGGATTGCTCCCTCAACTGCTTGTAGGCTAAGTGCTTCTAAGGTCGGCTGTCTATTACCGAGAGACTGAGTGCTCCTGATGATTGTCGCTAGCTGGCTGGGAGTCTGATTGTGCTCTTAATTGCTGAGAAACCATGCTACCTACCACCTAATGCACGAATCTGTCTAACTATGATAACTTGACGCTGCGGAAGCAGTTAGGACGCTAGGACACGATGACATACTGATACACATAGACTGTGCAAACTCTAGAGGCATCTACACTAGAACTTGTGTCTATTGAAATCAACTTTGTTAGAACTCGCTAGAAAAATAGAAAAATGATCACTTAATCGTAGACTACAACACACAGGATTCATTTCTACGCCTGATAAAATAAATTCCTAACGAAACAAGCATCCCCAAGTACCGTACAACCTTCCCAGCCAAGTACAACACATGAGAGGATGCAGAGGCACCGCGAACGGGACAAGATTCCTAATATTTCTGGGATTTCGCGTCCCGACCTTGTTAAAAGACTCCGATGGAAGGATTGAAAGTGGAAAAGGAAGAAGAGGGGTTAAAGGGAGTTCGTAGGCGTCGTTCGAACTTCGGGTCGAGTGTCGGTGGCACTTAGATGTGGTTCGTTAGTTCCTGGAGATTGCATCTCACTGGATTTAGCTAGCAAGTTACCTGCGGCTTCTCACTCTGCGAAAGTCAGCTTGCACGTCGACCATTACCGGACGATTGCCAGCTCCAAGTGCAATTTCGTTTCCGGATATCGAGCTTGGCCGCAATTTCTTAGCTGCCACTTAAGTATCCACTATTTTTCGCCCTGGAGTATACTTACACAGGAATCCTGCTACCCTCCTCATTGATCTCCGTTTCTAACTCCACTTCCGGGCAGATGAGTTTCATTAGGTCTGCAAATTAATTCTTGGCCCTTTTTACTTGATATTTGGATATTCTTTGAAAACCTGTTACTTTTTCTTGTTATTTGACGGCGTTGAGGTTAATTCTTTATTAGAACGGAGCACTAATTTAGCCCAAAGTAGTGTCACGACCTTTTTTGAAATCTTGCCTGCCACTTGCCGAGAAATTTATGGCTAACAAGGAATATTAGGTCCGTTAATCGATCTACGAGAAAATGACCGATATTGTTTAATGCACAGAATGGAACACTTTAATACCAGCGATTTATAGTCAATAAGGAGGATTAGGTTTGTAAATTGAGTTTGTAAATTTGATCTACGAGGAAATAACGGATGTACAGGGTGTCAAAAGTAAGTTTATGAAACTATTTGCTCGTCGTTTGTGCCATAAATGGGAGTGAACACGAAAGATGTAACGATTAGATGATTCCTTGTAGTCAGAAGCGAGCCAGGTGGATCCACAAAAGAACCCTTGGCCTGACAGCTCGTATTTCTTGGCTTCCAAGTCCTGAGAATAATCGAAACGAGCATAACTCTGAGATTGCACGACTCTATTGCACGCTGATGGCTTTTCAAAAGCGCACCGCGTGCAGGGAATAGCTTCCTTTGCGTGGCGAATCCGCAGTTTACCCTCTTACGACCTCCTGAAATTTTTGACTGATGTCTCAGCCATCCTGCTATATTGTTTCTATTGGTACGTCTGCGTTGTTAATCTCCGTCTAAATCCAAACATGAAATTTCTATGGATGCTTGGCCATTTATGGAGAAGTGTTTTTAATATTTAGCCTTCTATGCCTATACGACCGCTTTTTATTCCTCGAATCCCTGGAGAAGCTGCGTGTACAGAGAAATCAGGTGGATGTTGGAAAACCGTGGTTGAATTTAATTCTCCTGGGACGCTTCAACGTCGTCTCCAGAGTGTTTTCGATTTTCCTCCATTTGCGTTATATCGTACTTCACCTACTTACATTTTTCACGTGATTCTTACTTCGTCCTCAAAGAGAATTATTTTTACTTAGCCACGAATTCCATTAAGCTAAAGAGTATGTCTTTTGATATTCGTTAGAAAAGCTTCGTTTCCATTTCCTCGCTTCGTTTCCATCAACTGGTTAATTAAGGAGAATGCAAATGAATTATGCAAACTGGAGTAATGGAAAGTTTACATGCGAGGTGATGTAACGTTCCGTGAACAAGGAGAGACGGATGGTTTTTGTTCGAATAACGAATAGTATTACCCTTTTCTCTTTTAAACCAATGTATGACGACTCCGTCTGAAATTTGGTGATGCTGCCTTTATATATGGAACAGTGTCACCTATTTCCTGGCTTGCTGTAATATTTTCAAACGTCCACTACTTTGTTTGGCCTTAAAGCTAAAATATCACTCGGAGGTTAAATAGTTCTAAACTTTTTCTCGAAACATCCATTACAAGCTTTCGCCGCGGCTGGACCGTGGAGATGATTTACTGGACATATGGGGTGTCGCTGAAAACATGGACTTAATCGTTATTTCCTGTCCGTAGCGTTCGCAGCCATAGACGTAACGGGGGCGGTCTTGCAGCTTAGGAGAGCCACAGATATCAGCTCCGCGCACTTTATCGGCCACAGAAGAGGAAGGGTTGGCTTAATAATTTACAACGACAAGACACACGCCCCTGTTATTGGCCCATAAAGCATCCCAGCTATGGTTCTACTCGTTTACCCACCGCTCCGTGCTTTATATCTCTTTCTTCGGTCTTCCGCCACGGGATGAATCGATGTTGCATTCTTGGGACAAGAGTTGACTTTACGCGGGAACTCACTTTTCTATTCGCCATTCACTGCTCCGAATCTTTGATCACCGGTGTGGATTTTACTTTGTATTCTATTAATTCGAAATATTACATTCCCAAAAACATTGGAATAACAATCTGAAGCTTCGAGATGCAATTGAAATTAATATCTCTGAATTATAATAATAAGCCTGAACTATACAAAAAGACGAAATTATTTTTGGCCTAAAGGGTGTATATTATCCATAAGTAATCAGACGAAATTTCAAACGGTAGTAAACAACTCAGCTTCAATTATCGACAAGAGTTGCACGTAATATTTCTTCCATAAGCGCGTTGCAGATTTATTAGAGGATTTGAAGCCCGACGTTTGTTCAGTGTTCGAATAATTTAATCACTACGAAATCTGGTTCTCGCTACTCCCGAATAACATAAAATTGTAATTCTGACGTAGCTACGCGTGAAACGCAATATCGTCCAATATTGTGTATTTATGGAGAATACAAAATAACGAGGAGCTAGTATTAATAATAACAAACCAGATTTATGCAAAAACAGATTAATCAAATATTCTCGAAATTTTCGCTCCGCTAATTCGCGTCGTGAATAAATTAATCTTTACTGGGATCCCTTCGCCAATTAACAACGGAAGGACGATAAATTAAGCGAAAATCACTACTCGTTCAAAACAGTTGCCATAATTCCAGCAACGCCCACGCAAAATGGCGATTGGTAATCAAATAAAATATGGCTGTATTAGAGACACCCATAAATAGATAAAATAACACGTGGAGTGTCAAAAAACGACGTTACTTATAGGATTGCTCGATGGCAAGTTTCACGGATGACGACCCCCAAGCATAGTCGAGACTCTGACGATTTTCCTATATTGCACCCCCCGCAGAGCGCCGACGACAACCCTTATGCTATGACTCTGATCTTCGGTGCGATAACGAGAGAGCCTTCTAATTAAAATCTCCAGATTTTTTATCCCGTCGCATTTCCACTCCCGCGAGCATGGGTGTTGGGCATATCTGGCGCTCAGACAAGTGAAAATAAAAATAAGTGGAGGGAAAGGAAGAAATAATTGAAGTCGTCCGCTCATCGTGAAAGCAATTAACACCGGTCAGAACGGGAAACGTATGGAGAAATAATGGATGAAACACAGATCCATACTTATTGGTTAGGTGCCACACTAGACGCCATTTTAACACTCTGAATTCGACGCCATTTTGACCAAGGTGAACCTTAGAGAATACAGTACGCGACACTGAGATTTGTGTACAGGTACACACACAGACTAGCAACAAACGAAAGGTCAACGAGACAGGTCTGATCTTCCCCTCTCTCGATCAATTTTCATTGTTTATAATTCGATCAAGTATGGCGCTTAATTGGATTGGCCCTCCAAGAATCTCGTGGTTGCTCGTCCACCTAAACATCCTTTTTCTGTCGACGTAAACAATAAACGCGAGTTCGCCCTTTGTCAGCAGAGACGCTTCTCGGCGAACATCGCCAGCAATGTCGTCGCAGGGAAACATGTCGTTCCGTGTCCCGTGCTCGTTACCTCGTATGCTCGTACCTGGAACGCGTGCGCGTGTACGTGGTATTTATCTGGCGGAAACCGTGGCCATAACTTCGTTTCCATGGGAATTGTTCGGCAACAGGTGGGGAAAATTTCCACACACAGGCCACCCTCCCACCGTCGTTTGTCGTTTCAACCCCCTTCAACCTCCCACTGTCCTTCTGCTCGTGGCGAACAATGGAACAATTTAGTTTTCACCCTTCCTTTCTTTTGGGACTCGTTTCCATCCTTTTCAAAATCCCAACGAACTTGCGGCGTTCGTCACAAGAAATAAAGGATTAAACGCCAGGGAAGATTATACAGAAAGAATGCAGGAGATGTTTAAAATCCATAGACAAAGGATGAGACTTTCATTTGCTGGGTATTTTGAAAACCCTGGTGTGTTATGTCTAATGAGTACTGTTCACCGAGTTCAGGAAATTAGATTAGAGAGAAAAATTTATTCATGCGTGACATTGTGTCTGAAAGCATTTGAAACGATTTTGAACTACCAAATCCAAGATTGAAATGAAAACCACGGAATAAAGTTGAATGTACCGCGTGCTGGAGGAACGAAGTCGAGAAGCTTATGAAAAAATCATGGCGCAGGTCCGTGGCACGCGAGCCAAGGAACGCAATTTCATTTTGTAAATGCGTAATGCTTCTAGACCGGCCACTGCCTCTTTGTTCGGTTGGCAAAAGGGGTCGCGAAACGAGAATGAGCTGGCTCGTGACTGATCCTCAAGGGTGTGATCAGTTATTTAGAATTTCGTGGGCTCTCTCGACACGGCTCCATCGATTTCCCAATCGCACGGCGCACAGTTCCATAAAAGCGTTAGAAGAACGTGACATGGACCCAAATTTAACTTTTCATTGAATACATCCACTAAAGCATCAATTAGATAAAAAATGTATGTAAACTTGACTGTATAAACTACTCTAACGAACAGAAAGTTACGAAAATAAAAGTTATCAGCTTGCTGTAGAAATATAATTATCGCGCACTGACGATTTCGATACAAAATCGGTACTCGTGCGTGACATCGTTGGGAAAATGTATTTGATCGCCGCGCTTTTGTTGCTTCTTTAACTATTTCTCGGCTGCTACCTCGGACGTCCGTTTCCAGCGGCTAATTAAATGTTTCCAAACGTGCCGAGCAAAAGCGTAATAAAAGAGCGACGTAATAGAGCGTAATTAAAAATGACATTACCGCGGTATTATTAATGTAACGCGAGAAAGGGAAAGGAGGCACGGAAACACGCTAATTAACGACAATTAATTAACCGGTGCGGTCGAATTAAAAAAGTACAAGCCTTCCAAGGGGGGATAGAGAGAAACAGACAATGCCGTTTGCTCGTTACCGGTAAATTTTCTGTAACGGTTGCGAATGTTTTTCTTTTCTTCGCTAAACAACTCGTTTTTATCGAGTTCCAAATTAATTTCTATTTGGCTCGTTTATTTTCTGCGATTATTGATACACCATTCGTAACAATCGTGTGTTTCACTACGGAATTGAGATGTTTATAATAAATTTAAACGAGGTGAGATCATTTGAAATTTTTAAACTAAAAGTGTATGTCTCAGGCTGCGAATACGTTGAGTATTTACATGTTCGAATACACCCCTAGTTCCAACCCCCAACGGGAGGGATTCTTACTAAACTTTTGGCCTTAACTCACCGACTTGCCATGAAAAGTCTTTTGGTCCCTCAGGAAACGGGGAGGTAACTCACCTGAAACAAACAGAACAAAGTCAACATGAAAACGTCAACGTGCTACCAGCTCGCACCACATACGTACCTACTTAAAATCTAGTCACTCTCCAAAAATTACAGCATCAATTATTATTTCTTCCACAGATATTTTAAAGACAATTTTTAAAATCAATGTATACTCCACTCTCCCCTACTTTTCCCAGTTTCTCTCTACTTTTTGCGGAGCGAATCGATTTGACAAGTGAATGGCTCGTATTGCACTTGGGCTGAGCAGCAACGTACCAGTTGCAGCTCGGACAAAATGCGGTGACAGCCAGTGTCGCAGGCGATGGTAACAGGCGCGTTACACGTGTAACAGGTGCCCCCGTCGCTGAAATTTCCATGGCTGTGTTTTATCAGCGAGCCGTGCTACCCGCGACTGGTGCGAACGTGCCGCGGCAAGAAACGGAGATCACACGTGCACGGACACGTGTATCGGAGCAACAAAATGTGGAAAACTGCGTGTCCCGGAAACTCAACCGGAAGCCAGAGACATTAAATATGCTCCGAGAGCGAGAACGTGCACTTTCAGCGGTGGAAATTCTCCGAGTGACGGGATTTAATTGCACCAGTTGTGGCGAGAACTCGATCCTGAATCGCATTTCAGCCGCTCACCTACCAAACCTACCGAACTACGAACGCGTTTTGCAAAAGAAAATTCAATTTCTTTTCTTCGCGATTCCATTTCATCTACCACAGTTTAAAAAACACATATACACCCACTAACTGTTGCAGGGGACAAGCACAATTTACATAAGGCTCTAGACAAAGACTTATTCAAACTTGTTCGGGTAACAACCATCTGTGTCGCGATTCGTGACACAGTAGCAGAGATGTAGGCACCCTCCAGTTCACCAAGAGACCCAGAACACCCTACCGTTGCGTCTCTAAGACGTTAAAGGCAGCTCTCTCGATTCCTCTAACGATCACGTCAATCCCAACGAGGAGGGAGAGGCAGACAAACCAAGAAAACTCGCTGGAATTTTCAAGCCCACTTTCCACGGCGCTACCCTCGTCGCCGGAAGCGTTTCCTTTGTCCCCGTCGTCCTCTACGCACAATTCCAGGACAATTCCCTCGTTTCCCAACGTCGCGTCGTGCAACGGCTACGGGGGACAGATTCAGAACGTGCTGGCTCTGAAGCAAGACGAAAGTCGTCTCCGGAGAAGCGAGGACGTTCCGAAGGGGTAACTTTGCCGATCCAACTTGTCGCAGGCAAAGCTGCAACTTCGACGATCCAAGTTTCTACGTGGGAAAATACAGAAAGACAGGCCAGGACCAGGGGGAGAACGCCTGTTCGAGTTTTGCATACACACGACCCAGGATGGCTGAATTTAACCGTGCTTAACTGTTTAAACTGTTTTAACTGACTTCTTCCAACCAATTAATTCCCTGGCAAACAGACCCAGGGCCGCCCACACCGAATCCAAGCCCTAGATTCTGGCTTCCACTTCTTAACGTTGCCTATCTATATTTGTTTAAGCAACGTCCGTGTTGCGTGACTGTGTCAAGTGATTTAATGTTCATTAGAGGAAACTTTAGGTATCTATTTTTTTTTTTATTACAAAACCGTATCTCTTCTGTACATTATTTGGCGTTTATTATTTTTCGCAGCAAAGCCCTACATTTCACGATTCTATTGCAGGTGAAGCTAATCGTAATTGAAACCTGACTAAACAGGGTCGATTCCTTTCCAGTCCTACCATAGGCTTCCAGAGAGAATAACAACGAGAGAAAAGAGATTGCAGCAACGATTTTGAACGAAAAACCAGTTGGACCTTAAAATGACAAATCGGTGCTGGTCGCTCTAGCTGTATTTCCGGCATATTATCGTAATTCGCGGTAGCCGGGAGCTTTTTAATTAAAAGTACCGCGCCGCTATTATCTCAGGAACTTATAATCGCACCTATCCATCCCATCCTAGCTGCCACCTCCGCCACGGTCCGAGAAAGACGGCTTTTATTCGCGAAACACGAGACCGTGGCGAGTAATAATTCAAATTTCTATGCTCGAAGCGGCGGCACGCCATAGCGGGAAACAGAAAAGGCGACAGAGAACAAGATTGTCTCCATTCTCCAAAGAATAACAGATCCCTGGATCATGGGCTGCGCGAAACTCGCTGGTTCTTGGTCAGACATTTAATTTTTAAGTACTTTCTAACTACAGTCATGTTTTAACCCCTTTGCAGTTCTATTGCTCTCTTGTCAAGAGGAAGAATTTGAATAAATTGATGTTTTACTAGTTTTTAACACAGAAATAAGTTCACTTTTATCCTGAGAACACTAATGTCCATCAGGTTGAGACAAATTTTAATTCGAGATGAAACACACCATAATTGATAAAAGAAATACCTGTTTCTATCCGAGGAAGACTTTCCGTTATCGAGCGTTGGATGTCCAACGCAGCGCGAATCGTCGAGTAACTCGAATAAGCGGTTATCGATAATCCTTGGTTCAGATAACAGTCCAAGAAATCGCTATCGTAGCTGCTGACACGGAGAACCGTCGAAGTGAAACGAGTCGAGTGAAACGAACCCAAGTCGGATACACAGAGTCTCTGTCAACTGAACGTCTAAAGAACACGATGAGCAGGTAGGAAGAAGAAGAGGAATAAGGAGGGCGAGTTTGCTAGTGTGGGGCTACCCTTGGAAAATTTGCATGCTAATGATCCAACGGCCACGCTTTTCGCAGGCTTCTGCCCGCCCAATGAAGTTTCAATTTATTCATGACCGTCACCTTTCCCCCTTTCGAGGTCCATTATTAATTTTACCTAACGTGCGAGCCTGTCGAGGCCGCTGGAAACGGAGAAAAATCGATGTAAGCGTGAAGCGACGATAAATCAACGCTCTTAGCTCTAATTTCGCATCTCATCAAATGGAATTATGCGCTGGTTAGATGGAGAACTTGTTTTTGTCTGCTAGAAGCTGCGAAAGTGTAACTATCGGAGTGGATAGACATTTCTTTTGAACCACACGTTTCAAGCAACAGATAAAAGTGGAAACTTCTTCCGTCTTGATATGTAAACCGGTTAACGATGACAAAATCCAGTCTGTAATTTTTCTGACAAATATGCATTACGTAATCAATTGAAGTTTGAAATGATTCGCGCTCAAGTCTCGAAACATGTGACCCAATGACCACCGTCGAATCGACGAAAATCGTCGAAATCAATCCGCGCTGAATCGATTTCACGTCAAAGCGACATTTCTTGAAGACGACGAGATCTTCAGTGGCCGCAAGAGGATAAAGTAGAATGCCTAACCCATCGGCTGGTAAGGAAGCGTTCGAAAAAAGAGGACCGAAGAAACCTATACCGACTCTGCGTATTTCCTCAAGTTGAACAGTTCTCTTTCTAAATTCTCGACAAATGTATACAGGGTGTTCCTGGGTGTTTTCTGTGATAGATAAATGCTAGAAAGAGAGAATTTTTTCGCGAACGACGAGAACTTGTGACGGGGAGTGTACGCGGCCACATACCAAGTCGCGATTTGAATTACAATCGGCGCATCCCGCCATCCCGTCCAGCCGGTTCGCGTCTCGTTAACCACCCGCCATTCTTATGTAATTTTATGCTAAATTTCCGACACTACCACGAATCCCCGTCCATCAACCCTTTTCCCACGAAACGGTGCCGCTTTCTTTTTTTTTTTTTTTGTACCTTTTCACGTCTAAGACCCACCACCTCCTCTTTTTTCCTCTACATTCTCTGTCCAACGTCTCTGAGCTTGGTAAATTTGTTAAAATTTCACTGGATGATACGCGATCGTCACCAATCTGTGAAATGTTGAATTTAATACGATGTCTTGCGTCATTCAAGCGCTATAAATAGATTCAAGATCGAATGGATTAAAATCTGTGACGAATTTTCGTGAAGATTCACGTTCAGCCAAGTCACGTTCTTTGAACTTTGAAAGATTTGTTGCTCCATATCCTGTCTCATCACCGTTTCATTTACGAAACACACCGATTATTTAAAGATTTCAAAAGTTCATTTTAACATCGATTCTACTAAGAAAGCGTTCCAAATTCTTGCTTGACTATCGATGCTCTTTTGTTCGTCGTCGTCGTCGTCGACGGAACATTTCTTTTCTACCGAATCATCTCAAACGAATTCCCTCGTCGCAGCGTTCTAATTCAAGAACAAAGCGTATCCCCTTTCCCCTGACCGATACGAAAACGGATTTTATCAGATACTCTGCCTACGCTCTTCCACGGCGCGACTCCGACTCGAGGTAGCCACGGTAGATAATCAGCGGATTCGCCAAGTTGCCAAGAACAATAGGGATTGGAAGGAACAGGCGAATTTCTTGGCAAGGCTCGAAGAGGTCCACCTTGACCTTCGCGGGAGTCACGTTCCACTCGTAATTGTGTATTTCTCGTGCGGCTCTCTCCTGTAGTGCCTTCTACCAAGACGGATATCGATAGGGCGTGCGAGAAAAATACTTTCGATCGGTTTAGAAAGTTTAGAAGAACCTCGCTTTAGCCAAGACGAATCGAATTTCTTGGCTGCTGTTTGAAAACTGACGCCAGGCGTTCGCCGATGAAATCATCGCGATGCTCGTAAAGTGGTGAATCAGTGTAGGGTTACAGCGCCTTCTATTAGATGTAGAGGGAAGTTCGACGTTTCAACAGGACTAATTTGAGTAGGTGGAATATTAGGTGCAATGAACTCAACACTGTTCGTATCCTCATCTTCAAGAGCTGGCTTCCATTGGTTGTGCCACAGTTGCTCGAGAAGCTAGCTTCCATAGATGGAACTACAGTAGTTGCAGGATCCAGTTTCCGTAGATACAGCCATAGTAGTTTCAGAATCGAGCTCTTATAAGTCCCATAATCAATGGTTGCCTACCTAGTTTGGTGTCTACCTAGGACAGCTTAGTATCCAACATCTCTCATCAAAGCCGTCTGGAGCTAGTTTTTACTACTATACTACTATGTTTTTACAGCTAATTCGATAACAAAAGACACAAAAAAGCGTGCAGGCAATAACGCATGAAACGCAGAGGAAGAATAGGAGCGATTTTCGGTGGAAAAACGATAACGCGAAGCGAAGAATGTAATGTCACGCGTCAGGCTACACAATAGACGACGTTCACGCGGTCATAAGAACCACGCACGACGTTCTTACTGCCACTTGTTGGAGCACTGCCATATGTCGTTTCGCGAGCACACATAACTGCCACATCGCTGCCTGGCTTTATTCGTGTTCGTGTACAGTTCGGAACAAAAACAGAGTGCCATCGTACTACAGCCATCGCCATCGTTATCATCGTTCATCACTCCTCGTTGTTCGTAGCCATGCTGGTCCACGTCCTCATCCTCGTCCTCATCCTCATCCTCAGGCTTACGTACCTTAATCATCCTTATCCTTATCCTCATATTTATGTAAAACTTTTGCCTACGTCTATCCGAGCACTCGCAGATGGATAAGAGCTTACATAGATGACTTTGAGTAACGAAGGTCGAACGCGTCTAGGAGGATGTATCCCCCAATAGCAGGTCAGAGCAATTCAAGTTACCCGTTGAGGACAGCGTCGACGGTGCGTGTACCAACGAGTAATTTCACGGCAAGACGTGACCGGACTTGCGAATCGAAGCTGGAAGCGTGGGTCCAATTGACCCAGCGGCCCGAACCGGCTAATTGCCAATTGTCGAGCGACACTGCCGCTTATTCCGACGTCACGTCGAGAATTTGCCTGACACCTACTACCCAGCGTCGCGTTCTCCCTCGCGACGCCGTGCCACTGCCTTCTAGCCACTGACACAGACTTGCAACTTTTTTTACGCAAACTTGGTACACGTTCATATTTAAGGCCACATAAAATGTAAATTTGGTACCGTTATCGAGGGTCGATGATTCCTTTTTATGCTGTTATATGCCAAGGAAGAATGTAATTCCATTTTTCTTTCAATAGCAATAACCCTGAAATCTCCTTAAAAAATGACCTCGAAACCAAATTTGTCCAAGCGTCACACGTGTCCACGTAGCAAATTTACAATGAAATAACGAAGTCTGCGTTCGAATTTCGCTCCTAATTTAATCACAGCTATCTTCACGACGACGCTTCTTGGATGGCACATGCGCAGTCACGGGCGGGACCAGAAAAACGTCCGGCTGCGAGTCTTGGCTCTGTAAGAGTACTCTGTGGCGGGTATCCCAAGAGCAGCGGGAATTATTTACTTCTTGGACGAAAATAGAACGACGGGGAATTTATTTATCCACTGTCCCTGCTCGCGGCATCCGACGAAAATATAATTTCCTACGGAAAGTCGATTGTTTGCCTACTCAATTTCTTATTTTACGACCGCTCGATTCTCGAAAACTTAAGCTCCTAAAATACGAGACTCTTCATCTTGTCATCAAACCGTTTCTGTCGTTTGCTGGATTATTCTCAGGGGAGGTTATTAAATGGTTAATAAATTATTGCAGTCACTAGTTTCGTTAGTAGGAAGATCTGGGGCATGATTTAGTACGTTCCTGCAGAGTTAACGATGGCTTCGTTTCTGTCGAGTTGATATTGTACAGGGTGACCCACGCAATAGGACCAGACTTGCTTTAGAAACGAATTTTGACGACAGAGAAACATTAGAAGCGTGATCTAAATCAAATGGGTTTGAGTGCTGCATTGTTCAGCTGCTAGTTAAACAGGTATAGAGTCTCTCAGAAATTGGAAGAGATTTCGATCAATTAGAGGGGACATCTCATCCGTTCAGAGGCTCTCAAATACTTCTGATTCGAATGAACGCAATGAACACTCGCGAAATCCCATTGTGAATTCGAAAAAAAAATGAAGAAAGTAATTTAGAGTTAGAAAAAACTATCGAGGAGTATGCGCGTGAGTTTTTAGATTCGTTGAGTTGTCGAGTCCGTTCATATCGTAGCCGGGTAACCGCAGCCACGGTGTCGGCGTTTGGCCAGTCAGCCCTCTGAATTATTAAAGCCGAGTCAACGCAGCTGCATGTAAATTCGTGTACCTGCCTCCGCACCCTTCAGTCTACTATCTTTCCTTCCCCATCTGCCTTTCTCCTGAAACCTGCGCCCTCAGGCTTTCAACTCGTGTTGCACGAACGCTACTTGGCCACTCGCGCTTTGTTTGTTGCTACACGAGCCCTCCCTGTACGCGACGGATTATTGTTTGTCCGCTCGTATGCGCAATTATGTCGAAAACCATGAAGCTCGAACCATGCTAGAGAAGACGATATCAGCCAATTTTTTTTTTTTTTCATTATTCGGAATATTCGATCAATTTTAGATTATAGGAAATATGTATTTATACGTGCCTGAGGCCTAAACGGAGCCTCGAAATCGGAACACACCTATAGATAGCTTGTAATTAGGCACGTAGCTCTTATACAAAATACTCTCGTATAACTTTTTTTCTTAAAAGGTCACTTGTCGTGATAACGTATCGTCTCGACCTTTTCGTCATGCTCGATAAGCCGTTCATCTAATTTGATCGTTACGCGAACGTTTCAGGACTTTAATCGAATTAATGCCGAACAAGTCAACGCGAAACAGAACCACAATTAATTCGCTCGAAATGTCGGACCAAGCCTATCCCTGGGAATCTGGCCGCAAATCTCGCAACACACGGTACAAAGGCGCATAATATACCGAGCAGTGTGCAAACGTCTTTCTTGGAACAGAGAAGTGCTGAACACAGACCTCGGTCCATTAAGCTCGCGTTTATACGCGCCCGTGTATGTTTGTCCTTTGCTTTGGCTTCCCATCCTGCGGGATCCTTGAACCCTCGACTCGTTGGCTAAACCTGGTACAGTTTCCAACGGCTGACAAAATGACTTTTCGTTTCCCCAGGCTTAAATTCTTCCTCGTTAAACGTAGCGTTTCTTCGTCGGCTGGAGTGAGTGTTTGTACGACGGATAATCACGTGAAAGCCTTAACTATACGGTCCTGGGATGGGAGAAATAAAACCATAAGTGGAAACCACGCTTCATGTAGAGTTGTATTTTTGTATTCTTGGAATATGGTGTACGGATAACCAAAAACGGTGGTTTTCGTTACAAGGCTCCTTTATGAATTTTATTGTGGTTTCCGTACACCCTGTATATACGTTTCTCGACCGATGAACGTCTAAGTAGGTCTGCCAGACTACTAGCAGGCCCAAGACAAAACGTGCTCCTCTTTCCTTTTTGTCTCTCCTCACGTTCTTCTCACGTCTCACGTTCTTCAGCCGCCATAATGTTACGGGTAATACATTCGTCATTGTTGAAATACTGTTGCAAACTTCTGAAAAGGTGATACAGCCTGTTGACGCAATATCTCCTAGGCTAGGTGAATCATCCTTTGTTCCAGAGAACTCTGGAAAGTCTTCTCAGAAAGCTGACCGTCTTAGATTCAACGTTGATCTCAATCGACCCACTCGTTCGTGGTAGACTTTTCAACCGATCGAATTTATTGTATTTAGCCATTGTAGAAACTCTTCTCAAAGCGCACACCTCCTTTCATATCCCAAGAAATGCTTGACAGAATGATTTTTGGGAATTCTTACTGTATGTGCGTCGCAGCGTCGACAGTTTTTAGCGACGATTAAACGACGCGTGGAATCAATTAGGATTCCTGAATAAATGGATATAAGTGGACTGTAACTTAGAGACAAATGTTGGATGCGAGATTGTGTTTTAACTAACAGACTTTATTCGGACGTTGTGGTGTGAAGACTGGTTAGAGACGGAATGCGTGCACTTCTGCCTACAGTCGAAGTAGGCGTACAATTTTTGTGTGTTAAAGGTGAGGGAAAACAGTTTCTGATTGGTCTATTGGTTGGCTAAAATTCGGATAGAAATGTCAAATTACAGTGACGTGGACAGAAGGTCTGGGTTTTCCAAGTTGACCGTAGCAAGTAATAAAGCCAAGCAATACCTCGACGTGAGAAATGCACAACAAAGACTCTACTGCTAAGACTAAAGGTTCTGGCGACCAGATGTGAATAGTAATAAACGAAATGATTCGACGGTACGTACCGATTCCTTGGATCTTTATTGCTGCTACAGGTAAAGGGCCTAACACTTACGAGTAAAATATTTTTCGATGTGAAAGTGAAAGAGAAATGACATTTGAAAAGTAGGGACTCGCGCTCGTTTCCTTGGAATTAATTCCAATCTCCGTGCAATAACAAAAGTTGATTTTGGCGTCCCCCGGATGGCAACTCGTTAGCATTGTCGCAGCAATTCCAATACAGTGGGAGTCCCCTTTCTCCAGGCAACGCAATCGCGCAAAGAATCGTGCCAACCGAATGGATCTATTTACCGGAGCGCAGGGAGACCGGATATGACTGTTTGATGACCGGATACGCGAAAATGGTCTCACCTGCGTCCCAAACAGTGTGTCACTCGGTTATTGGTGCGTGTTGGGTCGCTTCTCACAAATACAGACACACTTCAACTTACGTGAAAATCGATATTTGACATTAGTCTTAATCCAAAATTAAACAGGATTGTAATTGAGAAACAGAGGAAAATACTTTGTACGCTGTGTACGCGATGGCACCGTACAGTCACGTCCGGCGATGGCCATCTTCAAATGGACTTCCGTCGCGCGCGTGGCGAATTCTGATAGGACGAAGAAAATATTTTTCATCATAGACGGCTGCACTTTGCTAACAAACCAGAGTCTGTACTTTATTTCCCATCCAAGCCCCTAAAATCGATACAATGTTTCAAGTTTCACTTTAAAAATATCTCCGTATTTTCAATGATTAACTGTAGTACACCCATTAAGACATTCTGGAAATTTTCATGGAATTACATATACACATATGGTGTTCGTGCATCAAAAGATAGAATTTGAATTTTATTTAATATATTTTATAACGGTGAAATAAATGATAAACTCCAAGTTGCTCAAACATCTGAAAAAGTCTCGGTAAGAGCTTTTAAGAATTATTACAACGGCAGCCGCGTATGTTTTCATGTGGAAATGTAGAATACCCCACTCTCAGGAAATTGAAACGCTTAACTTTGCTTTCACCCGCCTCAATTTGCGATTTTAATTAATTTTCTCGACCGCGGACTTCAACCAACGAAGACACTCGCAAATCGGAACACATCGCGGAATGTTCACTTATTAATTAAAATGATATTCGTCTAGAAGAAGATGTATTAAACAAGACAGTATTCTTCATTGAAAGAATCTATATATTTAAATTGTAATTAAATTGTTGATGTGATCTCAAATAAAATAACTTTGCGAAAAAGAAAAACGTAGTATTAAACGGTGCAAAATGCGAACTACTGTCGCTGGAAGACAGGGCAAAGAAAAAAGAGTCGAGGCGTAGCAAGTGAATAGGAAAGAAAGCAAAAAGGGAGAGTCGACTCCTCGGTCTGATTCTTTGCAGGGTATCTCGCGACATTCAGAGATCATCTATTCATTTGTTTGAACCCACGTGACACGAGCATTCAGTTGTTATACACGATGCACAAAGGCCGCCAGCAGGGAGAAGAAATGAATAATAGCACAATGCGAGCCGAGTCTAGGTCATCGTCGATCCTCGCCTAGCACTCATCGAGGATTGTCTACGAGGTGCGCAAAAATCCTGTACCCTCAACCTCAACAAAGAAACTTTGCACTGTGAAAAATAAACAACGACTAACACTTCAATTTTAACCCTTAACTCTTTGGGATTAGGGGGTGAAGAACTGTTTGTATACCTTTTTACTCATGATGGGGGTGTGTATATGAATTTCTATTTTGAAAGAGATGTGTAAAACAATATATTAATATATTAATATTAATATATCAATATATTAATAGTTTATAAGTTTTATACATCTCTTTCAAAATAGAAATTCATGTACACACCCCATCATGAGTAAAAAGGTATACAAACAGTTCTTCAACAGTATTTTAATAATCATGTAAATTAAAACTTTTACAGCGTAAAGCGCGCGAAGAGTATTCTTTGACTCGGAGTCCCGTAAACAGCGAGCGACCGACTGGATCCTTCCGCAAATTCCACTACCTTTATAGTATTCTTCGGAAAGGCGTTACCTTTCCGAAGATACCGGGGGTGGAATTTGTCACCGCCTTAATTTGGCGGGGATGGTCGATGAGTTTTCGGGACTGGCAAAGGTGGTTGCCACATGTAGGCAATAAGGTCATTTCGGGTCGGAAAGACCTTGGCGGTATATGGCTGGCAGAAGTTGTAAAGAAGGACACATTTTACGGAAACGGTTTCTCAAGAATGTTAAAATAATTTGCCGTCTTGCAAACACCAGGTAGGTTTTATTACCTTAAAACCTAACATCTGCAAGCGGTCAGTTTTACCCTCGCGCATCTGTAAACCATATACCGCTACAGATATTAACAAGAACAGGTTCACAACAAACTGGTTTGAAGGTGCCTTTAAGACTTCGTGTTCAATATGGCGTCCTTCAATGTCTCGTAGAAATGCGTGACCCCTAGAAGAACGTCAAGGAATTACGCAACGCCATCTTGCGTGGGAAATATGCGGAGCCACGTATTTCTTGCGGCTCCTGAAGAACTTGACTGCCTAACGGATCGAAGCTTCATCGGAAAGTCAAATTGACTACACGTTGAAAACGGTAGATAGGGAATGTTGAAAACTGGAGCAAGGAATTCAAGGAATTAGAGAGTTTTCAGCAACAACCTTCTTTTTGCGTTCTTGCGCGAACTTGCTGCCCAAGTTTTGCAGGCCCTCCAGCACTCCAATGAGAAATTCAGGGTGTGAAACATTGGCTCTGTCGAAAATTCATCATGCGAGCCCTCAGCTTCTTTATCAGGAAATATTCCTTGTAACATTTTAAACTCTGTGCCCTAATTAATGTCAATTCTAGAAAGGCCGACTTATTGATGAAAACCACCTACCCTCCCTAGATACAACGATACAGCTAACTCCGAATAGCGACGCTGTAACGAGGGATTCGTTCTACTACAATTAAAATTGCGGTACTTTCGATCTCTCTGACATGTGGGATTCGGCAACAAACTTTCCATAGAATCATGTGCGCCAAAATGGCGGCCAGATAACGCCAAACAAGGTTCTCGTTCGCGCGGACTTTATCAGAGTTTACCCAACAATTTCAATCGTTCGTAGCTTCTCAAAGGCATCGTAATTTCACCAGAGTGTCACTGGCTCGCGATCGTTTCAACGAAACTTCCTCTGTCGCGTTATGTAAACCAGCACTTATCGTTCGCAGACAGCCATAATTAACGGACAGCACTGTATTTCCCTGACGACAATGCCAGCTCACACTGGACACCGCGCCAACTTGTTTTTACCAACATGGCGAGACCTGGTTACCGTTAAGTACATAAAGGACGATGCGAACAACACATTGGAGTATAGTGGAATTTGCATACCTGGGCTTTAAGGTTAATTTAAAATTCAAAAACTAATGAGTTAAAAAAAAGGTAGACACTTCTTTCAAACGAAGAACAAAGTACAATTGAAAACAAAAATCGTAATTTCTACTTGAGAAAGATATTTTTGCATTTCTATAATATCTCGAGTTAGGTGTGCATTAGATGTACTAATTTCTTCATGGGTCAGGTCTGGTTACTGTAACTTTTATAGTTTCTAAGAATTCCTCCAAACTCAAAAGTCATAAATAATTAATAGCCTGTTCGTGACTGAAAAATTGTCAGCGTTAAATTTAAGTTTGCCTGCGAATGTTGCTACGCGAAAATATTTTGTCGTCGGAGTAAAATGTAAATTCTGCAAGGGGAATTTTCTGTCCGCTGCTGATTTCATGAAAAGTCGAGTAGATTGACGTAAGCTCTTGGCCAGGTCGTAGAATCGAGAACAGATCGCAGGCTGTGTTTGTGGAAAACGCGTGTGCTAGGAACGCGAGAATAAATAATCGTATGGTTTTATGTTCGCAGAAGGTGTTCTAGGTATGAAATCGAAAATTCTCTGTGACTCGAATGTAGGACGCATATTTTACGCCAGTCGCCTTTCAGGCTGCATACGAATTACAACGCTGGCGAATGTTAATCCACCCTTGGAATGAAAAAGCTTCTCTTGATAATTCAACTATTTCTTCAGCATTTATTAACAGACAAACCGTATAGGAAAAATTCTATAATAATCCATAAAATTCGTAATTATTTTCTATCGTTGCTCTAAACGTATTGGCTGACGGAGATGATCACTCAAGGTAGTACCAATCAAGAAACTGAGTCTCGAAGTGCATTTTAAATAAAACACACAGAATAACATGGAGTTAGAGGAAATAAAATTGAAAAAAAAGACTGTATGCAAAGTGTGTTAAACCAGAAGCGAAACGTGCGTTAGAAATCGCGAACCAAGTGATTAAGGTTCGCGATGGGATTACGCAAGAATCCTTTGGCACACTTGACCCACCGACATACTTTCACTTTTCCATTCGCAGAGCAAACAGCAGACTCACTGTCTGTTTCCTTCCTCTGGCCGAGTGATCGACAAAGCCAGTGAACCGCGACCACAGATGCCAGACGTCGCTCCAGAATCGCGAACCTAGTCAAAGAATCTGAACAACATGGGTCAAAGGCGAAACTTCCCCAACTAAAACTCCAAATTTCCTGGAGGTTCATCACACAGAGATTCGAACCCACGATCTTCGGATACACAGTCGACCGCTTTATCCACGCGATTAATCCTGTACCCTACGTTTCGTGCTCGTTGTTATTGGGTATGGGATGCCCGGTTACTACGATAATTTATTTAATTCTACTATCAGAAAGTGCGCCATGCAAGGGCTTACATTAAGAGCGCTCCGAAGAAAAGTAAAATTGAAGAGACAGTGCTGTAGCATGTATTATCCAAGCGTCCTCTGTCAATTTTTCCCTGAGATGGAGAGGGAAAAAGGGCCAAGACGGAAGACTTAATAATTCAAATGTTTACCGTCGCTTTCGAAGATAAGCTGATAAAAGCATGCACTCACCCAGAGCTAATATAAGAGGACTTAAGAGCCGTGCGTGTGACTGCGTCTTAGCTGTGTGCGTCGACACGCGTCACGACGACGCACACCGCCACGCGTCATGACTACCCCATTCTACCTTGCGTCGCGTCAGGCGCCGTACGGACTAGGGAGGCAACGAATTAACGCTTGATCTGTATGCAGCTGCGTCAAGACGTCAATCGACATTTACAGAGTTCACTGCCAACGATAATTTCCCCGCGATTATCGCAACTGAAAGGACCTTATCGAAACGGGAAAGTAACACACACATACACACATACACAGATACTTAGCGACTCAAGGTTAACTGAACAGAGAACCTCAACACTTTGCTCATATGGTTCATATTTTGCAATTTTCATGATTATACCATTTTTTTTTTTTTTTTAATTTGTAGCAGCAGTCAGTCTACTCCAGATCCAAGTCACAATCAAGTCCACATCTAAACGTCATCTAACAGAAAACTAGTTTTGCCACACAAAAATGGCCTCATACTGTACATCATCAAACTTTAGCTATTTCGGTGAAAGTAATTTTGTAATTCTTCATTTATTTTTTATTTCTTGCTATCAGGACAATTATTCTGAACAATGTCGAAAGCTTTTCTCCTTAAACAAAACCAATATATGTATACTTGTTAAACCGTGAAATTATTGCAACAGAAGGAGGTGGTAGGTGTGCGCGTCCAATCTTTGGACAATGCCACGTTGCATTCACGTGGACGTGTCCGGATTATCTGGGAATTGAATAATTCAGTTCGTTGATGAATCGCAATGGGTTATGCTTTCCATTGAATGATCGCGCGTTTTGTGAGCTTCTTGCCCGTCATGTTTCGAGGACCTGGAGCTTGAGCGAACATTTTTGTACGCGGGAATCAAAAGCGCCGGGCTGCTTTGGATTTAACCTCTTCGTACAATCGGATGCAGAGAATTTTTGTTTGCTTTCAAAGCCTCATCAGGATATTTTGTTGTAAATACACTCAATTCTGTTTTGCTTGAACGCGGTTGTGGATTAGCATGGTTCACAAAAAAAGAAGTGGTCCCATTTTTTTTAACGAATCTTTTGTTCCAACATTGCTTAACAAACGAATCGTTTGAAAAATATTCATTGAGAGTTAAACCTTTTTTTCTAATAATCAAAACATGATCGCAGAACTTTCCAGTATGTATTTTACTACAAAAGTTTGTTGGAATTTTTATAACAGATTAGAACACTTTCCTTCCTGGTAAATCGGAAATAAAAAATACTCATCAATTTTAACTCTGGGTTATATACCTGTCTATTTAGTGGGTGGATCGCGGAGATAGTTAAATTACTTGCTTCCTGGTTGAAAAACCTCGATGGGTAAAATTATATTCGAATAAAAGATAGACAAATGAAAGCATCCCACAACGATTTATTCTTAGCGTTTATTCCACCCAATAGTTATTCTTGAAAACAACTACATCGTACAACGTAAAAAGAGGAATAGGTAATTATCTATGCAAACAAATCCCTTCCCCCCGTTGCTTTTAATTTGATACAGAATTAGGTATGCGATCGTAAGGCTACCGGCGATGATACGCCTGGGAGACTTACATAAAATTTAAATAAACCTCTACATTAATTCCTTTGTGCCTCGAAGACATCTTTCGCCGTCTTCTTGCCATTTCACTCACGACTGCATAATTTCTTACTTTAGTTAACGCAAGTACGTCATAACAAAATCGTTAACGAAAAACGTTATTAAAACTCTGTTTAATATAATCATTTACACAAAACATTTCACTTGTCTCTGAATCAATCTACTACAATTTCGAACGATTAATCAGAAGTATGAAGTCGGTAATAAGTAACGAATAATGGCGGCTGAAAAGCGAATAATGAATGAATAATGGAAGGGAATAATAGTTTCTTCGAGCCTAGTATCGCTGTTTCAAGGAGTTCCTTTTATGATAAATCGAAGGTCGTAAAACCCGAGGCGAGTCAAGTGAAAACCGAGAGAAATCGACCGCGTGGGAAGAGGGAAAGGACTTGACAGATTACATGGTGCAAGTTCTGCGACCTTGACCCAAGGAGCAACTAGTGTCGCACGTGGTCTCACAGCCTAACCGTCCAGAGTCAAATTCAACTGCGAGATTTTAAATTTTGAATTTCCAGGCGCCAAGTTAGAACTGCCTATTGTGGTGCTTCTCTTCGTCCCTCGACTAAAACGCCCGTCGGAACCGGTTCCAGATGTTGCCTCGCAAAAAGAACCCTCCGAGCAACGAAAAACGCCCAGAGACGTCGAAACAGGTGGCCGGATTGCGACATCAGAGAAAATAACTTTCCATTTCATCAAAGTATTTGGAAGAGCATGTACAGCGAGTAACTTTAATATTCGGACATTAATTTCGGAGCTGGCTATTTATAATTGGTTACTTTGTAATTTGTCTATGATGAAGGGCACGGTAATCGAGGTATATGCTGATTTTAGTTAACAATAGTGTAAAATTTATTTATTTTATTGATGAGGTTCATCACACAATGAAGTTCAAACTAAAGGCAGTCTAATTGTCATTTGCTTACTTTAGTTTTCATTGTAGAGAAAATAGTGAGGCGACAGAAAAAAAACTGTGGACTGTCCAAATATTAAAGATACTCGCTCCCACATTTTCGCAAGCGTCGAGACGCTCACTAGTGACTGGCGCGTCATCGTTATTCGTATCACGAGTCAAATTACAGAGGTATCAAGGCTGAACGAGCATACCATGACAAAACTCCAAGAGAATCATGAGGATATGAGCCACGATGGCTTAAAATGAACTAAAGGATTAGAATATTGAAGAGAAATAGTGCCTGTATGGTTGGGAATGTCGTGAAGCTTTCATAGACTTCCATTGGGCGAGCTAACAAGATGAACGAGCAATGAAAGTTCACCGTCTGATCACAGACGTCACTTCAAATAAAGCTGCTCCATTTTGTCAAATTTTATATGCTTGACATTCAAATACTATTCTAATGCTTAACTACTCCAATATTTGTCGCAGTGAAACATTGTTTTGATACGCGAAAAAGAGTAGAAGAAATTGGTTACAAAAAATCTACAAGATTCCAATATGGGTCTGATTCTCGAGAAATCTAGTTCTAGCTTAATTTATGCAATTTGTTCTAGAGCATCAAACAAGGATGTGGAATCCTCTGCACAGTTGGCGGAACGTTTCTAATCTTTGAAGAGTTTCTTTGGCTGGTAACTCACGTCGCAAACGCAATAGCGGCGAGCATGTTTAGTTTACAGGAAGGTACGGTCTGATTGCCGGTTTAAAGTCAGTTTCTATTGACAATAGCACCGTTCTTGCCGACGAGAACCGACTTCTCCTACACCATCGCTAGGAAATTACAGCCACAACAGGCGTCGCTTTCATTTTCAATCAAAACAGACCCGTAAAAACAACCACAGATCCTCTTCGATTACAAACGACCAAGTATTTATCAGCAAGATGGTTCCTCGCCGTTTTCGTCAGATTTCCGAAAACAACGTTGCTCCATTTTCAAATTGCAAAAGGCGAGATATTTCTTATCAAAACTGCATATACTTTATATTTACTTGACCTCTCCAACGACCAACGTCACACAAAGCTGCTATTTCATTCGTTAAATATTAACAATATTCTTCAAATAATCACAACAGCTATATACATCAGACTTATAATGTCTTCGCAGCAACGATTATCAAATAGAATAAAACACTATCGGTGCTGCTATACGATTAGTTTATTGTTTCATTGTTGGAAGACTTTATAGTGAACTGTTGTCCAACAAAATATAAATTTCTTTTCACTTGGAATAACTAATTGAAACAAAAACCAAGCGTAACGCGTAACATGTTAACCAAATACTATGACTTGGAAGCCCCAAATCTTTCTTTCAGATCACCCTGTACGTGCCTTGTACAAAAATATCTTACTTCGGCCTAGGTGTGATCGATACTTTTCACCCACGTATCGGAACCACGTGCGAGGGTATTGGACCCATTGGAGACCATAGTCGCGTACACGCGAGCTTCGAGTTCGAAGAACCAGACTCGTCATTTCTCGATCAAGCCACGTAACTACATGTACGAAGACTACACATATGTGTAACCATACGTGTATACAACCTAACAAATTATCGAATAATATTCAGCTCTGTACAAATATCACAATAGGAATTTAGTGGGTCACGAGAACTCTTCTTTTAATATCGAGATGATTTGATATCAAACTGTACCTCACGAACTACGAAATATAATTATCTCAGAACTGAAAATATCCCACATTTATTTTACTGTTTTTCCAGCTCAAAATTTACATTATATTATTATCAATGGTCTTTGAATTTGTACGACGACCCCCGGAGCATTTGTCTCAATGAGCCTTAATTAACATACTATTGATTATGAAAGTTTATAGAGTTCGGTCATGCGCAGAAGAAGTAATTTTGAAAAACAAAAAACAGTTTTTAAAGTAGCAGCTAGAGTCTCTTCCGCGGGAATTGTTTTTTTTTTTACATATTGAAATACAGAAACCATACAAATAAAAAAAGTAAACAAAAAAATAAAATAAAAACGTACCATACACTCTATCGTTAGCAGTAACAAATAAATGTGTATTTCTTTTAGATAAAAAAAGATTTGTTTATATATATATATATACTTTTCCATCGGGAAATATTTTGTAAACATTGTTTACAAAATGGAAGTCACTCGAGCATATACGTTCAAGTTACGTATACGTTGCCACAGAAATAAAATCGTTTCACAATTTCTGACTTACCCGAAGTTTCCTAAATATCAAGCCTTTCACTCTATACCGTTCGAAAAGTTTCCCAACTCGCTATATATTCAATTTAAATATCCAGCACGTTTGAATGGAACAGAGTATCACCGAATGGTCGTTGGACATGCGCCCTTGAATCCCACGACCTACCGGCGGGGTATGTATATACACGCTATGATTTTGGAGCACGCGCGCATGGCTGACGCCGCCGCGATCCGAGACTTCATGAGAAAACACCTTTATTCGTTCCGGAGTCGTTCACAACGCAACGACAATCTCGACCCGCTTCGACAGATATCCACAAAGAAATAGATAAATATACTAACCGTGCAAACGGTAGGACGTTGATCGATGAGAAGATCGTATCCAAAACGGAGCAGCTGAGAAGGGATCGGCTAGCACGTCGCACAAGCTGGGAAATATCCTTGGCACAATAAACACAACAAACGGTCACAACTTCCAAAACGACGCAACGTGATAACGACGATCAAGGTTGAGCACTATTTTAAAAAAATGACGATTTTCGCGCACGCCCTATGCGCCAAGTGATTATGCGACCGCGCGAGAATATGTGGAATCGGAGACGTCACACGGACGAGTCAGGACGCAGCCGCCGGCGTTTAGGTTGTCACGAGACAATTTTGTAGGTTAGACGCCTCGACACGAGGAACTTTCGCGGACTTCCGTGGTCGAAAAATTGCGTTCTTTCGTTCGGAGTAACTGCGTGACGCGTTTGAAAGGCTCTCGACGACGTCACCTTCTTCACAATTAGATGTTAATACACTGGAGAACTCGCGGTACTCGTCGACCGGCACACACGATCGGTAAGACGCGAAAAATAGATGAACGACGATGGAAAAAAAAACGCGAAACGTCGCGCGAACACGAAAACTGCGCGTAATAGATCCGGCTAAGAGTTGTAGGCACGCCACGAGTAGAGGTAGACGACGCTAAAACTTCGCCACGAGTCGTGGCACGCCACGAGAGGAGCCGAAGGGAGAGGGGAACAGAGCGAGATGGAAAACCTAGAGTGGGAAGGAGGCGATGGGCGAGGGAGGTGGGGAGCAGAATGGTGCCGACCACTCGACTCGGCTGCACGACGCTGAGGAGAGGTCAGAGGGGGAAATATGGCGACCCGCCGCAGGGACGTGGGGTGATTGAAGCGACCATTCTGGAGGGGCAATGTAGGGGAGGCATGCTGAAGATCGACAGTGGGGGAAACTCACAGCCGGCAACAGCCGAGTCGAGTCGAGTCTCCGTTCTTCTTCTTCTTCTTCTTCTTCTTCTTCTTCTTCCTCTTCTTCTTCTTCTTCTTCTTCTTTCTCTGTCTGCAAACGTTTCTCCGTCTCCTGCTGGGAGGTGTATTGGTGTATTGAGATGCGATACGGCATACAAACTCATCTGTAGTACTCCGAAGTGTATACAGGGTGTCTTTTGACTCCGAATTCAGGATTTCTGATTAAATTTTGTATCTAAAGTAAAATATCCAGCACGTGAACACATTTCAAAGTGTGCTTTGTAACCCAAAACCACCAACAATCATTTTTAAATGCTACGAACGCTTTGGACCAAGAAGGATTCATCATTACTTTTGTTTACTGTTTCAGCTGTTGACAAATTTATGTTTCTATCTTTTTTCATGCAGTTCATCTAGATACGGAAAGTATATCAAGTTTGTCTTCGACTTTGGCAAATAAATATATTTTAAAGCACACCTATAATATTCTCAAAGTTGAACTCTTAATGTTCACCCCTGCCGCCCCTAAAAGAGATTATGAGTCAGAAACCAGAAAATACTTTTTTTCACCGACAAACAGCTGCAATCTTTTCACTTTTATCGCAAGTACAGTGTAGTCAGAGAATAAATTCACTCCGATTTCATGACACCCGGTGTATGCACGTGCACATGGTCGCATAGGCGAAAAGAATACGAGGGAACAAGCTGAGGAACCGAGAGGGCACGATGAGGGCCAGAGAAATGAATGATAGAACGAGAAAGAGGGAAGATGGTATGAAAATGGTCGAGGGGGGTCGAGGAGCAAGGGGTTCGGGCGGGAGGGGAACGAACGGGAGACCTTGCACAGCGTGGCTCGAAGCCGCGTAGAAAACGCCGCTTTGTGTAGGGGTACCCTGCATAAGAGAGGAAGTACAGGTCTAAAGGAAAAGAAGGCCCTCGTGCGTCTCCGCTGCTGGCGATTCGCACACCTAAAGGCCTTTTCACACGACTGTTCTCGTCTTGCTGCAAGACACTCAAACTTCAGCCCTGGAGGAACGGAATGGCCGATATTTTCTGCGAGTCCATTCTTTTTTCGACGCCATTTGCTACAAAACTTGAGGAAACAGTTTCAACTTCTCGAAGACGATACCACGGGTCAAATGGATATTATTGGACAAAATGGCGCGTGAAATGTTGCATTGAAATATTGCAGAAACGTTGTAGCAATATTGTAACCTTTTTTTTTAATGTTGCTGTGATGTTACAGCAATATTTCAGGAACGTTGCGACGTAATTTAATGACGTCAAACAGTAGTCGAAGGTCCCATCATCATCCACGAATATTGTATTTTTAAGTCACAATAGGACTCTAAGTTTCTCAGCCCGGTACATAACAATTCGTTGGATCGTTTGTTACGTGCAATGTTGATAGCAAACCTTTGAGAAGACGTAGAAAATTGAAAAACATCAGGATATATATTGAGGAACAGATGAAGTTACAACGAAGGAAAATTAGACAAAAAGAATAACTCGTCCTTCATTCATCGATCCAAAGAAAGTAGTCTGTTTCAGCAACTCAAACGCCACGCATCGCGCAGTGTGAACAGCCTTAAACCGTCGAGTTGTCCGCATGGAGTAGGATAAAAAAGTAACGCGTTACGCATCGCAACGTAAGGAAACTGCATTGCACGATTATAAAATAAAATGCCAACCACCGTCCATCGTTTCTCGGAATTCCCTACTGACCATATACAATGTAATATCTAACTACTATTGGCAAATTATACTGGAATGTCATTTGTTAGATTCTAGCGTTGGTTACATAAAACCACGTAACGCAGCTATTGCGCAACGGCAGACGTAAAATACCAAGATTGCTAACGATGGCCCGTTCGAATATTTCGATTACATAAAGGCTATATTTAATAATACTAAATTTATGTAACGTTAGGCGAAGTCTTCGAACAAAGGAATCTGGGGGAAGGGCACGACGGTGAAGGGCACGGCCCTGAGACGCGCCTGCATGGGAACATACCTACAGGATCCTGCTCGCCGCATACACAAAGGACGAGCCACCTTTTGCGTGTAAACTCTTGCCTGGAGGAGTAGTATTTGCGCACACGCGGCGAACAGGTTTCTGAATGTACTCCTGTGCTAGTGGCAAACGGATGATTGTCCTCGAAATGTGCTAAATTGTGCCCAATGTACTGGGTGTCCTGCCATGTTGGATTGTTGCAAGGTGTTTTCAGGATTTTTACAAAGTTTGTATTTGAATTTCGCTCTTAATTCAGCCGCGCCGTATAATGCGCACGCGCAGTTAGAACTAGAATTTAAAAAGTACCAGAGTTTCCCTCTGTACGGTGCTCTATATGGTTGGATGATTACTTTCTTTTTGAGAAAGGAGTTAGTCAGTTCTAACTGAATTTTGAATTTCGTCCTGGACGAAGACTGCTTCGCGAAGCAGATTCATAATTTTAGGAGACAATTAAACTTGATTACGAAAGGCAAATTCGTGGAGACTCCTGCAGCCAGAGTTTGCCATCTTGAATTTTGCTTAGAAATGCAAACATCGTCTGAGAGTGAAGTATTTACGAACCAGAGATAAACTAACATAAAAGAATGTTCACACCTCATTGAAACGTGTGATATCCTTTGAATTAATGACTTTCAAATGACATGTACAATACTGCTTCGTGTAACGTAACATAATGGCCTAGAGCTGTGCCAAAATTATTTCCATATGCTTGTCTCTCTTTCTTATTCGATCTCACTATTTTTCACTGTCGTTCAAATGTATACAAAGTATATTTAGTCCAGTCACTTTGAATTTGATTACGATAACATAGGAGCTTGTTGATCTTCTGCGTATAGTTTGACATATCGTTGCATTTGACACGAGTCTACATGGAAGTTTCGCCACATTTATAAACACGAAATTATATAACTATGTAAAATGTGGTATATGAACCTAGCAAAGGTACCTTTGTAACTGTATTTACGATGCGAGGTATAGATGGTACAAACATCGAATTTTAATGTATTCAATGGCTTGCGTACCTGTCACGCTTTGAACGCTGTATGACGAAACCTTATTGGTGCAGAATTTCAGGTAATAACGTACTATCCAGCTCCGGTTGCATCGGATTAACGATCGACAGTAACAATACAGAAAAGTTTAATTAAACCGGAATACCGCGTGCCTCGCGCGGAGGCTTTAATTACCGATAAATTGGTAACATTATTACGGCATTAGCGTGCTGATACAGAACCTCTATTTTTATAATGGCGAATCCCTATCGAACCGTCGATAATTCACTTATCACGGATCACTAGAACCGAAAGAACCGAGTAAAACTGTTATGCATTACGGGTAATGAAGACGCGGCGCCCGCTCTAAATTACCATTTCATGCTGGACGCGTCCCAAAATACACCAATGCGTTCTGTGTTCAACCAGTGCACGGCAATCGCCTAATAACTGTGAAGCCAGCACGTATGAATTGCTGTAGATTGCTCATTCAAGCTCCAACTATTTTCTAACTCTGAAAATGATCCCGATCCAGATCTAACTTTTAAAGGTGCAAATCACTGAAAAAGTTTTTACAAACCGATTCTTTTTGTTGCATTTCTCAAAAGATGTATATTTCTAGAATGTTGTGTCTGGATAATAAAAAGCATATGAAGTATAGTCTCCGAGATCCGTATCTGTATTTACCTGTCCACGAAAACGTTCATATTGCATGTTGTTTCATGAGTGGCCTAAGCGTGAGCCCTTGCCGTTGGTAGTTAAAACTCATAAGTCTCCGTCGTGACTTTACCGCGCGAAAAGGCTTCTCGGTCAAACGGGGCGCGCGATAAATCTTAATTCGCACGTTGAAAGCGGCGTTTAGCGTTTCACCGGGTAAGATACGGGATTCAGCGCTGTCTACCTTTCAGCAAGAAAAGAAAGCAAGGAAACATGGCGGAAAAGAATCCTCCTCGAGTGCTCGTAATCTCGTTTGTGTATTGTTATGACCCCAACGGTTGTATTCCAGGGCGAAAAGTCAAATCTTGCAGCTAGCTTATTTAGAGATCAAATGACACACTATGCTGATAAAATGTTCCACACTTATTTGTTACGCGACGTAAAAATTCTTGCAAAAGAATCATTCTTTCTTGCCCCTAACTGCCATCACTGAAGTCGCCATGATATGTCTCTCGCTCACGCGCGGGTTGCAGAGCGTCAGGCGCATCCGAGTCCAATTTTGAATTTTGAGCTTCTCGATAAAATATACTATTGTATACGTCATTAAAAGTTTTTGTTCCAGTTCCAGTATCCCCAATCCATTCCGCTTAAACGAGAGAACGCAATGAACTTTCTCCGGTGTAAGACGAACCATCTCAGTTCCGAGGAAAAGTGTTTGGGTAAAATTCCAAAGGAATCTTGCCAGCGCGAGAAACGGGGGAATTGAAATTAATCTAAATTAAGTAATCGCTTCTCCGCCGTTCATTAAGAAGGTCGATGCCTAAAGGAGGCGAAGAACAAGGCTCGGCATAGGCCATAATCGTCTCTGGCTCTTTCTCTTTTCGCTCTCAACAGTTCCCCGCGCCAGTCCGTTCCTACGGTATGCACCATCTGCTATCCGTCTGCCGGTTAATTAATTGACCAGCTTGTCCTTCTCTCCACTTACATTTTGCTCTTCTTCTTCCTCGGTGTCTCGTCACCAGGCGTCGCGATAATAATAAATTCAGACGGTACTCGACGCTGGACTCTGCTAGAGCATCGATCTTCTATGATAACCCATTAATTACGCTAACGTGGACCGTTGGCAGCTAAATGATATATACTCTTCTAGCCTGGTGGTTGGAAAATTGGCTGCCACTTGCGATTCGACGGGTGTCTTAATTATCAACGGCTCAACCACCACTCTCAGCCACTGGCAAAGTTTCACGGTGTAGTCTAAGTACTCTTCCCGAATGATCTGAACCCAGAAAAAGTCTTGGTCAGTTAGAACCGAAGGTGTCGATACTATAGGAGCTCCATCCGATTAGTTGGCTTCCAATGAGCTTCAGTAGAACATCAAAAGTTTATAAAAGACACTGTCAGACCAAGTTACAAGGACAGCTGAAGCAATAGAAGAGTGAAGCTACTGAACCAGTAACAGAGATACGAGTTATCTATTTAAACGCCCTCTGGAGCACCGTCCTCCCACTTTGAAATTAATCAGTCGACCAATTGGACGCTGTATTCACCGATCAATGACCCCCATAAACATAGACACTATGATTAGATGACGAGTGTATGTTCTTGTATTTATAAACGCAACGTAACTAGTGTAACATCTAAAAAAATTGTATGTTTATAGATGAATTTATATCAAGTTAGAAAGCATTACGTGGAAACATTTTATTCTAGATTTTTTACTCCATTTTGCGTACAGAATTACCTCTGCCACGCTGTGTAGAAGCTGCTCGATAGATGCAGGCGCGAAACTCGGTTTTTCGCCGATATCCCGTGATTGAACAATGCAAATTCAATGAAACTTAGTGTGCGTAGGTAGAGTACAATATTTGCATATATGCATCGAATTTTTGATCGCTTGGTATGGCTGGAATTACAAAAATGCAAAAGGTATTCAGAAAGCTGTCTTACAAAAATTCCTGAAACACTGCACGAGGGTTTCAAAGAGCCATTGCTCGGTAACTATAAATCCCAAGCGGATCAAAAATGAAGTATGAGCCTGGCGCTAAAGAGCAGTCTTCAAGCATGAGGGATACCCGCAATTAGGTTCATAAATCGCGAGGGAGTATTCAGGGGATATATTCCACAAACGAATTCGCATTAATTGCCGCAGACAAGGCAATCGTGGATCCGACGTGATAGCGAGTTAATTAACCACGGTGTCAAACTCTGTCGCGCGACGCGACTTGTTGCGGACCAGCCTTTCATTCTTCTTCCTACTGGCTATCTCTTTCCCTCTAATACGGAACGTGCGCCTGTTGTCCGTCTGTACCCACGCCAGAGAAGCCCAGCCTGGGCTCGCGGCCAACTTTTCCTGGCTTCGCACCGCTGAATGTTTGACTTCCCAATAACAGTTCCGCCAAAAGTTCGGCACGTTTAAGCAGCGATCGTGCGACCCCTCTGGCGTTCTCCACGTTTCCACCAAGAGGGCGTTTCCATGCCTGAAACGAACGAAGGACGAGCAAGTGGCACTGTTGATGTCAAATTCGCTCGTTTAATTTCAAACTGCCTTGACATTGAAAAACTTCTTCAAACATTAAGGAACAATTGTCTCACTAAAAGTTGTTTCCAACGCGAACTTTGCTCGATACATTCAAAAGAAGAAAGTGGTTCGTTGGGCAGTTCTGCTCGAGACGTTGAAATTCACGTTTATAAATTCGTAAAACCGATCTGGAACAGGGGTACTCGACAATTTCCCACCACTTTACGCATTTCAAATCACGAAGATTCCAATAATTCAAGAATGGCTGCGCTCAGAAGTCGTCTCTCTCCATTCGTCGAACGGTCTGCACGCTTGGTAACAATGGAACTTCCGGTACGAGTCTTCAGAAGTAGGAAGAAAGGGAACGAGGCTGAAAGGGAGGAGAACGCGAAGAAGAACGAACGTTTTTCGTCGAGATTAAAGTATACATCGTGTTTCACCGTGCCAGAGATAACAATGAAAGGACCGAACAATTTCTATCGTTGGCTCGCTACCCATCAGAAGATTTCTCAATAAAGAGCCACGACGAAAACTTGGTTATCCGTCCAGGGAGTTCCTCCTCGACAGTCGCAGTCGGATTCGCCGGTAAACGAGGGTGGACGCGACATGATAAAAGAAAAAACGGGAGAGAGAGATGAGTATCGTCAGAACTTGTTAATCGGTAGAGAAATTTATGAAGCATCCCGCTGAAACGAAATTGCCCCCAGGGGTTGAAGCTTGTCGCTGTTAACAACGAAAGTTTGGAGAACGGACAACCGGTGCTCAATGTTTCGACGGATTTGTCGAGACGGTACTGGTTCCAAGTTTTCCCTAATAGTTATGGAAATCCTCGGGAAGGAAGACGTTGTTCGCCGACAGGGTCAAAATTGCGACCTGGTAATTTGTATCGAGTTTGACTTCTAAGAGAAAGTCTACCAGCCGGAGCACGAATTTCCTCTGCACTTAATACAAGATGGAAGAGAATGGAACAGTTGTATGTTACGTCATAATTGTGTGCTGAAGACTTTTTAAGTCTTTGCATAAAAAATCGAACAATTTTGATATTATAAAATTAATCTTTTCCTTTTAATCCGTGTTTCTCTGAACGCGTCACGTTTAATCTGTCACGCAGACGAGGAAGAGTGAGTTACGCGCGAATAGTCGTTAGTTTCCTTTGCATCTCGCGACGCCCACCCACGCAATTAATTAACACGTCAGGAATAATAAGAGCGACGCAGTCACACGGGTCCGCTCGTAAACGGAAACTTTTCCACCGACGGGGTTGATTCGGCGAGGCTCGAGGGTGGCTAGACGAGTAACGCCGCAGGAGGTTTACACTTTTATCGCAACCTTCCCTCCTGTCCTGTCCCCCACCCTCTTATGTTCGCGTGCGTCTTTGTTCTCGTCGGGACTTCGTCAAAGGCAATGCACTCCCTGAAATTCGTGGGAACCGTTGAGGATATTTGAACCCCTCGCTTGGCAAATCAATTAACTCCGCAAGAACAAAAGCGGAGAAAGTGGTGTACATTGTTTTTCAAAATTTCTGGGAAACGTGTCTATTCCTATAAAATGATCCAACATTCTCAAACATTGAATGTGAAAAATAAATTTATTCGAGATGTTAAGTTGCAATAAGCCTGAAGGCTCAGAACCTGGATACGGAAGCTTGTGAAAAGCTACAGTAATTCTTTCCCTTTAAACCAATCTTCTTTATATCAGCCACGTCCGTTGACATAAGACGCATTTAGTGACGCATGTCGTCAAAGCAGACATCCTAGCGGTCCTTGCGTATCCAAAACACATAGGATATCGGTTTAGCTTAGCAACCCCCGCAAGATGGTCATGCTTATCTCATTGTCAAGCTCCCGACAGCAGACGTCAGACTCGGACTGCCTGTTTCCATTTCAGGATCACTGGGAGAGAAGCTTCTAGGGAATCCCCGATTCCCTCTTTGTGGGCTCATCAAATCTTAGCCGGGGACCAGCACGTCATCTAGTGTACGCAACGTGGGACGATGTCACCTATTACAACCAATAAAGCCGACATCATGCCGTGATCGCGGAGATCTACAATAACCAAGCAGATCAATTTGGCTGACGAATTCTTTTTATAACACTTTGATTATTTAAAGCAATCCTTTCGTTACTATGTTTAGTAACAAAACACATGATAAAGTTGTAAGAAATTGTAAGAAATTAATATTTGCAGTAACTGGCGACTTTTTTTATACTCACAAAGGTAGGGGAAGTCCTGCGGGCATCGCGTCTGTGAATCCTCGGTTGCAAAAGGCAGGGGCGTTCTCTGTACGAGTCCAAGTGTCCTCTGGCCGCATGTTTATTCAACACACGGCCGTTCATTACCCACATGACAATATTGGTTGATGGGAATTGCTTGTATCTCGTGATACGCACCATTTGATATGCGGGCTCTCGCACTATCCGCTGCGATGTCGCGCGAGTCACTCTTCGCTTATGCGAGCGTTTTACATTCGTTTTTGTTGAATGTAAAAAGTGTCCCTGAATTGGAAATTGTAAGAAATTTGATGGAGCTACAATATCCTTTATTTCTCTTTCATATTTTAAAGTGCTTCTGTAGCTACTCCTTTAATTTTAATTTCTCTAAAAGCAATTTTTTTTTTTTTAAATACATTGACTACCTGTTCAGTCAAGATTCAATTCCATAAATGGTAGAAATGTATGTAATATAGCGACATCACACGTAGGATTACATCGTGGAAGATGACCTAACAATTTCCATGGCAACGTTTGGCAGTCCACTTAGCAGTAACTTTGATCTCAAGCGAGGCATCCGTTATGATCTTAACTGCTATACGTCTCTGCGTGCATGATCGAGATTGATGACATGTCGATGATGACAGGACGTTTGATTAGTTTCCAATATGCCGCCAAATACGGTCCACCCATGTCAAACGTGGAAACTGTTCGCCTCAATCTCATTTACTGAACAGTTTTCAGATTTACATGGAAATTAGTAGTTGTTGTAAAATGCCTAGATGAGCAGCCACAGAATCAGAAATCGAAAGAGCAGTGACAACTTCGGGTTCTTTAATTTTCCTTCCCATAAACTCTGCTCTCAACGTCACGCTCCCTTTAAATACCGTTCTCTCTTTTTCAAAGCAATAAAAACCGATGAAATCGGAATGAGAAATCATTAGTCGTAAATTCGTCACTCGGATTGTTATCCCTCGCATAATTTTCCGCGGCCACCAACTATTTATACCAAGGTTGTTCGCGCGTGTGAGTGCACCGTTGCACATACACGCTTTGCACGCGTTGACCCGCGTCGGCGTATCCGCATCGTTCAATGGAAATTTCGCTGTGCAAAACCCGGTCAACCGCGGCCACCCTCTATGCATACCTATTCGTACCTCGGGTGCAATCTTCTGCATACACTTCGGCCCTGCCGTAGGCATGATTGATTCTTCCGCAAGAGATGCGTTTCTGGAAAATTATCATGCCGAAACAAAAGTATAATTCTATCGACTGTTGGAATATAAGAAGAACCTAGACAACAGAGATCCAAAAATGTGTCCACTCGCAGCAATTTCCACGTGGTGAAACCTGGTAATCGATATAACTCGCGACGGAAGATTGTTCGAACAATAAAGTGCAACTTCTTAGACATAAGACTGAAATTTTATTCATTTTTCCCAGATATTTGGAAGACGATGCGAGGGACTTGTATAGGTTTGCTATGGACGTTGTACATAAAGTGATACTTGAAAAGAATTTTAATTCGTTTTCTACAAGTGAAACGAATTACATTTGCACAGAAAATGCACATCCACCCCATATTATTCCTTAAAATAAGCGCGAGTGGCTTACTATTCCTCTGTGCGAGCATAACAAAATGAAAAGAAAGGTAGCGGGAACGCATAGCAGGGGATACGCCTGGTTCATTTAACCCGTGCCATGATTTCTCTCTGACCGACTGGTCACAAGGGCGCAGTAACGCACTAATGAAGTATTTACTATTCTATTACTACGTACAGCGAATTCTCCATCCTATATCGTTCTATGGCTCCTCTCCGACCCCATTTTCTCGTTTGCGTTTCCTCCTGAATCCCTGTGGCTTAAACCAGCCAACTACGATTATAGAGTCGCGAACAGTCTTAACTATTCTGCTTTAGATTTTGAAGCAACTTCTTCAACTCACCATCAAGGAAACAATCATCTCAGTAGTATAAAAACAAATAAATGTCGAAGAGTGTTTAATTTTACAAAGTGTCAAAAGTATCGTTAGTTGTTCCTTGTTGCGAAATCTTTGGGTGTATCCTGGGATGATGACTGCGTCTCTGGGTGACGTTGTCAGCGTTCTGTTTGCCTTCAGCAGTCGCATTGCGTCTTGCAGGGAAAGTGCATCGAATGCTCTATCGATTTACAAAAGAAACTCCTCCTGGGGCTTCATCGTTTGACCCCGAATATGTAACAACGTCAGAGCATAGCTGGCAACAATCAGGTATCTGTGCCTTCATGCACGCAGCCCGTTGTACGCGCTCGCCTGCAGCGTTAACTCTGACGAGGGTCTCTTTCTTTCACTCTGGTGTATACCTTCTCGTTTAATAATAGAAACGTAGTTATTAATTCTGTGCCTTTCTAAAGTAGACTCCCTATTTATCTATTAAGAATAACCGTATGACTTTTGGACTATCAAGTATTCATCTACCATCGATACCTTTTTGCAACTACCGAAAACAACTTGACAGAATCAAGAAGTAAACTAAATAAATGATAAAAACTAGTAGCTGGGCTAAGGGAATTTCTTTATTAACTTTTTAGCTACAGCTGGACTTTTAAACCAGAGTTACTAATGATTGAATATAAATTCACAGTTATTTTAGCTGTGGTGCACCATCGTACGTTTTTTATGGGCACATCAACGGATAGGTAGGATTTGCCAGAAACTCGGTTCACGCTAACGAGAGACCAGCCGACAGGATCGAGCTGTCGGTTCGAATCAATCAAGCTCGTGATCTAGCCGAGCCCCCTAACCGCGAAAACGAAACTTTCGCGGACAGTTTAATGGCAATATCATTATTGCAACCGGTCGTTATTCACTCTAACAAACTGTGCGCCGCGATACATTAATCTCCTGGGACAATGCATCACCGGAGTGCAGTGCTTTCCAGTGCACCGTGCCGTTGCATGTACACGGTATACGCTAAATGATGCATTCTCTATACCTGAGGATACAGATTCGACTCCGCCGATAAGGTCATTTTCAAGAGGATCGTTTTGGATCCTCCGTTGGATCGTTGGATGGTGCAAGTTCGATGTATCAAGATGGCTGAGAGCCTCTGAGGGCATATTTATTTCACGAACCCATAACCCAGGCTACGTTACTGTTTGGCTATAATGTTCCTCTGTAGACCAAAGATCAACTTTAATTCGTTTGCTTGAGCTAGCCATCTATTTTTCAGAAACGTAGTCAGTTCAACGAATCGCGATAGACACTCGTGAATATTCGTGCCAATGTTTCGTGGGTTCTGTATTCGATAGTTTTGCATCAATAGACCTTAGCTCTAAGCTAGTCATCTGACCGATCGCAACCTTACATGTTTCGTGTAACGTAGGATTATTCCCGTTTCTCTAAATGAATAATCCTCCCTTCGTGGTCCATCCGAGTGTTAAGAATATATCTAGTGAAAAAATGTTCGTGCGCCACTTGCCAAACTCTTTGTAAGTCGCAAGAGCGTGCAAAGGAGACCGCGGAAGCTGTTGCTTTAACGTATATTTTCACTTTCATGCAACGAAAGCGCCCCAGCGGCTTCCGTCTTTTTACTTCCCCAAGCGGATCCGCAACTTAAGACCGCCTTTACGCAAAATTAAAGGGATATCCGGCGTGCTTCGCAGGCTTCGAAACCGCCGGGCAACTTCAGGACCCGCCAAAGGGTTTCCGTTTCCACCCTTTTTATTTCCAACGTTTCTCTTTCTCTTGGTTAATTTCACCTTCAGGAAACGGAGAACCAAACGCGTCGCACGAGAAAAACTTGATACCACTCCGCCAGAAGGAAGGTAATTGTTAATTCCTTTGATGGTAACTTCAGGCGGAAAATGTCTTCTTGAAGGTGATTAATAATTAATGGTAACCCGGTGCTGAAACTGCATTATATTACAGCTAAAAGGCATTAAATATGCATCATTCCGGATTAACGTGCTCCGAAGGATATTTCTTTTTCAATTTTCCCTCGCGGTACTCCAACTGTGGGTACTGTATACCCGAAACTACTTGGTTTTTTTTTTTGCAATAAAATGTATGTAACTTTGTATTTTATTCGATCGAGAGAAAATTAGAATAAGGATAAATATTCCTTTCGTGTATTTCTTTTCAAGAATGCTTCTTGCAAGATTACAGTGTGGGTATATTTACTCTGCAAGTTTCGACTGCCATAAGCGCGAAGCGAATCGGGGACACGGAAGCTATTTTTCCTGGATGAACTTCCCATGTATTATTCACACTTGGACCTCTGATATTTCACCCCTGAATGCTCTAACGGGCTCAGAAGCAGGGTGGAGGCAGGAGGTGGAGCTCGATACCCAGGATAATGTTCGACAACGGTAATCTCGGTGGAAGAGGGTGATTTCGCTTTTTCAAAAACGTCGTGTTGTGGCCAATTATACTCCAGCTTTGTTAAATGATCCCTAACCAATCGGAGAACCTATATTTTACATCGAATGACACGGATTATTTGCGCAGAAAAAGTTCCAGAAATGATTGAAACAAGGAAACCCCACGAATCCCTCTCCCCCTTAAACTTATCCCCCTAACATATCAAGAAATCCTCAGAGGACGCAGACACCCTAGCGAAATCTACGAGGCGATCGCCTGGAAATGATGGGTAAGTGGCAGGCCAGAAATACCAGGCAATCCGGTAGCCTGACACGACTAAAGATTCCAGGGAGTATATCTGCGACCTAGACGCGCACCATAGCCACGGTTACTGGTAATTACAACCCACAACCTATTTTCACGAACTAGCAAGGAGCAACTAGGAGGTATGGCGGGGTGAGGCGCAGAGAAGGTGAGGGCTGAAAGCAGGCAACACGGCATAACTAATGACGAGGAGATAAACGGCTTGGCAAACGACGCGTAACGAGCAAAGGTGCCGTGAAGATTCTGCGTGGAAACGGACCGGAAATTCCCAGGAGAAGCCCCTCGTCAGGAAATTGTTAGAACCTCGACCGGCGGAAACCGGTTCCCCAGCGCAGCTCTACAAGGAAAACACCGAAGGGGAAACAGTGAAACGCCAAGTGGGTGGCTCGTCTGTCGTCAATCGTCAATCGTCAATTGTCAATCCTCACAATTTTGATTTTACCACATTATAACAAGTATTGCTTCAGTTACATCTCTTTATGCAGTCGTTCTCAAATAATTTACCATAGTAAACGATATCACCGACTCTCATAACATTGACTCTGACCTTAACAATCTCCTGTCCTGGAGTTAAGAAAATTATTCGATCGTTAATTGTTAGTCAATCGCTTAATCAATAGTCACTCTTCGAATTTATTATTTTCTCACATTATAACAGCTATCGTAACGTTAAAATTACAATCATTCAACGATTTTAATTCAATCAATAACATAAAGCACATCTCTGTCCGCATAGACGAATAGAACCGCGGAAATGAAAATTAATCATTATCGTTAATCATTTTCTAAAATCAAGCTTACACGCATACAAAGTAAAGTGTATTAGAATCTGTTACCGTATTATCTTACAAATGTAGCTATGAACAATAAAGCAAGTCAAAGTTTTACTCTGATAATATAATCCTGTTAAATAGGAAGAAAAAACCGTCTCTGCGTCACGAAAGTTGGTCACGAGTTTTACTTTGCGCGTCGCCCATTGGAGCTATGTAATTAGATAGCCGGTATCATTTGTTTGAACAGTTTACCGACCAGTACGCAACGAGTTTCGTGACGAGTAAGTACAAGTACAGGTTCCTGGAGAAATGAACAGAACACAGTTTCGATGCTCCAAATCGGAGAATCTCGTACGTTGGTCAGTGATTCTGTTGTTTCTGGCCGTGAGTGGTCTTCATGCTCGGACAACCAGAATCCAGACCAAATTTGGCACGATCGAAGGGTTATGGAGCAGGAGCACCAGAGGAAGGCTCGTGGCGCACTACCTGGGAATCCCTTATGCGGAGCCACCCATTGGCTACCTGAGATTCAAGGTGCGTTTACAAATTTTTTAATAATCCATAGCACAGTAAAGCTTCCCATATCTGCACTAATTGAGGGATGAAATATTATATTATATGAAATTTCGATGTTACTTATGACATCTCACCATCACGATTCATTTTATTAGTTATTATCTTATCTACTTAATTAGATACATAGTTTCAAGGCATAATTGCGAAAATGCTAATTATATCTGGAAGGTATTACCTCGTATCTCTTCCAGACTTTACTATTGTTCTCTGTTTTATCTGAGATATCAATTGAAAAAATGTTAGCTGCTTTCCTGCCTTGTTGTTTCTTTGTGAATTATAAAAAGGAATATTATTTTTGTTCAAATGCACCTACCCACTTACCAATTTAGAATTACTAAGTAGATAAATAGTGCTTTTAATGAGTTCTTTGACATTTGATAATAAGTGCATATCTTTAAATATGTAAATTTACAATATGTTTATCATGTGTTTTTCATACATATAGATTGTCATGTACTTGTCATATAATTACATATTTCTTGCAACTTTTGTTTAACAGGGTCCACAACCTTGGTCCCGGACGTGGAATACTACGTACTATGCCACAAAAGATGGCTCACCGTGCATTCAAAGAGGTTCTAACAAAGAAGTTGTGGGCAGCGAGGACTGTTTATACCTTAACGTTTATGTACCTATAGTAAGCATCAACAAACCATACTACAAAAATAATTTGCTTAAGAATTGATCATAGAAACGTGACACAAGCGATGTGAAACACGAGACCGATTAGATTAGAGCGCAAGGTTAACGCGCCGTTCAGATAAATGTACACAATTCAAGGTGACGTTGTCATACCTCAATTACCGGTCTGAAAAGTCTTTGAATATTTTGCGTCCAAACAATTCGAGCATTCGAACATAAAATGAAGTCATCATATTTAAGTTGTACTGTACTTTTCAAAATTTGGTTCGAGTTGGTAATGCTACTTATTTCCTCTTCACTCTAAACTGGCAAGGGACAATTGTCACACCCCGGTTTTGATAAAATAAAAATCCTATCGAAAACGGTCCTTGAATGTTGCCAAGGATCCTAACTACCTTCCACGAGTGTCAGAGTGGAGTAATTATATGCAGAATATTGATTAATTAATGATAATTACGATGACAGGTGGTGTAGTCAGAACAACTTTGGAACTAT
>NW_026534838.1:7257553-7326991 GCF_026225885.1 Hylaeus anthracinus
CTTTTGCATACTCAAATTAAAGCTTAGGCTTCTAGGAATCTTCTCCTATAAGTGGATTGAATTGTTATGCACTATTTAAATAGTTGTAAACAATTTAAGACAACCGTATCATCTGACATAGTTTAATTTCAATCGAAATCGTATCAAAACCGGTTTTTTGATGTTGCTAATGATCTATACTAACTGTCACGAGTACCAAGGTCCATTATTTATATGCAAAAAGTTAATAAACAATAGAATAAAGTGAATATTTCTAACAAAGTAACATGTATTTAGTTAAAACTGAAATACATGTAGTATATGTTCCCTTGTAAGTAATTTGACAATACGGATACCTTTGTAGATTTCAGATAAAGGGAATGCGAGCAGCAAACTTCCGGTGATAGTGTTTGTTCACGGTGGGCGATACGTTGATGGCTCGAGTGATAGCAACAAGTTCCCTCCAAACTACTTGATGGATCAGAATATAATTCTAGTTGCGATGAACTTTCGTCTTGGCGTTCTGGGTAATACTTCTTGCACCATTGGAATTCATAATCCAATATTTTAATCACACTCCATAGTTTTAAGAGTAACCATGCTCAGTCCATTTTTTTCATAAGTAACCATTCACCCTTCATCGTTTCATTCCGGAGTAACAATTTCCGTTCCAGTGTTCCAAGAGTAACCATTTACGCTATCGTTTCCAAAGCTTGCTTTTTTCGACAACTGCAACAAATCCAACGCCTTATTTATCATCGTTCCACTAGGATTCTTCAGCATGGGGAACAAAGCCGCTCCAGGAAACTACGGGGTGAAGGATGTCGTGGAGTCCTTGAGATGGATCCAGGAGAACATAGAGGCCTTCAACGGTGATCCAAACTCCGTGACATTGTGGGGCAACAGCGTCGGGGCTGCTCTCGTTCATGCTTTGACTATGACCCCCAAAACAGAGGGGTTGTTTCATAGATACATTTTGCAAAGTGGATCCGCTTTTTCCATGTGGGGTATAGTAGAAAGGACCTCGCTGCTTCGGACTTCGATGGAAGTAGTCGAACGACTAGGCTGCCTTCCACCCAAAAATATGAAAAACAATTGTGACGATGATAAGTGCGTTGAAGAGGAAAGCAAGGATATAATGTGTTGCATGAGAGCTGTCGAAGATTGGAAGTTTGCTAGTGTAATCAATACGGTAAGATGGGGCCGTTGACTTTTAATTTGAATTAACCTGTTCAATTATCTGTTGAAATAACCGAGTATCGTTGTTACTGTGTCACTTTAGCTACTTTGATCATTTTATTGACATCTTTGGCGTAATTAGATCCAGAAAGATCATTTTTTTAGTAGGTAATAATTAGATCTTCCATTTATCAGAGTTTGGCGTCAGATTATCTTGTGGGTACTTTAGCACCCACACTCGAGGAAGAATCTGAAGACGCCATCCTGACGGTACATCCTCTCACAGCTTTGAGGAACCGCATGGTCAGAGATGTACCTTGTATAATAGGGATAAACAAGGACGAGGGCGATTTCATATCCCGGAGTAAGTTTGAAGGGAATTCGTAAAATTTATTACAAAATCATTCATTTTGAAAGTGAAAATTATTTCCATTTCCAGGGTATTGGTTCCAGGAGACCTATCGAAACGATTTGGAAGATCTTGTACCCGTTATTCTGGAATATGATCACTTAGATACGAACACGACCGCTCTCACCAGCGCCATAGAAGACTTCTACTTCGATTCGAATTTCACTAAAACATTCACTCGCAATATCTCTCAGGTATGTCGTTTTTTTAATGGAGAAATGATGGCAACAATTTTGAGACTCGTTAAATAAATAAGACGATTAATAATGATTAAATGAAATGTAAATATATAAATTTTACAGGCATTAGGCGACGAACATATAACATGGCCAACATACATGACTGCAAAGTACCTATCAACAGTCATGAATTCTAGTATCTATTTTTATTTGTTTAACTACGTGGGTACATTCAGCTCCAGTTTCATGTTTGAAATCGGAAGGCATGGTGAGTAAAATTAATTGTTTTTTACTATATTTCCAAATTCAGACTCGGTTACCAACTTTATGCTTTCCGTTTGCAGGAGTAACGCATTGCGACGATTTAAATTATTTGATTCCACACTTAAACAAAAAATACAAGATTCTGATGTTACACAACACCGAAACCGATGAGACTATGATAAATATAATGACAGAAATGTGGGCCAGCTTTGCAACCAATGGGTAAGAATTAGAGGGAGGAATTAAATAGAAAAAAATAGAACATGTCGTGTCGAAGAAAGTATGCTACATCATAAATATTATATTTACCTTGAGTAATGCAGTCTGACCTTTGTCTAGATAATATTATGAAACTCGATAGCACCAAGTCCTCAGAGGTCAAACTGCATTTACATTCATTAATGCAACGAGTTACGCATTGCAACTGAAATTTTGTAGCAAAGTACTTGTTCACATGGCAAAAGAATTATTATTATTATGTATGGATTTTGAACTCTGTCCAAATTGTATTTCACTTTATTAGAGTGCCAAGAGCGTGGAAAGTGCCTGCATGGCCTGATTTCAAGACCTCCCAACAGTTTCTGCTATTTGGGAACAACACAGATCCAGACATCGTGGTAGAAAGTGATTTTTTCCCAGAGAGAATGGCGTTTTGGGAGGAGATGACGAAGAAGTACAATCTATATCACACGAATCTGATGAACGAACCGCCAATTAAAAAGAAAGAATTTAACTCCGGTATTTCTTACAAATACAATAAATTGTTGGTTTGTTTATTGTTAATTTTCATCGTTTGCCTGCCGTAAATTGATTTGTTCTTATAATATGTGTACAAATAAAACACCGTAATAACTTTGTCTTATTTGAGTGGTTAATTACGTTTCATGAAAGCAAAGGGTTTCGCACATGGTGACTTTAGTCTAGTTCGGATGGCTGGATCCTCGATCGGAAGGCATGGTGGACCAAACATGATCCAAAGAAAACACCGAGAGAGTCACGCACCAGAATGAATAAATGAACAAAAGTGGATTATCCAAGGCTAAATCATCCCGAAAGATTGTCTTCCTAATAAGACGGAGCTAATAAACGAAAAGCATGATGGAATCCGGTGGAAATTAAGTTAGCCGTGTGGAGAGTTAACGCGTACATAAAATATGCAGACAGCCAGTTTCCAGGGTGTTCCCCTTCACGGCTGCGGCGCTCAGGGAAATTAATCATCCAGCCCGGGTAACCAGTGTTTGTCTTCTTTCCGTTTCCGACCGTATTACGCTGACTCGAAAAGAAAAGTTGCAGAGAAATCTTGGTTGGCAGCAATGATTATGCAATGGCGACAAAATGAAGACAAATGCCCGTCTCTTTCAGCCGCGATTCACCTCTGGCATAGACAGGAGTGATACAGTTGCAAATTACCACGCGCAAGAAGTAACATGGTTGACAAAGACGAAAGAGATAATTAACAATTTCCTTGTGCTTTTTATTTAAAAAATGTAATATTTGAGGCAAAAATAGATCTGTGTAACATGGAAAGATGGACGTTTAACACTTGTCTTCTAGACAAGAATGGAACCACAAGGGTTAGATGATCAGCGCAGAATGAAAACTGAACTGAATCATCGAGTCTGTGAAAACTCAGCCCTGAACATGTGGCGGTATTTTATAAAATTTAATCACGGAATTGATGCGCCAGTCAAGCCAGCAACACTCGGCCAATTTCGAAGTTAGTCGGCGAATAGATTGCCCCTCGCAGTTCATAATTAAACGTCGGCGAGATAAACGCTCCACAAAGGCGTATTCCGCTCTGAAACATTCCCGTTATATTACATTTCCGTTGAAAGAAGAGCAACTTATTTTCCGGTCTTATAACGATCTCGGCTCTATTGTTTTGCAAGACGTTTAATTCAACGCCTCGGGCGAGAAGGTAATTAATGACGGGACAAAAGCAAAGAACCGCAAAGCGGCTTCTGTTTGTAACGATACATTACATCCGCCACTCAACCACCTTAAAAACCGAGGATTTTTTCTTTGAAGGGTAATCCTAGCATACAGAGGTATCTCAGCTAAATTAAAGAATGTCAGGTCTAGATTAGATTTCAGCTCCCTTGTTCATTAAGCTTCCACTTGATCAGCTTGGAAAACTAACAGGCAGCAATGTCAAAGTTCAAAGAGTGTCAAACAACTATATACACACGTGTTCTATACTAATCCGTACCAGATCTGGCAACATTTTTATATGCCATATAGTACGGCGAATTTAAAATATCCAGCGTCCAGACAGATCGTCAGAAGGTTATACCAGAGAGGAGTCTGGCGGGTTTGAAGTTTTCAACGTTCACCGTCGAGACATTTCTCGCTGTGTTTTGCATGTTCCTTTGAAGGCTTTTTCGACAGACGTTTGGATAGTGTGACTTGGACTTTGAACGGACAGAGCATCGCGTCGACCATTTCTCGTCGCATCGATGATCACAAAGCGGACAACACAGAGCTACAAGGAAAAACATCGACTGGCATATTTTGTTAACCTGAGCTGGAAGGACAAAGAGAATCCGCAATAGGGATGGCGGCCAGTCCAGGTGCGAGCGAATAGGAGGAAAAACAACGTGGTGGATACTCGAAACAAAACAACCGACGGGGATCTGAAGGACGGACGGACCACAGAGGACCACGGGAACCCCCGTTGATCGACGATTTGCATAGTCAAATAAGTTCGGGCTCTGATGAGCCGCGTCGCCGATATTTACCCAGCAGTCGAATAATCGTTTTCGAACTACGTGTTGAAATGTGCAAGTGTAAACACGGCCGAAGTGCCTTTCGAGTTCATTTACGCTCAATTCGCGCCGACAGCGCCGATTTCCAGTGCCGTCGAGTTTCGACGATCCACCGCACACTCCACACTCTACTTTCTGGACTGGACAGTGTAACGGCAAAGTTGGGAGCGAACCTGACGGGATTTCAACCTGTTTTTCTTCATCGTCCACATATTTTTACAGAGATAATAATACGTCTACACCCTAAGGGAACGCAATTTTATTTAAAAATAACATTAAAAGTAGGATTGGAGGCCGCAACCGCCATTACTAACCGCTATAGTGACGGCGGTGGAGGCGAACGCTTTCTTTTCGACCGTACGGGGTTGCATACACCACCATCGCGTACAACGCAAGGGACAATTTCGAACACTTCCTCCCATTTCTTTTTAAAAAGAGAAAACAAACAAATCATGTTAAGAATCAACCATCTTTCGCCGCATTAGTGTTAAATTAATTACGGCTCCGCTCGTTTCCGAGTTACAATCGTTTTCCAGGAGCAACGGCAGACACCGAGCGCCTCTTCTTTCAAGCGGTTCGAGGAGATTAACATCTCAGCCGGCAGGCTTGTTAACCAGTGCGCAGAGAAGGTGTCTCGGGGGATACAAAACACACGCCGGTCGGATTTATCGCAAAGGGTGAAATTCTTGACGTACTGCAAAACAGAGTTCTAAAGGATTACTGCTGCGATAACGACGACAAGGAAACCGATGGTATAACGAGGCGAACAGGTGCGCCTCTGTACACGCCGATGAAATAACAGAACGACGCAGAGTCGCCGGAGGGGGCCAAGGAACTTTCTTCATTATTCCAACAATTAGCGGAGCCCGTATTTCTTGTGTGTAGGGGTAGATGCCAGGAGGAACGTAGAAGCACGCTTTCAATCGTTCCAGCCTCTTTAGGGACGGTTTTCCAAAGTTAAACGACGCAGATAGTTTGAGATTCGATTCGAACCTGACAAATACGCTTTGACGTCCATAAACAAAATGGAACCGCAATCGTAAGTTGCGGACTACTTCATGATCGATTGAAAGCTGATTGTTTCTTACACGGAAAATCTTTTCTAATTTAAGAAATTATTTTCCTCTTTCTAGTGCATTTTAGACGAAAGAGTGATTTTTAAAAGCTTCTCTTTTATACTGTATTTTAAATTAATTATGTTCTTTGCCTTTCGTTTTAGCCTGTTTGCGTTGTGAACAGGAAAAACGCAGACCTTCCTTCCAAATTGAGAGCTCGTAAAGGTTGGCGCGCGCGATGTACACGTACGTCCAATGGTAAAAATGCGAAAAGGACCTGGAAGAGGTAGGTAAAGGGGCGATTGCTCGGGGCAACGCCATAGGGGGTTGCGGTTTCGTTCGTTTTCGATTCGTGACATATGAATTTCATAGTTGCGAAGCTGTTGTTTCCATATGTGTGTGTGTGTTTTTTTTTTATTTATCCGTCATTTGTGTTCGTTGCTCGCGTTTTGCCTTTATGGTCCTTTGTACCATACTCGTTTGATAGAAGGTCGAGGTTTTTTATTTGGGCAATATTGACTGTCGAATAAATGTATGTGTACGCATTAAATGTGTGAATGTTTGAAAAACTAAATATTTCTCAGTGTTTCGGGAGATGAAAATAAAGCAGTGAAAATGTGATCTCTATGACTTCTGAGTGACACGAGTCACGCACAAGACTTATCCTTTGAGGTTAAACATCCAAATATCGTCTCTGTCCGAACAACAGCGCAAATAGTCGTGGCGTTTATCATCGCATCGGGCGCGAAACTCGTAAATTCTGGACACGTTCACGCGTCTCGGTCACGTTTGCCAGACGACTTGCCACGATAATGACTCGGTCAGGGTAAAAGTCCATGGGAGATCCTCGACGTCTGGGTTTCCCCTTTTCGCGGAATGGAAATCGGACCAGCATCGATTACGATATTGACGTGTCGCATGATAGAACGACCACACTGGCCAGCACAATACGCTAATGCGACATATTGTTCGGCTCCGCAAAAATTGCCCCTCGTTACGCAACCAACAATGGCGGCCGCTGGACGAACCACCGTGCCATGCTTCCATGGAACGTTGCTGTGAAAATTATAGGAGCCATTCGGACTGGACTGATCGTCTGTTAAATTCTGCTGTGAGAAAGCGAAAACCAGGTCCTGAGAGAAATGTAGAATCGAAGGAGCTGGAGGGAATGTCGTGTCGCTACGACTCTTGGACGAATCCTTAAGGAATATTTTGGAAGGGCCTCTTCTAGACTCGCGATCGGTTATCGATACACTCTGTACAATGTATACACAATGTTGACAAATCGTTAGAAATGATTTTTTATCTAAACATTTCGAACTATTCAAATATGTGGCAAAAAATCTCTCTCAAAGGGGTGAGTTTATTCGTAGTTATTCCAAATGTTTACGGTACGTTATATTTCCATTAATTTTCTGTCGGTTAAGGATGCTTCGTTTTACGGTGACAAATATTTAAAAAAAAATTCCCTGCCTTTGATACGTCCGATTCTCTGATAAACAGGAACAAAAAAAAAAACACGTCCCGTCCGCCAGCGGCGTGTTTCACATTTCAGTACAGAAATTCTCGGTACGTACAGCAAACGCGAAACTACGCGTTTGATGTCACCGTGATGCGAGTTCTGACGTTGAGCGGCTTCTAATCGTCCGGGCAAGTTGTTTTTGTGCCTGTGTCACGTCGAGCGAGGGAAGCAAGGCAAAATCAACAACCCAGAACCATTCACTGTTCGTTTTCCAAAGTATCGGATAACAAATCTCCCATTAAACTCAAGCTTGGCGTGACCCAGTTATTGGAAGAAGAGCAACAACAATAAAAAGCACGCTATTTGGAACCATTACACGTGCTTATCGTAACATTAGTCGATCCTGGAGAACGTTGTACCGCCTCATTCTTAAATGTTTTCATTTTCTTTAAACCGCTAAACCTTCTTAAAACACTACGAAGAAATTAGGAATAGAAGAATCTACGAAGAGAATGTCTACGATGAACGAAGAAACCGGCCATTCCGGTTTCCTAGAAGCCAGACAAATGGCGCGAGATTGTGTTAAGGTTAAAGTTCAGCTAAAGAATCCAAAGGAACTGCTCAACCCAAGGAACTTCTTGCCGGGACAAACTTTAGAAAAGTAACTGTTTGTCGATCAAAGAGTCAAAGACATGGCGTCGAAAGAGGGGTGGAGAACACAGGAGAGGAGGGAAAGAGGAAACTCTGGCGAAGCAACGGATTCGGAGGTTTGCGGTTTTCCTCGACTGCTCAGTTTGCGGACGTGTCTGTCGATTTCACACAGCAAAAAGCTGTGTGCGACACGGTCGACCAGTTCGTTGCGATTTCGACTTGTTGGAGTCTACGTTTCTTGACGGCTGGCGCGAATATAACCGACGGATACATGGAGGTGCGTCACACTTAATTGATTCCAATGTTCCATGATAGCAATTGGAGCAAGTGGTACATTCAAAAAGATTGCGAGCTTCGAAAAATAGCGTTTGAGACGAAATTTCTATATATTCAATTAGTGCTTTAGACATTTTTAAGAACCAATGCTAAAAATCTAAAAAAACCAGTACGTTTTTGTCGAACGCCACCCGACACAGGATCCGAGGAAGGATAATTAAACGGTGCTCACGCGGGTCGAAACTTGCCGTGCTTAAACACGGTCCTTGTTTTGCGTAGAGATGCGTCCATACGTGCTGCACAATAACAGCGTTCAGGTTGTAATGACGAGGAGTACACGTCTGGTCAATTAGCTGATGAGAAGTCGAAAGGTATCCAGAGCGAAGACTGCGGTTGTTTCCTTGTCAGAAGAGCGTAAACAGAAGATAAGGTAAACAGCTCATTAAGTGCACTCGTGCGATGAATATTGGTAGAATATCGTGGCCGGCATTATAACGGGTAAACCTTCAATTATGGTAGCGTGTTTGAACTTTTAAACAATGGAGAGCATTATTCCAAAGTCGATGATACGCGTCAGCTGTTGTTGACTGTTAATAGTGAGAAATAATAGAGGGGCTCGTGTTTCGTATAACCACGAATAATGGAAATTTAACCGAATTTTGGGAACTTTGATTAACGTGAATTTTGAAATCAAGTATATACTATATATCCCATAATCGCGCTTAAGCTGGACGTCATGGTACAGGACCTAATGGAAAAGATACAAGTATGTAGTAACTGGTGTAGTTGCCTCGATAGGCGCAAACAGAAGCTCAGTGTACTTGAAACAACAGAGAGCATCGGAAAATGGAAAGTTTGGATGAGTTTCCACCTGCGGTCTTTCGTCGAGAAGCGAGATGATAAAAAAAGAAGCCAGAAACGGCTTGGACGTAAATAATCTGTAAAAGTTTAGGAAAAGTACGTTGCAGACGCGCAATCACAGGGAGTGGCCGAGTTTCTTTAAGTTCCCATAATCTCCATTCGCAGTTTGGCTTTCTGTCCTCCACGGTTGTGCGAGGAAAACGAAGGCGCGAGAAGAATTCACTACCCCACGACAAACTTGGGGGAAATGAAAAATTTCAGGCCTGTGGACGCAGCGTTGCAGATAATATATTGTTTTCGTAATAGCGCGAGTAACTTGGCTTCGTCAAGGTAAACACGCGTGACGCACTCGCTTTGGTTTTCTGGGGAAATGCACTACTTTCGGTCCAAACAAAGATATCGGAGTGTACTTGGAGAACTCTCTCCTCTTTCACCTTTTTCTTTGTCAGTTCGCAATAGTATACCATAGTATACCCAGCAAGGCTCGAAACAAAGGGTATATCGAAGAACCTCCCACAGATTTATTCGTGAAAATTGAAGCATGTTTCCTTCTTGGGCGAACGTGGCTCCAGATCGATGAATTACGAATGACGCGAAGGATTTCGCGTAATTCCGGAACTGTACGTTCCTAGGGAGAACGTGAGCTGCCCCTCGCGGAAGGGCGCGTGCGGAAGAGGTCAGGGGTCGCGTATTACGTATTTAATGCGCGCCGCAACGCGTTTCGGCTTTGTCGCGATCTGAGCCGAGCATTAGTAACGTGGACAATGCGCAACAAAACGCGGGGCAAATTTAACCTGGACCAGCTTGAATTTCGCATCGACCCCGCCCTCCTCCGCGATCCTTTGCCACCCCGTACACCATGGCTAGCGCGAAGCCCGAATTCAACGGCTCCCGTTGCAGACCTAATTACGCGACTCATTAACAATGCAGCCACTTCAAACGCGGGCCGCTTTCCGCCATGCTTGATTATTATTAGCACGCAACAATGAGCGTCGTTACAATGTCTGTCAAATTTTCGCCGCCCCGCGGCATTTCGCCGTGCCTGTGCCCGTAATTAAATCCACGATGCATGGTGCGTCAATTTTTGAGCCGAACCACCCTGTATCACCTGCGGTCTCCTCTCGTTTTGAACTCGGCCGACAAACCCTCTGCAATGGGAATCGGCTCCATTTCCTCCGAACGTCCAAAATTGTATATTGATCAGCGCGTTGAAGGGTACAAGCTGTGCAAATTAAGTAACGAGATTCCTGGTATGAGTTGGAACTCTGAGATTTGGAACATGTCTTGAAGTTTTGACGGGAAATGTATATTTCTTAAATTCAATTGGATATACATATATAGCAATCTGCGGTTTAGCGTTGCGCGGATGACACGTGAAGTAGTGGCGAACCACGCATACATACGTTCTTGCCACGATGTACACCGCATACGGATATACATAGAAGCCTTTCAACAACTAAGAATTACTCAACATTCTTCATTACTTGTTGCATGATTTAAAGAGGTTCGAGTGGAATGAATGGAACGTTGAACTGGTAGTATGAAATGGAAATTATCATTGAAACGTCCAGTATCCCTGGAAACTGGAGAAGCTTTTGAGATAGCCTGAGATGGAAGCAATCTAGTCCACAGGTGGAACGTTACGTCCGCGAATCATATTGCGATCTGGAGAGGCAGAGACCAATCTGTGCGCTATAGTAACGCACTTTGCGATTCCCTTTGTGACTTAGTGCCAGTAACGTCACCGCGTTGATTGTCTATGCTTGGGGATGCACCGCGTATACAATATCGGATTTGCTTTGGAGACGATTCCCAGTGACAGTTTGATTGCGAGCACCGGCTAAACTCCCGAACGACTTATTTGTAACGCATGAATGACGTAATCTTAAATCTTTGCAGTGATAAACGTAGAGCATGCAGATTGGTTGCGTACGTACAGGAGGCAAACACATATTTGCACGCAAAAGAATTAATTATAATTTACTATGAATAAGTAACGTACAGTAAATGAAAATTTCGTAGCGAAGAAAGCATTCGCACCAAATTATCTTATTCCAGCATGCATGGATAAAAGCACTGCAATATTCATTTGTGTAATTGGGACCAATTCGACATTCCTCTGCCAGAGATGACTTCAATTTCTTCAGAAGAGGAATACGCGTAAAAGGCGCCTCCTTTTTCGAAGATGTTCCATTAAGCAAAACATGGTTCCCAGACCTCCTCCGCCTTTATATACAATTATAATATATTGCATTATTAAGGCCCTTCCGTCTTGTTCCTCTCCTCAAAGTCTTTTGTCGCATATTTGCCCGCCTAACGAGGGCGCATGTCCTCGAGACAAACAACGTCCGACGACGATATTTCAACTTTTCATACGACTATACTCGAGCGAGCGATTCGGCATCACCCTCCTCTGCCCTGTGTTCGCCCCCTTTCGCTAACCAATACCAGACTTCGTTCAGCAGCATTCATGAAGGGCTGGCAAATGCTTTTGCAGTTCAACGGTAAAAAAAAAAACTATTGTTAAACGCTACAGCACCGAGACCAGAGCCGATGCGATTCTGAAAAGTTTTAGTCATAACAAAGACTGCTTCTTGGAAAATTCTCAATGTGCTTTCCATTGCTATAGGATTTTTCCTGCGAAGCTCGCGTTTCTTTAACGATACTCAACATCCAGCTTCGTTATGCAGCGACGTCTCCGTGTACCAATCTAATTGGCGGAGAGGAAGTTGAATTTAAATCTAAGTTTATTAAGTAACAAAGTATATCTATAATGTAGTATTATAGATATTGCAGAGAGAAAAAAGACCAGTCTTTGAAGGAAGTTAGTCTTTTTGTTAGATCAAAATTCTGCGTTATCAACAAGGCGATCTGTGTTGCCGATAAAATGTTTTACGTTATCGAGACTTGCCGACAGAGTGCCCTGTCTTATCGATGAAGTACTTTAAGATTACTCTGTAAAATTGCAGCTATCTGGTGTGTCGGTATAGAGGATTTTCTGGCGCCATCCAACGTTACGATTAAGAACCGTTTCGCTACAATACAGAATTTGCTGGCGTCATCTAACATCTAGAAGGAGAACTGTTTCGCTAACCAGGGATTCAAATTAGTTTATATATATTCAAATTTAAATTTTATGTATTCGTATAACAATAATAATTATTAATCTAAGCAACTTCAAAGAATCCTCTATAACAATTTCTCATCGCAAATCACACCGATTTTTATATTTTCTAGTAGCGTTTGCAACGTTAGAATTTCTGTGAAATTCATGGCAATTTGTCAAATGACCGTTCCCAAGGGCGTGAAATTAGGATACAAAGGATCCGAGCAGCAGAAGCAGCGAGGAGTGTCTCGGATAAGCTTACGGGGTCACGAAATTCCAACGACTAATTCTGCCTACCTTTCACGGGGGCGTCTTCGTTGTCTCTCAACGCCACTTTTAGCAGCGTACAAACAATCTTGGCGCAAAATTACCCCTTGCCATCTTCGCTACAGTACCGCCGCCATGGTTATTTGTCGAGGAGCATCGAAAGGGTGAGCTCGCTGTTGCGGAAAATGAAAGTCATCTTCTGTGAAAGAGTTCCTCGCAAATGCTCGCGCGCGTCGTCTTCTGGGCCCATGACGAGCTTAATAAGGGACCATGCTTAATTTAGTTGACGCGTTCGCTGTTGCTCCTCTCTCTCTCTCTCTCAAGTTTTGTCACTCGATATTTCATCCATCTTCGTTCCCTTTATTCTAAACTGATGCTTTGGATTTGTAGATACGTTAAAATATCGTGTATCAAGATGCACCAACAAAATATTACAAAATGAGCTTTAATAGACACTGAGATTAATTGTGTATATTTTGTTAAGATTATGTTATAAAATTAAAGTACAAGCGAAAACAACGATAATCGTAAAGCTGTTCCATCAGCCCCATCTCATTAACTTACAGGCTCACAAGGTGTTTAAAATTCACGGTGTTCGTGTCGGGGTATCGTCACCCTTGGTACTCGTGACGTCCCCGAGGAAGAAATAATTTAACGTTCGATACCGAGTGCAACGAATTTCGACTTCACAGCGATGGTAGAGGGTCTAACGAAGTATTTTATAGCTACAGCGGCGACAGGGGCGTTAATTAATACGGTAATGAAGAAGGTGCGACTCTTTGAGCTTGTGAAATCCGTATAAACACCCGCTACTCCTACTAGGCAGTTTGCCTTCCGATGAAAATCGCATCCCTCGTCGATCGATGGAAAGCGATGCAATTTTAAGTCAATTGCAGGGACGTTAAATAAAGTTAGAGTCTCGAGGTCGCGCGAAAACTTGTCGATTGGCATTAAAATTTCGTCAAATTTAAATATCACAAGATTGATGAAGCAAGTATGTCGATAATAAATCAATTTTAGAAAAAAGTAATTAATTTGCCATTTCAACTAAATGTTCCTAGAAGACCTTCATCGATCTCTAGAAAATCGTTAATTCCCCTGTAATAAATGCGGAACAGTTGAACTCGCAACAGCGAGTTTCATTGCGAAGCCATCGAAATTGCAGTAAAATTAATCGAGTTCGCATGCGAGTAAAGAAGCCCGCTTGGTTTGTGAAGTTACGACGCGAGGTAACAGTAAAATCAGAGCATCAGAAATTTGGTCGCGATCCTGGCGGGAATTTAACGCAGTTGTAGTAAAATGCCAGGTGAGTATCGACGCTCGAAATGTCTCTCTTAACGTCAACGTGCGTTCTCTATCTTTGTGACGTATAATATTCAGGACATGGATCCGGATGAATTAAATCGCGGAGTTTGTAGAATTGCGAGATTCGATGGTCTTCGTGCACGAGTACCTGCGCGATAAAGGTGCGTATGACTTATTATACCGTTCTGGGAATTAGGGGATCGACACGCGTTTCCTCTTGGCAGAAATCATTTCTTGGAAACTCTCGCGTGCTAGAAACGTATCTCAATCGTGTTTCCTGCGAACATGTGATATGTGGTTGGTACTAACTGAGCTTCCTCAGGGGTCAAATGGCACACTGATATAGGCGTGCATCGTGCTGCTCGAGCTATTTTAAGGTGTTTGTATTCATGCTACGGTTCATCGGTTACGATTCACCAAGCTCATAACACGGTTCATTGGTCACCGATAGAAGCTTATGATTGTTCGTTGTCAGTTCCTTTTTAACATTGAAAATCTTTTCATTTTCCAACAGCCGAAATTCGTGTCCCGTTATATGGTGAAAAATGCTGCGAGGCTATGAAATGGGTGGGTAGTAACAGAATAAGTATGTCCCGTTACTATTAGGTCGTCCGCACACGAAGCTACTCGAGAGAAACATAATTGGTTGGTGACTGAAATTACAAACTAGCCTGGGTTAGGTCTAAGTTAATGTCATTTCACTGATATTGCGAATCACACCACAATTTCCAAATAAGCAAAAATCAGACGGTCAGGTATCGAATAAAAATGAATAAATCGAGACAAGGCATACGAGTATTCACGGAAGGTAAAATTCCGAGATAACTTGTCGACATAAGTTATTCATAACGAATGCATTACGGGGGAATTTGGCTTTGATCCGAACTAGACTTGGGATTATGCAGATCTCTGTAACGCACACGCTGAAACGCCATAGAAACCAAAGCTAAACTGCATTAGACGTATGGAATAATACAGTGGAATACTAGCTATCAGAAATTCGGGACCAGCTTAGAAAGCCCTCCCGCTTCGACGGGAAGTCATAAGTTTCTATGCCTGTTGCATTAGGGGGGTTTCGGTCTGCCCACGCTTGTAGACCTGCTTCCTGTTTAAATTTTCCTTTTCATCTCGATGCTCCGTTGGCTACAAATTTAACGTTTATTGTTTCCATGCGAATATACAGGTACATTCTAAATCAGAACATCTGTGTAGCTTCCTCAGCCATCAAGTTACGCCCGGTATAATTTTGAGCGACAACCTGTCAGACAGAGAAAGTCTTTTTTGAAAGTCATCATTTACAGAATTTTTGAATTACAAGTTGTTTATTTATGCACATATAAATTGTAATGTTTCGATAGGAACGTTACTTGTTGATACGATGTTTTTGCGTAAACAGGGACCGTGTGGTTTGGTTTTGAATTTCAATTGTTCTGTCCGAGCGATTGGCTGACCAGGTATGTACGTATACTACTGACGCACGCCGCTTCCACGCTTGTATCATTAATTGCATAGTCAATAATTTGAGTAATAACAGTGGGAATATAATGTCTATTGTCGTCTGCATAGACGAACTGTTTATGATCGATCATTGTCACGTTGTTTCACCTATGATTTTTCTTTACCATTCGAAACAATAGGAACATTATTTTAACGATTCTAAACGATGACAAATTTCATGTGGCTATTATCAATGAAAAAAATTATTAAAAATAAACAACAAAAATTTTGCTTATTAGTCTAACACGTTTACTACTCTGTATAAAAACATCGATGTTCCACAATTATATTATTATGCGAAATGAACATTCTTTAGGAACCCCCTTAATAGAGTAAACAGAGACTTTATAATAATTTGCAAAAATATATTTCACCAGCCAGCTGAAATATTGAAACTTTGTTTAAATTGTACACGGTCTGGCAGAACTTTTATTTCACTAACGCACGAATTACATGACCACCCGGGACGAGCGCAGGGTTTTTCCATTTCCTTCTAAAACTCCATTTTTATACCGTTCCGTTATTCATCAAGCCACAGCAACCGGATGTTACGCGTTGCCCAATATAACCCGAAACAAACATTTAACGGAGCTTTCGCGCAAAATCCGCCCTCTTATTTATTTTTTATTTTCGCAAAAACCATTTTTCTGCCTTTCTGTTTAGTTAAATAACCTCCGCGCTTCCCTTGATTCTGTATTTTCTTTCCTGCAAAATAGCTCACAGAAAAAATCAGACATATTCGGCGAGGGTGAATATATTACACGCTATTTGATGTTATGGTAAATGGAAGGTTCGATGGAACAGTGAGATCAATTTTTGCAGCAATGCTTAGGGTGTTTTATACAAAATAATAATGAGTTTGAAAAGTAAAAGCATTAACAGTTGTATTAATAAAGCTCGATATGGATTTATCCATGTTTCTCGTCAAAGGACTGGACCAAGAGCTGCGACAATCTAAACTGTAATAATTTCACACTCGGATCAATGAAATAACCAACTGCAACTGAAGCTATACATTTTGTATTACATATTCGAGGAAAGATCCGTCGATTTGGATTAATTAAGTTGGCGTTAGCTCCTTCAGGAGCATAATCAACGCCCACAGTATTATACGCTCGTGGATCGGATATTTTTGCAATTCTTGCCGATTGCTGGGAGCGAAACAGAACAGATAGCAACGTTTAAGCACCGAGGAAAATTCAATTTGGAAAAGCGATCCGGTTTCGCGTATCTCGGCTTCAGTTTACCAGACCCGAAAGGATCATGCTGCTGTTATGGATACTGCGGATTCGACGTGAACTCCATATCACGTTGCCAATAGAAACCAGAAACCGTATCAACCCTCGGGGCTTATACAGCACATCGCTTTGCCATAACAGCAGCCAGTTTATTTCCAGATGTCGGCTCTTTAATGCAGGACGACCCGGTTCCTCCTCCGCGAACCCTAATCGCGCGTTACCCTTGGCGTGGGATGCTCGCGACTTTGAACAAGAAACGCGATTCAGAACCTTTTCAAAGAGACCTGTTGGGACTCGACAGGATGGCTAAATAACTTCTAAGGTTTTGTCTTAGTCATAGGGACGCACAGAGGTGTCTTTGAGGACTCTACATATAGGAATAAGAAGAGTTTCGTCTCGGACCTGAACTCGCTAGGAAACCTATACAGTCTTTAAGGTCGTGCCTTAGAAGCCAATACACTCGGAGATCAGTTGGAGAGTAGGAGAATTACCGACCTCGATTCTATATAAACTTTTTAATTAAAATTTGTGTATGTTAGCGACATTATATGTTGATTCAACGTCGAACCCACTAAATTTAATTTCGTGAGATTTATGTAAGAATACGTCACTGTTCAAACAATACTGAATCATGCAGCCAGTCTTTTATGCCAGTGAGGAGGAGGGAGCGGGTATTGTTAATCGAAGACGAGAATTCCTGACAAAGGATGAATACCCCGAGCGGGGAATACAAAAAGCGAATAAGTAAATATCTCCGGGTTTACGTAACTCCATCCCACCCTCCCTCCCTTTGGTTTTTCTTCTCCTATTAAATACAAGTTCGACGAAGCGTTGTTAACTTTCGCTCGAGGCACTGATTATGAGTGAAAACTGATACTGTGTTTTCGAATACACGATTTCCCGCAAGAGGATAAATGAAAGGAAAACGGGTCACCAGTGCTGATCAAAGTGAAGAATACAACAAGTATTACCGATAATCAAAGAAACTGCCGTAAACGTTAGACGAGTATTACTTTACGAATTTTTGTATTTTTACATCGATACATAGTCGAAAGCAGCGGATGCACGACGAGAGACACAACTTGAAAATGAAAATCTATTTTTGCAAACGCGGATATCCCTTGAAATTTGTTTTTCAGCAACGATGAAAAAGGTGTTGATACTATGCAACACAAATGTTGTAGCTTACCAAACACGAGCTATCAGAGTAAAGAGCGAATTTATTGGAAATTCAGGATTCGGAATATCAAAACGAAAATTACTGTTTGATATCAAATCCACGAATAAACAAATGGGTTTCTAACTACTGCAAATAGGAAAAATGTAAATGTTAGCCGGGACATAATAAAGGATTGAATTTATCCGAAAAGCTAGACTTGTAATATTGTAACATGACAATTAATTAAATGCAATTAAACATATTAGAAGTAGCACTCGACGAGTGAGTAAACATTGTCTGCTAATCGATCGAAACAATGATATATTTTTAGAGAGAAGAACTGCGAAACCAAATCTTGTATGACTTCAGTTTTTACGTCAAAAGTTTCAATTTCACGAACAGACGCGTCGATTTTTCCTACACGCATGTTTTTATTATTCCAGTGGTTGTATTTTTTAGCTACCATTTAATTGGCTTCGTCGTTAAGAGAGGATATCATGTGGCGAACCATTTTTTTCAAAGCTTGCCTACCGTAACGGCCGAAATTTGACGATTTTCAACGAAAAAGCTGGCTTTCCTGTACCGGAATATTTATACTACCTTTTTATTGTTGTCGAAACTAAGCAATTTTTCAGCCTTTATATGTTCATGTTTCAGATTTCTTTGTTTCAACCGTAGCCTCGAGAACCTTTCATACGCATACTATATTTCCAAATTCCATCTTAGGTTCGAGAATACCAGAGTCCTCGAAGGTTTCTACTTACTGTACTTGTACATTCATGCATGTATATTATGCATATGGCCGGCTAGATCACATCAGAGTCCTGTGTGGCGTTGCAAACATTAAGAGGAGCTGGCCAGTCTTCATGAAAGATTCAGACTGAGCCTGAAAAGCGCATACGCGAATCTTACCCGTGACCGCGGCACATGCAAAACAGCCTGGTACCTCCGGTTTCCTCCGACTGCTAATTAACCGCTTAATTATATTTCGGCCAAGGGAACGTTTGTCGAGTGCCTTTGTGCAGTTTCGTTAAAACTCGGATCCGTTATTTTTGTTTCAACCGAAAATAGTTAATTAATGTGGAAGAAATTAGCAGCCCGACGTAGAATTGAGCGATAAATGGTTTCCAATTACTGTTAAATAATGATATCTTCGGATGGGTGTTGTTTGAATTATTATTTTTTGGATTCAAAGCTTTCGCGTGTATTATTCCTTGAGGTTTCGCAAACGTTGCAGTCTGCATCGTCAGGGCTAGGTAGAACCTTGCTTCGCAAATCAGTAAAGTGAATCTCAGGAATCGGGTAACGTACTAAATTACCGGTTGGGTTTACAACGTTGGCTGGTCATTGTCCCTATAAAGCACGATCACCGTCGGCGTCATCGCTATCATCTTCTTCGAAGGCATCGCGAGGCGTCACCGTCGTGTCTGATGCGCTAATGACTATTGTTGTGTATCGAGGGGGTAGATCATCCCTTGGCACGGACGTGATCCCAATAGCCCAACCTAAGCTGACCTAAATTATCTGGCCATACACAGGTCTGCACGGTTGTTCGAAGGTGGACGTATGTCCGTTAAGCTTCTCCTGTTTCCTCCCAGTTTCCTCGATGGTCTGTTTCACTTGCTGGGAAGAGGAGATCGGCTTTCGACGATCGATGAGCAAACTGAACGCATCGGTAGCTCGCCTTTAACGAACATCAAATTCACACATTTTGCCAAATCACATGGTTCGGCAAACATCGCCAACAGTGCTACACCTAGTTAGAAGTACTTTTCTCTGGAGTAAGGTTCGATGTCAACATTGATTTGGAAACGGTAATCGTATCCATGTGGGTTAATCCTTTATCGTTCTCTCCCTTTCCTACTTATCGCACACGGCGCGGCCAGCTCGGGTGACGCGAGAATAGCAGGTGAACCGAGTCCAACATCAAACGGTTAATTAACGATTCAAGGAGATCAATCATGGCTCTCGAGGACTCGAACGTCGACTCGACACACTGTTCCAAGTGAAGGACCGGCGCAGGACCAAACAGTGCTAGAGGGGGTACCAAGGTGGGGGTACAAAGATAAACAATGGGGATGGATAATGCGAGCCGAGTACCGAGCAATGGTAACGTGTGGCGCGCAAAGGGACGAAAACTCGAGCGCATCAGGCGTCCAGTAATCAGAGAGAACCTACCGCTTTGTCACGACGTATGCGAACGGCCATACGCAGGCTCGTTGCCGAATATAACGGCACACCACCCGTAGAATACCGACGGAATATGCCAATGGGACCTGATGAACCGTGACGACACACGCGAACCATTTTCACGGTTTTCACACACGGGATTCGATTTCTGTTTGGAAATTAACGGAGGCCGCAGCAATTCGACAGACTTCAATTTTCCACGATCGAGTTGAGAAAAGATTAAAATTCTTAACAAAGAAATAACCAATTCGTAGATGCAACGATCTCTAACGGAGAATGCTTGTGGTATAGTTGAGAGCATCGCAGCTTCCATTAAAAAATGAAGAAGCGACTTAACAATAATCTAAAAGTATGTCAGAAATGCGATGTCTGTAAAAAAGAGGAGTTGGAGGGATGGAGATCGAACAACGGAAGACGGTGAATCGTATTTAAATTTCAGATACCCCTTGAGAAACGACCGTGGCCGGATATAATCGGATATCCGGACGTTCTCGGGAAAGCTGGGTATTACGTTTGCTGTACGCGGATATCGATTTACTGGGGTAACCAGATGGAAAGCAACTAGAAATAAACTGTATTCTCTTCAAACATTTTACGTTGGTATATCTCAAGTTCATCCCTTTGCATCGAGCTCAACGATTCGAGAATCGATGAGGAGAGGTCTCCTTTTTCTTTCAACGTTTCTCTATTCCTGCTTGGACATTTCTCGAAACGCATGGAAATCTTGTTGAGGAGGAGTTTCAGGGAATCAAGGTTGATAGTGTTTAGGCGTTAATTAGATCTTAACTGTTGACGTCTCAGACTAACAGGGTGCACAGTCCTCTGTCAATATTTCTATAACCGTTAATTTACATCATCGTCTTCAAGAAATTGGTAATCAATTTAAAAAAAAAGGATTAAATAAAAATATCTACTTACGTGAATCGAAGAGGGTTGAAGGCAGACGAAAGTGACTTTTTTCGAGATGCAGGTTCTACAAATGCAGGATCTCTCAATGTTTACGAGGTGGTTCGGCGTTAGTGAAGAGTGAGATGCAGAATTTAGACGCGAGTATAGTATAGGTAAGTGAAAACAAGAGAAATTTCTCCTTCTGTCTAAAAAAAAGTCGACGTATAACCGATGTAAAGTCGATGTAAAAAAGTCGGTGTTGGAGTCGACCCAAGATCGATTGACCGATCAAGGCCGCAGGGTTTCCCCCTCCCTCTTCCTTATAGCACTCGGCTACTCCCACCACTTTATTTGCAAACTGTTTTTCTTCTTTCTGTTTTTTAAACATAGGTAGTATATGGTATATAATATTTTTCTGAAGCTTCAAACAACGTCGATTGCTAGGGCATCGAGGAGGCGATCGAGTAGAACTGTGATTGGAGCAATGAATGGTAGGTGGAGGGGGAGAATAAAACAGACGAAAACAGTGGGAACAGACAGAGAAAAATAGAACAGCGTGAGACAGAACTATAGTTTAACTAACAAAAGAAAATGTGTAAGTGTATGGAAAATCGTACTACCTTTTGCCTGCTGTGCAGAGTATCTCTGTAAAGTAAAAGAGAAAAGAGAAGAGTTAGAAGAAACGTACACATAAATATGATAGATATAAGGTGAGAAGCAAGTGAAAAGTGGGTCGAAAATGATTGTCGAATGGGAAAGACGGTTATCGTTCTGTACAGTGTCATCTACGAACATAATAACGTTGGTCACAAATGCAAAAGGGAAAAGAAATAAAGAGGTAAACATACAAAGCGGATTAGAGAGGGGTAAATAAACAGTATTAAGAAGTGATCAAAATGTGATGGATAAATGTGGTTTCGTTGCGCCTAGCTCCTGTCCTTTTGATAGAAGTTTGACCTATCTCTGTCCACGAAGACCAACCTTCTTCAACTGAACATAAGACAAAATAAATACGTTTCTGCTAAATATAAAGTTCCATGCGCATTCACCTTCCAGGCCAAATGCATAAATACATAAATCTAGGCCAGCTTTTACGCAACGTTACTGATTCTTTGTATCTTCATCCTTACCTGAAATGGACGGCTCTGAAGTTGGTCTTAAATAAAAATTACTATTCATTTAGTACAATATACGACCCCACCCTGGCATCTGCATTGATGCAGGTCCAATTTCGGCGTTGGACATTCGTTTGTAAAATGCTTTGTACCCCTTCAGGGTATAAAATTTGTGTAAACAATATTATTCTCATCGCCACGACGAAATCAATACGAGAAGAGAATTTGTTATTGGTGCAAACGACAGTGGTGCACAATTAATTCTTGGAATCGGCTACACTGTATTTAATTAATCCAATTAATTTATCTCATTACGGCTGTTGAAAAGGTTTCCTGCTTCTCTATAGAATTAATGGCTAGCATTCATGCATCATTTCCAACAATAAAATTAAATACATTTTTATTCGGATGATGTATCAAGTAATACGCTTTGATACCGGTTCGTTGCGAGATCTTCAATTCTCCATGTCCTTGGTTCTATTATGTTTGAAAAATCGCCGAAGAAAATGTGAAAAGCTAATTTCAAACTTCTTTCTTTCAAGATGCTTTCTTTTCTACATTGTTGTAGAACTATGTCTGACAAAATTACAGTATACTAATTAAACGGTGTTCAAGCAGGGAGTTGAAGCGTTAATTGCGGTATCACGAGGGTGTCAAAAGCAATCGAGAACAAAAGGCAATTCGATAACGAGAGGAACACCCGACGAGCTGAAACGCACATCAAACAAACGTGAAGACACAAGGGATTTTATTCCCACCCCAGCACTGAATATTTCATTATTCACCCGCGACCGTAAGCCAAGAACGAAGCTAGTTTTCCACTTTGCTTTCTTTTAATTGAATCGGTTGCGTTCGCTGGCTGCAACAACGGTTGGTGTTTCGGTAAACGATGCGGCCGACGCGCGTTGATTGGAACGAACATACTCTATGTTCTTTTTTTTTGCGGCCTGACCGTACAATAACGCACCGTTGGAACGATTTCAATTTCGAGAGAACGAAGCCCACAGAAATGCGAAGCTCTGCAGAATTGTTTATTGCTTCAGACAAATTTTTTTTCAATTTTCTTTTTAAGACGAGTTAATTCCTTACTAGATGTCTCAATTTCCAAATAATCGCTTTTCAAAAATATATAATTGTAATATATATTAAGCCAACGAAGTTGAACAAAGAAGAATTAAATCCCAAGCACTTCTAGTGGTTAGGTTTTTCGACGTGACATAGGCGATGGAATCCCATTTTGCCCCCAGTCTTAGCCCAAAAGGTCGTGGTTGCCTTCCAAAGCTATCCCTCGCGAATATAGTGTCATTCCCTCTGTTAGTAACCGCCTCACGATGACGTTTCACATGCGAGCGAATGTATATATGTGGCAAACATGACGTAGGATTGGAAATTCGAAGTAGCTACTGCGGTCGGGCTGCGTTTGACATATCTATATCGACTTGCAATCGCATTGTCTCTCCTTTCGTCGAGACAGTTTTCTCTAGCTACAGCGTTCCGTGCTTCCCTTCCGTTATTCTATCCGCCATTCTTTGCATCAATCTGGAAGTCAATATCCTGTTCCTTACTCTGCACTCTTTATTTGTACTGTTACGTTCCGTTTCGGTTACACCGAAGGACTGTCACGGCTGTATTTAAATAATTCTTTGCGAATAACTCAACGGTGGACCAACTAACGTGTGAAATTTTGTAAAACATCAGAGAGGCATTAGTCGTAGGTGCTGCACCGCGACTGTACAAGACGATTCGACATCAGACAAGGAAAGACTACGTGTTTGTGCACCCCTTCATTTGCGTTCGACGACGGAAAAGTTTCTAGTCCGACTCATTAACGACCGTAATGTTTGAAGCACTCTTCGCAGCTGTTGTTTAGAACAAAAACCCGATGCCCCAAAAAAGTGATTCGTTTCGAACTACGAAGTTGATGCTGTAGGAACTCATTTGCACACTAGTGATTTATCTTTTTCTTCCATTACCCTTTCCATTAGACCTTGGAAAAAGTTTCTTGCAGCCCCTTCCGTTTACCAGTAAAATTGCGATCAAAATATCTGTTGTGTCATATCACCATTCGAAGAGATAGGTGGCCTGGTGGATCATTTAATTTTGATGCACAATATAGCACAACGAATTTTACCTGTAAAGACGCGAAGATTCCATAGAGAGAAATGAAACAGAACACCTCCCGCTTTAGAGGCATCATTAGCATGCAAATCCGATGACACTGTGGCGCGCCACAGTGACATCAGTGTGGTATTCCGTTTGATCTTTGCACGCAAATGTTTACGGACCCATTAGAACTCGGATTGTCTCCTGCTAGACCGCTTTCCCGTCTATGATCATCCAATTCGGGGCATCTCTGTATGGAAATCCGACGTACAAACAAAACCGCCTGCGGTCGATACGCAGTTCATGATTTGATCGGTTAAAATCATCAAATAACAATCATCGATCGGCTCGGTTGATTCGAGGACGTAGTAGCCAGGTGTGCCGGCCGCGTGCTGGAAATTAGGTCAATTAGTAATCACGGGGGATCGAAGCTGCGACGAAAATTGCGGACACCGGGGATCTCTGCTAAGATCCTCTTGGACTTTTCAATAGAACTATGTCTCTACGACTCTTGAAGAACTCTAAATAAATGTTCCATTATAAATAGATATATACACGAACGAAGGTCCTAGGATCGAATCTCGTTCGTAAAAATTGTATTTTTTTTTATTAACTACATAAATAAACACATGACAGAGCGTGTCCTATCCCCACCACAGGGTCATCCCCGTTAGATAATTAACTGTAACTCTGTTTCCGACGTCAATGAGCCTAACATTGTCCGAACCTCGTTACGAAAGAACATTATGACACGAATATTCCTTGAATAAGCACACACATGATTGTCAGAACGTAATGCGTAGCCAACCATGACAAAGGGATTTGTAAGTTGTAAAAGTTTGGAAACATTGCGTTAATTCGCGATGAACCGTGGCGGCCATTTTTCTGTCAGATTCTCGTTAAAAGTTTAGAATTTGTTGGTCCCCGGCAGAGACAATAGATTGCCAGCGACGGCTGTTGACCGTCCTACCCCTTCCTTCCACTGGACCTAATTAACCCCCGCATAATGGAGCGCGAGAGGTGCATGTAAGTTAGGGAGGAGGGCGACTGCGGAGACGACCGGCTTTGATATTTAATCGCGTTTAACGCAAGCGTCGAGCAGCCAGGTTGATTTTAATTCTGTTTGTCCCGCGTAAGAGGGAATTTCCTGGGCCAGGGTTCCCCCACAGGAATTGCGCAAAGGATTACGGGATTATGGCATTACCACATGAATACTCGTATACGTCCAGTCCCTTCAAGCCTCCTCCTTTTTATGCCTTTTCGGCCTGTTCGACGCGGCCAGGCTTTCTTTTGATGGTTCATTTCCACCGATCTGAGCCTAATCGTTCTGTGGAGTCATTCCTCTATTCACTGCTAGGAACTACTATCCTTCCCTCAAGTTTCGGTGTCCAAGACAAAAGGTTTGCAGCCTAACCAATAAATCCACTAGGAGGCCTAAAATAAGAACGCACTACCATCCACTTTCTTTCCTTTCCAAAATGATTTGCAATAACTCAAAAATTCGGTAACCCGCTAGACAACTCGCGTTCAAGACGACTAGTGACTGTTTTGCGTCTAACCGATCTCATTACTTTTCCTTCAGCCACGAATCGAGGGCTCTCACGTCGGCCAAGAAAAGAAGGCGAGTTTGAGCCATGGGATTGCTTCTAGGCGGAGGCGAGGAGAATCCAGTGGTGCGCTTTCCCATTAGTCGGTTTGATGAGAAATCAGCCGAAGGAAATCAAAATCGGACCAAGAAGACGCTGCAGCCCGGCGCATCGAACCGATTTGCGAGCGCTGTGCCCCCACCTTTTCGTTTCCGTCGCGATGAGCCACGGATTTGAACGTTTCCTGATTATTCGATTGCAGGAGGGTTCCAGTTTTCGGTGTTATTATGTTATTGGAATTGAACAGTTTCGTACACCCCAGTCGGATTAGTTTGGGTGGTCGACAGCGATTGTATCAAAATTTATTCTAAGGAATATTTTCTGTCTTCCTTTCATTAAAATAATTTTTTATTAGACACTCGGCATTTAAAATACTAAATTTGTTTCGTTTCCTCAGAAAAGTTCGATAGTAGAACAAAAATCGTCTACCATATCCTTAAAAAGTCTCCAAATGGCCTCGATTACGCGACTTTTATCAAGGAATCGCGATGTCCTACGATATCAGTCTATAATCAAAGTGAAAATCAGTCTCGTTTGATTGCACCGATCGAGGACGAAAAGTACCAGCTTCTAGAAGCTTCTAGAAGAGTTTCTGGATCATCTGACCAATGGTAACGCGGTGTAAAACAAGGTAATTACACGGTGCACGCCCCTTAGGGCCGTTGAATTAAAAACAAGGAGGGAACGAATGAGTATGCAAACGAGAGCAGCCTCGTTAGTGCGTCTCCGGCATTACTCGAGACGACGCCGACGGGGGGGCTGGCTAACATCGACTTTGTCATCGCACCTCGAAGACACTCATGGTTGGTTCGCGTTTAGGCGACTGCCAATGCACGGAGCAGCCACTGGACCGTCGAACAAGCCTCCTCGCCGGATAAGCGATTAAAATGCTAATTCTCTCTCTGCTCGTGTCACACCCACGCACAGACACTTCCCTAATTTTAGACCAGTCTTTTTCCTCTTTGTTTTAAATACACTGGATAGATTACGAAGCCCCCTTTAACTCTGCCATAACATTTAACTAAATACAGGGAGTCTGCTCTGTACAAAATGTTTCAGAACAGCCTCATTCACAAGGAACAGTAAAATATCGTTATTTTAAGATTGAAAATCTTTTTATTTTCGAACAGCCGAAATTCATATCCCGTTAGTCGCGAAAAATCATTAAGTATGGTACAGCAGGTGGCGGTTCACGATCAGTTAATTAGTTTAGTTGGTTAGATTTTCAATCTCTTCAACTCTTGCGTGTGCGCCAAGTCTGTACACTTCTTTTTTTAATTTCATTACATGTGTGATCGATCGAGTAACGTGTTTGCATTAAATTTTTTGTAAAAAACGAAATTAATCGTTCCTGTGTTAAATCACCTTCGTATCAAATGCAACGAAATACGACCTAGCTTTTACATTGCACCAAAGAACATTTGTGAAAAGTTTCATAAACGTATCAGATCGAATTGAATTTGATTGTTGAGAGCGTATTAAATTCTCTCTTTGATGAGGAAATTAAAAATTAAAAACGCGTTCACCAAAGATATTCCATATCATCGTGGAGCCCACGAACCGCGATTAAACAAACTAACTTATAAGACAGGATTTTTAATGAAGGAAACTTGTTTGAAAAAATGGCAAATGCTGAAAGCTAAGAAAAAGCAACGGTAAGAATGCTGGATTCCTTTGTAATTCGGTTTATCCTTATCGTATTTCATCGTTCTTTGCTCGAGGGTTTACTTTGTCCCAACATTTTTAATCCACGACGAATTGTTATGAAACGGTGTTATCGTTTCAGTGGACGTTGGAGTTCAGAGAGAAATGCCATGAGCGTAGACGAAACGCGCGCGCGCGCGAATGAAAAATAAAATTTTAACCTGAAAGAAAAAGAGGGGCGGGATTAATATAATAATAATCGCATTCGGCGCCCTTTTATCGTCTGTTCGCGCAGAGCGGCAGAGTAACGAGTACAAGGTTGAAAAACGACGAAAAATGGAGACTGATTTGTTATAAACAAAGCGGTCAGTATGTTCTGAAATTTCGTACGCCAGTACAAACGGAATTGCGACAAATCTACATTTTTAATTGTGCATTGCGTTCAAAGCGTTCACATTGCTGATTTATTTAATGCAGAATAAGGATGACGAAGTTTGTGGAATTTTAGTAATTTCGGTACAATTTCAGAGGTCGCTTCATTACAACATATTCCATATAAATTAGACGATACGATTCTTATTCGAAAACAAAGAGTATATTATTATTTATTAGTATGTTTCGCTTCAGTGTTAGCTAAACTCAATGAATGGGTTATCTACATTTTGAGGACTACGCGTTTAGGGATTAGAAAGAAAACATGAAGCTTTATGAGTGACGCAACACAAGTCCTAAACGAGATTTTCACAAAGCAAAGCGAATTTTTTCCCCGTGCCGAGTGCAACGATTTATCGAGGCTTAAACAATGCCGCCTAGTTTTTCCTAACAAATAGCCTAGCAACTTCCAATCGCCAGGGCAATTATTACTCGTTATTCTTTCTCTAATCCAAATTCCGATAGTCCGCGAATCCGATTTGTGGTGGCGTTTGAACCAGTATTTGCACGTGATCGTGGTATACGAACGTGGCTTAAGTGGAATTTGAAATGATTCTTTTCTTCTTCAACGCTTTTTGAGTGGATTTATGCGTTGGGCACACATTTCGCGCATCTAGTATCGACGATAACACTGTCGATGAGTATCGATAGATTTACCTTGTAAGTCATCGATATTGGCACTTATTCTCGATAGGAAAATCTTCAAAAGACATCTGTGGCCTTTTCAGATAAAGTGGGGACCCTGAAACTGTCAACAATGCATCGTCTACTATGCTTCTTAAAAATCTCCAAACCAATTAAGTTACTTGACTTTTATCAAGGAAGCAATGTACAAGGACTCTGCTTCGAACGAATCCTGTTCGATTGCAATATTTCGGGATTAAAGCTGCCAGCGGATCACTGGTCTCGAAGAATAGTTAGAAAACAACGTCCAGGTGGTAGTTGTTAGAAAGTTTTAATGGTACGGCGCAAGCAACCATTCAACATGAAATATGCAAAAGCGTAAGATTGCATTGGACACACAAAGCGGTACATAATCGGCGGCCTGCGCATTGTTCCGGGCACAATGCAGACGTACACAGAGCGCGATACTGATAAAAGTCGTGAGCGAACAAGAACATCGCTGATGTAGTCTCATGAATTTTTCGGTCCGATTTACGTGACAAAGAAGCGAAAAATAACATTCCACGAGCAATGAAGTCGTCCTCGACGAGATCTGACTTCGTCAAGGAGCTCAAAAATTATGCGCGGAACCGACGCCATAGTGCATAACAGATGGTCCTGCAAATTGTTTCCCCGATTCGAACTCTTCCATTACGCGGCCGAATATTTGTACAAAAAAATTATGATAACCATAGAAATTTAAACAGAAAAAGAAATAAAAAAAAGAAATGTATCACATGATAATCAATTTAATATCTTTAGAAACAAAAATTAAAAGTATAATATAGATTTATAGGCTGATATTGTATTTTATTTTTACTTCACTGTTACATAAAACAAATAAATTTAATTAAACAATTAATTAGATTGTGCGCACTTCGTTTTGCTTTTTCCATTTTTCACGGTACGCTCAGGACCCAATCTTCCATACATTTGAACAATCAACAGGTACGCCAGAAGCAAGTGATCCATTATTATCCGATCGGTAAACGTAAAAAATAACCACACGATAAATACTGTATACATTAAAATATATTACCGCTTGCATAAATAAAACGAGAGATTACCGAAGCGTAAAAAGGGAGTTGGGACTGGAAGAATCAGAATTAAAGTTAATCGATGCGTGCAATCCCATTTATGAAAACATTTCGCAAGAATGAACAACACAGTTATGTTTTTTTAAATAATTCACAACTCTGTTCTTTGTGTGCTTTCCTCATATATGTAAAGGGGTTTTGTTTTAAATTTACATGAAATTATAATACGTATTTCAAACGGACATTAATTGCTGCAATGATCGACGTTTTATTGTATGGTAGAAAGAAAAGTCATTAAAAAATTGGTTATTGCATTTGAAGTAGAGCACGAAAAAGCAGAGAGATGAAAAATGTTACCGAAATCCTGATGATACTGAACAAAAATTGTTGTTCCAGATTTTGTTGAAACGCTGAAATTTGCTTTCTCTTGAAGAATAATATAAAAATAAAAATTCTACCCTTTAGTCCAAGCCACCTACTTGAATGAAATAATAAAAAAAATATAGCATACTAATTTTAAGGCATTCTCTAATTAAATTGAAGAAATCGAAAGCCATAAGATGTCTTAAAAAGCATGTATACGTAACATTATCGAGCAGAAAGAAGGAAGAAAAAAGAAATACAGAGAAATAAATTGTGGGATCAGCCCCCATTGCCAAGAAATTCGCCCTCGGATCCTCGGTTAGACCGGCTCCCAAAAGAAGGAAATATAAGAAAAATTCAATACCTGCCAGCCCGTATTTTGTGCAAACACGACCTTCTGCCTCCCTAGCAACCCTCTGAATTCACCCCAACCCCCGAACTTAGCCACTCACCGAGCAAAGAATCAGACACCAATGTGCACGCCGACCGATCGGCAGATTTATTATTTGCGGACGATTTGTCATTTGCGCGTCGCCTTCGAGTGGTCCTTTGTGTGCCTTCAGGATCGAGATATCGACGCAGCGTCTATTCGAGGTATTCCTTTCACCCTCGAAGCTAGAAACCCTCTCGCGAGGAGGCGAACAATTTTTAGGGATGCATCCTTAACCTCTAAAGTAGACGTAAACGATTTGGTACACGATTTTACAAGAAACATGAAGATGAAAAAGGTTTAGCTGAAGATTTTTAGTGTAGAGAGGCGGAAAAATATCTCGTAATTGTTTAGGAATTAGATTAGTTAGACTAGGTTAATCTACATTTAAGAAGAAGAAGAAGTTTACTCCAGAAAAGGCAAGAATAATGCGTTTTTCGCAGGTGAAAATTTAGACTGGATTAGGTTTCGGTTAGATTGGGTTAACGTGACCTCCTGGGCAACCCGAGACCAGACGTGAATAGTCTGTAGCTGAGGCTATTGGCTGTAACGGGATTTCGCGTCTGAGCAAATGACCGAACCGGCCGGAGCGGAATTTTATTAACGACCGCAGCGTGCCACTGGTTCATGTTTGATGGCTTCCTGACATCGATGCCGGCCACCACTAACTAAAATTGACACACGGTGTCCCATGACGCGTACCCATGGCCGGTCGCGAGACAACTCGTTCTGTCCATCTGACTCTATTAATCCTATTGTCCGTCCTCCTCTTCGTTCGCTCTCCTGCAGCCATCAAGATTTCACGTGTAGCGTGATTTGTCGCTACGGTTTGGCTTCCTTCGAGAAGACACTGAGTAAATTATGAACTGGTCCACGGTATGGACAGATGGGTCGTTTGTGGGTCTCGCGGAGTTTGGAGATCTTGCAGGGGATACATTAAGTTCGCCAAATTGAGAAATCAAACTAGCATTGCCATACAAAACTAGAGAAACTAGAAGCTACAAGGCTCTACTCTTCATTGCAATACTTTGTTCGTTAATTGTTAAGGAGATAAACTTACATCCAACTATTTCATCCTGTAATATCACAAATGTTTGTAATTTTCAACTTAAATATCAAACAACGACCATCTTTCCTCTTTGACGTTAATATAAAGTGACAAGGAAATTGCCTGAATGCTCCCAGTTACAGGATGAAAAAACACCGATAAGGGCTACTCTGAAGTGGCGTTTCGCACAGGTATCGATAATGAAACGATATGGGTTGCTTCGATATGCGGGTTGTAGACATTCCAAGGGAAATTGTGTACAACCTCCCTACCGATGCGTGAAGTTTGATCTGGTGTTCATGTGTGCTATATAAAAGATTCGAGCTGCGCTCAAACAACGCTGCGAGCACACTTTGCGTGGTGGAATGCCTCGCACGCTATCACGATTCGAATATCAGTAACCGGTACAGCGACTCGCTATACCCAGAGCGATGAATTTAGTAGACAAATGGTAGGACGGTAATTTTAACAATACCTGCAAAGGTAGAAAATGAAGAACAGAATAATATAAATACGTTGGACGGAAAGAGTTTTAATTCATCGTGTCTTCTCGTTTGTTTTATCGTGAGATAACCGTACATTAAAAACAAGAATTGCATTTTGAAAACAAATTACATTTTGAGTAATCTATTTGTACATTATTGTACTATACTTTGTTCTTGAAACATGTATACCCTGCAATGGTTCAACGTTAGTTACAAGAACTGTGTGCGCCATCGATACGAACCAATGTATTAATCATTAAGCCAGCAACGTGTACAAATTGCCATCGTATGAACGAACAAAACACCTAATCTGTTCTGCTCTCTACTCACCGGTTGAATTATTAGGCAAAGTAGATGCTTAGAAATTCGTAGCGTCCTTTCGCGGCTTACTGGCACGGTGCCATGGCCTATCAAGCTAAGACATGGTCATTAAATCATAAATATAATTCTACCGTATAACCAACTTGAAGAGCAAGAAGTACTATAACAACAGACGAGCGAATTACCAAAGAGAATACAACAGAGAGTAACGAACAAATACGACGCTTATATTCACATACTTTTGAAGTGACTGGTAACAAACAAAATAATATATTAATTTCAATGCTTGTACTATAAAATCGTTCTTTAGTTGTAATTAAAACATGTATCCAAATCTTGAAAAAATTCTTCAATTTTGGCTACGCTAACTCCTTAAAGTCCGATGATCACTGAACAGTGTTCTTCCACTTCTGGTTAGTTCAATTAGAAGAGGGATGATCATAATATCCAGTCCTCTCTTCATTTCTCGATGCACTCAGGCGGATACTGGCATCTTCTGTTTAACCCCAAGCTCTTGCATCGCACAGAAGATTGTAAATAAAATCCAAGTTTGGAAAACCACTCTCTCGAATTGGGAGCGACTCGCCGCAGAAATGAAGGCGCTCGGATTTCATTGCCGCTCGAAAACAAATAACGTTACTCTGGGCGGAACACTAACAATCGAATCGTTTTAAAACGCGCGGATGGTGTTCGAATAGTTCCCCAGCAATTTTCCACTCCCGTATTTGCCGAGCAATTCGCGCGTGTCCGCGTAACGGATGCCACTCGTAGCTTACAACCGGGCAGGGAATCATCGAAATTATTCGATTACCGAGTCTAGATACTATCGAAAGCTTTTACAACGACAATTCAACGCGAAGGAAAAAGTCGATAACTATCCTGGGACCCGTTTTACAGCTGGAAATCTCAAATAAACAGGGTGTATTAGCTCGTTTGTTCACGCAGCTGAACTTTTTCAACGACTGACACCATAATCGGCCCGCGATTCGTGCGAACCCGCCGTTACACGAATCATGTGATCGCAATTTCGGCCATCGCTCTTGATGCGAGCAAACGTTCGCCTGCAGATGATGAAATCGAGTCGAGTCGAAATCCCTCTGAATGCGGGTGAACATATATGCCATCGACGTGATATAAACTAAGCAGGCCTCGGTTTCTAGGAGATTTCACTTTGCACAGTAAACTTTTATGCTAGATGTTTCAGATGCCCCGACCAGTGCCCACTAGGTTTAAGGCGAGACACCCTGTACACTACACTTTAAAGCCATCAGACATCAAATTACCTTAAAATATAATTACAAATTATCTAAAATATCTTACAACATTAAGAATTATGGTTTAAACCATACTTGTTACCTCGTGTCATCGAACACAGCAGAGTTCATTCGAATTAGGTGTCTTCACCTCCTTTCAAAACTTGGTAGAGTCAAGCCATTTTGGGTCAAGCTGGACACTTCATTTTTGATTACACGACCGTGGTCATTTAGAAAGGGGAGCCGTGACAATAACGCGAAGGGAGGGAGAGAGACGTTTCAATGGCATGAATGCTTGGTAATTGCTACTGGAGGGACATCGTGCTCCATGCCAGGGAACCTCTGTGTCTCCTCGTCCACTGTTTCTCTCTGTCTCGCTAGCTCCCGTATTCGAACGGCCTCTTTCTCCTCCTATCTCCCTTTATCATCGACGAAATTGGCCCCGAAGCTCTGGATGGGTGCATTACCAATGCATCGCTGCGCATCCGTCGATTGAACTTTTTCATGCAGCCTCAAACCAGCCGCGTCCCCCATCGTCGTTCGGCATTTATATCGATGAATACCATGCCGTATCCCAACGTGCACTGACTCGTGTCAATCCCGTCGCATTGATCTTTTTCTCCCTCCCCATTTTTTTTTTAACCGATGGCCATTGCAATTTTTCGATCTGGACCTCCCGTTTCCTTTATTCCCTTACACCGGAGAAACGGCCTGGGCGAGAAAACGAGTCGTTTCACGATGGCGAACGAAAAAAAAAAAGGAAATCAAAAAAAGAGTAACATCCATCGCTTTAAGTGCTCGCTCCCAAGCGAAATGGACGGCGATAATTCGTTGGAAATGGTCGAGGCGAAAATCATTGGGTACGCGCAGTACTTTGAAGTGATTTTGCATGCGTCATTTCTTATACCGTTCGCTAAAAATTACCACTTTTAGAATTTATTTCTTTAAAAAGTAGAACAAGATTAATATAGATTTTCTTGTTATCCTACAAACAATTCTATGGACACTTTATTAGCTATTTATTTATGAAGGCTTTCTTCAAGATAACATCTTGTAATGTTGTCGAATGTATCAAGAAACCCTTCTATTATAATATATCTCGTCGTGTACATTTTTGTTGCACGCGTAGCGCTAGTGTTGACCGCGCGGTCCCGCGCAAAGGAAGTAGAATGCGCTATGCCGAGTCAGACCAAGAATCCTCAGTCATTTAATCTGTAAAGAAGCTAGCTAAAAGCTACCTAGCTAAAATTTTTACCAAGAGGATGATGATTTTTCCAGCATTGCCAACTTCTTCAAGATTCTGTATTCGTACAGATGAATGTATTACATCGCATTAAACTTTTGCTGCAATTTCCAGACGCATCGTTGTTTTCACCACCCGCGACAATGGCTCCGTTATCGTACTCGAAGACACAGAATCGCGTCATGAGAATCGGATCGCGTGAATCTGGTCATTTCCGAGAATCGTCCCTTTTGAGCAGTTGCTCGCAACACGATCGATGTCACGACCATTGAAACGCAATATCGAGCACGAAGATAGGCGGCCTGCTGCCGCCTGCATTCAGCCTCCGCATTTATCAACCAGGCGGCATCATTGCCTGCTACCGATGAATGAAGTTAGACATCTCGACTTCAATAAATGCTACTGGCTGAATATCATTTGGCGAGGCTGAAAAACATGCCGGCCAATAATGGCCTCCTCGAAGCCATTTTCAACGAGAATGTCTTTTTTAAAAGGAAACAAATCATCGACGCGAGCAATGCGTATTCTCGAGTAGCAATTTTCAGTGGAAAATATCTTGGGGTCCATTTTCAAGGCCATTTATAATGCAATTTTTAAAGGTTATTTCTGATGTAACTTTATGTAGTTTATTTATCGATTCATATTGACGTTACGACTCTTGTCGGTGTCGGTGATATGTAAACTATGATAAAAGAAAAGAGAGAAGTTGATTAAACGAAATGTATAAATTAAAACGTTTTTCGTTAAAATAAATAAATGTTCACTCAATTTCATTCCTGGCTGTAAGTCTATGTGAAATATTCTTTAAACTGAATTATAAATATGGAGATAATCGCATCGTGAGATTAAAATGGGTCACAGTGTATACGCATGCGATATCGACCGAGTACTTGCGAGAAGAAGGACGTTACATTGGGATGCCGTGGCACCTATCGACGGATCCTCGAACATCCCAGGACGCAACATTAAACATTAATTCTGTAATTAGTATAATAATAAAATTTACTTGCAAACTGCGGTCTGCATTAATCTAGCATATTTTTCAGTGCAAAAAATAAAAGAGAAGTCACTAAGTTATTCTGAACGCATTCGCTATCTATGATTATCGATCTAAACCTAAGGTGATTAAAAAAAAAATGGTCGTCCAACGTTATCGTGCAACCACCGCCACTTGGACACGATATGCACAGGTTTCCATGCGTCAGACGCATCTAATCCGAATTTCTAATATTTTCTAACGTTAAAGTCAAACTTCCACTGAATTTCCTTAATCTATCACCTACAATTAAACGCTCTATATAACGAGTACACCTTCTTACCGATTACGAAAAAATAGTTTTGAAGGGATCGAGTTACTCTGAATGCGGTAACTATTTATAATCATCGAGGTGGCCCTACAGTGAGTTAAGAACAATGGCAAAATGGTCAAGATATCCACGTCTTGAATGCTGGTCCATGTCGTAACGAAGAGAACGAGGTGTCATCTAATTATCCTATTATCGTTCCCTGCAGCGGGTATGCGAATCGCTGGGTGTCACATGGCTGAATCTATTGGAGGTACAGCGACGCGCTTAACTATCAGGGGTTGGAAACGTCGCGTTAAGTAGCGCCGCGCAGTCCGGTAATAAATTCCAACTTGGCGCGAATCCACGGGTACGTGGACATGTTGCTCTTGTTGCATATCTCGGCGACCAATGAAGTGGCGAAATCTAATTTCGTCGAAAGATCAGCCTCGATGCAGCGAATATAGAGACATCTCTCTGAGCAGAATTATGGATAACTCGGTTAGGCAGTAATTATGTAGTCGACGTACAAGTGGCGAAGGTGGAGGATGGAGGAAGGCAGTGATCGGACAAGGAAATCGCGTTCAATTTTTTCTAGATAGGTACATTTTTAAAGGTCTACACTCTAAGAAAATTTATATTAGAATACATCCTTGAAGTATGTCTTACCACATACGTACGTTTATGTATTGTTTTTTAAGCGTATCTATCTTCGTTGAGTTTCTGACTTGACCCAAACTCGGACACATTTCTCAATCTCGTAGAGTATAAAATACCCCTTTAACATTGTCGAGGGTAGTTTTTCCCTTCCACTTGTTTACCAGGTTTCACAAAAATCAGAGTGTCACGATTAGATGATGATTCTCGTCAGTCTGAATGACACTGCGTTTAAGTTGGAAACGAAGTAACGAAAGCGTTGTTCGATAAATAATTATGAAGGAAAAGCGCGCGTAGTGGGGATATAGCCACGCGGTATATGCCTAGCCGGTCGCGACGCGGCGGGCAGAGTTGCGTGGGCAGTGGCACGCAGAAGCGGAGAGGCTGCGAGTAACGTAGGGTTGCGCACGTGTGCATGCGTGTGCCAGGGTAAACGAAAGTGTGGAAGAGGGTGCAACATGGTAAATAGAGGAAAAAAGAAAAGGCGAGTTTGAAAGAGCGCCTGCTCGAACCTAGCCGCGTGTGTTTAACTCACTCTCTCCCACTTCCGTCGGCCGCAACACCGGTTCACCTCTCTCTGCATGTTGCTCAGATCGATTCCCCTCTTTCTCCCTCGCACCCACGATTTCTCTCCTCATTTCCCTCATCTGCATCCTACCCCTGTCCCTTCGCGAACGTACACACCGCACGCACACCATGATAACACCCATGTGCGACTACTCACCCGTTCATCCTGATGGCAGATCTCCACGTCGACGGTGCCTCCGTTGCCGGTGCTAGGTTAAACGAACTCCCGCGTTCCACGGTCCCCGGTACGTGCAACCGTATTCCAGTCGGTGGTCCACCGACAACACGAGGACTCACCGAAAACAACAGGTTGCATGCGATAGCGGCACAAATATGGCGGCGAAAAAAATGACGGTGCACCCGGCGCGACGAGAACCACGGCTGCTCGCGTCTACACGCGATCCCTGGGGCTTTTGTCTCGTTTCGTGTCTCTTTCCCGATTTCTACGCGTGCAGGTTGCGTGTACGTGTCGAGATTAAGGTAACCTTTTAAGTTGACACGTCCAGCAATGGTGTGGCTGGTATTTTATCTCTTTTTGATTGCTTCTCGACCAAATTGATTCCTCTGTCCTTTGGGCAACGGCGATTTGACAGTCACCGTCGACGAGCACACCGAATCGTACCGCACTCGGATATTGCTGCACTATTATGCCGTCACCGCCTCGATCGACGTAAACGTTCGAAACGATGCGGATTATGGTTCCTCGTGAGGGCACACGCGATTCCTTTTCCAGCGATGCACCACGAGAAGGGAAACTCGTGCGTGTGACAGTTAGACGGAGAGAAAGAAAAAGGAGATCCGGGCGAACACTGGTCAGACGCACGCTAAATCATCCTCGCGAACGATAGAAGACACTCGCTGCCACTTTTGGCCTGATAGAATTTCGCGAGACAGATGCACTGTGTCTGGTGCAGCCAGTTGGGTATGCTCTCGCCACCTTGCGAAACTTGGGTGCACTTGTTCGAAGAACTGCAGCTTGGGACGGTTAGGTGGTCTGTATCGTTTGATTTGCGTTAGGCCTGAGTTAGGAGCTTCCTTATCGTTTCAATGACATCGATTAAAACAGAATATAATGTCAGCGCTCCTGACGGTATCGTTTGAAACAGCAAAAAATATTCTCAGAGTTACCTACATATTAACAATTTTCTAAATTTTCATCGTAGTTACAGGTGTAGGATAAACAAACAATTTTATGGGAGTTAGTGTCTCAAAGACCAAAGTCACCAATAATTTCAGATGCTTCCAGTCATATACAAGACAATTGAAAATTTTTCAATAAATTCTTTGACACGTGTACGTTCATATATCGCTAAAGACTCCAAGATCGAAAAATGTTGTTTTAAAGGTTGAAAAGGGTTACAAAGTATTACTACCAATGAACCATGTTCAAAGTACTTTAAACATATAATATATTCATTTGTATGCTTGTACATATCTCGTATTTATTTGATACAACAAAATATCTATGAGAACAGTACAGTAAAGAACAGTGTACAACATACAGTATTCCCCTGAAAGGTGTCTGCTAGCGATCGGCGATGGATGTTTAGTGATATAACAGTTTCGGCAGACCAAACATCTTTCAAGTAATTACTGTATAATCATATCAATAATTCATTCATAATTTCGAGATGCAAGACAGCCTCATTCTCTTAAGTCGTAACGGTATCGGGTTGTGATTGCATAAAATACATGTAGGTATGTACTCTTCTTGATTACTCTGATGTCCAGTCTTTCGGTAGAACTTTTGCATCGGTTTATCCCGCATCTAGTGGGCTAGATTTACATTCAAATCGCTTTAGATTTGAAAAGAAATATGTCATATTATTCGTATTCGATGTTATCTGTAACACCTCAATATGAGCTTTTCTCTAATACTGTTAGACCTTCGTATAGTAACACAACAAAGTATTATTGACCAATTATCATGAGAAAGGGAAAACTATCGGCTAGTCGTAAACGATTTCTCACGACAATCTTACGCAATTACAAACAGATCTTTAAAGGAACGTGACAATCTGTGTGATTCTTGTCTTGAAACGAAAGCAAGGAGAGAGTTGCATATTACTTCTTAAACGAGTAGATTCGGATATTATACGTTGTAAAGTAGGCCAATCGGTTAAACCGGCAAACCAGGCGCCTCCACATACATCACGGAGCGATTTTGTTCATTAAATCTTTAACAAGAGAGAATATCCGTTAGTGAAAAAATATCCTATTTACACGTAAGGTATCTAGTTGTGCGTCGATTCATTAATTCGCCGTTGGAGTGTATCAAAATCTACTTAAAGGGTTAATAAAAGATTCGTGCAGCCGTTATTTACAGAATTGTCCGATTTCAGATGTAAACATGCGTGTATAATTTCGGCTGGAAGATTCGAAATATGGTAAAAATTGACGAATTTACAAAGAAATTTGATCCGTCGGAGGATGAAGTTATCGGCTCGATCGAATACACGTGAAAAGTGGCGTAAACCTCGAAAAGAATTCTACTTCCCCAAGGGAAATTCAAGTTGCAAGCATCGTCGGCAGTTTGTCGGTAGATCATGTATAAATATCGATCGAGTACTCTGTACTCTAGCGTGAGAGCTAATCGTGATGGTGAATGTTTCTTTTCTCTGAGTGGTTCGTTTTTTAATGAGAGCGATGGCAACACTCGAGGTTCGATATTCGTGAGATTCGGCAGACTACTACTATGTATCATAGAAACAGCAAGATGACAGAGAAGCAAAAAAATAGCTCTCAGAAAATAATAATCTAAACGCGATAGCTCGACATATTTTGCATTACCAACAGAAATTTTATTTCTGTGTCTAGAAGATCGTGTTCGCTAAATTAACTTTTCGAATCCTTTTGTGATACTTGTCCGCTATATCGTTGCAACTTTATTGTCAATTGATAATTAGAAGAACCGAGAAAGCAACTTTGCCGAAATCGCACGAATATTTTTTACCCAAGGCCAGTTCAAACATGGCATTAATGTGTCTTATCTGCATCTAGATACCTTTTGTAATACATCCGATCACACAGGGCACACAACTCTCTTACGCTAATATGTACACACCATACAAAGCATCACAAGATTACATACATAAATTTATACACTTTTTCATAATAAAATATCCGATTCTCTATTATGTTACTTCACACGGAGAATGATCAGCTCCACGCGAGACGTGTCCCGCGCCTCCAGCAATCTGCAGCAACATTAATACATAATAGACGGTACATCAATCTGTTGCGATTATTTTGAGGGCGTACAATCCTCGGAAGATGTTTCCTTCTTCTTCTTCTTCTTCTTCTTCTTTTCTTTTTTTTTTCTTTATTCGAGACCACTTTCTGTTTGTGTGATTAGTATTTCTCGAGAGGAATCAGTTGAGAGACCAGAATTCCGTTTGACCAAGACTCGGCCGATTTAACCTGTCAAACTTCCCTAACGTTGATATGCTACTTTTAATAACTGACCGTTTGCACAATCGACTTTGGGCATTTTCTATCATAACTTGATTAACTCTAACGCAATTTATCGTCGTTTCCTGATTTTATATACAGCAAATCACACTGTGTGCCTTAGGAGCAACCAAAGAACTTTTAGGTACTGTATTTGCAATGATTCGATATCGATGACCAAATATTTTTAATCGCTCGATTTTCTGTGACTGTACAATTGATATTTATCATCGCATATAATTATTAAAGAAATGAAAATTTGGTTGTGTACAAACTACGTTACGGCTACTCCTTCTACAGACCATATTGCTGATTCGTGGCATACGTAAGTAGCATTTCTTCTTCAATGTTCAGCAGGCCCATTTCATTCTGTTTAATTAATGTACTGGATGGATCAGAAATGGAGCTTGGGTATCACGCGGAGACGACTATGGTCACTCCTTGTAATAAAGTACAGTATATTTGGGAGACTAAGGTGGCAACGTTATCTTTTCCTGCATCGTTGGCCCGTTTTCCGGAAAACGCTGGGTTACCGACTATCCTAGGAACAACGTTGTCTCTTTTCTCTCTATAATTTCTTTCTTTATACATAGTAGTCCAATTTGCACGCACTGCGTGCATAGAAAATAAATACTTTCGAAAGTGCGTATAAATCGGTATATAATGTGTTACATACAAACAATTCGGCTCTGTTTTGATGCGTCGAAAGATTCTTTCCAGCTGGCAACTTTTTTGACAATTTTTCGCGAGATTAATACGTTTTTTTCCACGATGAAAATAATCTTTCGACGCGCGTGGCGGAAATGGGTCGTTTTTGATCTGCGAATTATATCTAAGTGGTAAATAAATGATTCAATTACCTCGTGTGTAGTAACGAAAATCTTACTTTTTCGTGGGATGCATCACGTGACCGTTGCGGGTATCATACCTCGATAAAAACCATTAGAAAAGTAAACATTGTCACGGAATGACTGAATGATAATTTCGCGTCATTTTTGTCCCATTCCCGGCGAGCAAGGGGTTAACTCGTGTACCCGAAATAGTTTATTAACCATCGGTCAACGACTTCAGCGTTCTCTTTCACCCAATGTATATTAAACTTGATTGTTTCTAGGCTTTGTTCTAATGCTCGTTTTCCACTTCCGACATCTACTTTCTTAAAGAACTCCGACACCTAAGGTACCACATCAAACATATTATTAGACCGAAAACGTTGCCAACATATTTTTGAAATAACGCGAAAAATAGTATCGCGTCACTTGATTTTCTTTGCACTTTTGTCAATTAAGTAACGGCATCGATTAATCTGTGGATAAAAGTTAAACAACTACTTTCAACTTACTTCGTGGTAATCGTACTCTGTGAAGAAATCAGAAATGACGACAGATATTAGTCCACCCATTGTAAGGGATCCGTTTCCGAATAGAGCATGTATTTCCGGCCAATACGCTTTCAGATGGCGCCAAGCGAGAAACTGACCGTCGACGTTGCTAGCAACGGAGGCTATAACAGTTTCGACGTCTTGCGATCTCACAATATCTCGGTTTAACGAATGTAGAAGGTAACGCTGTAGCAACCAACTATCCGTCGTCGCTCCAAGCGCTTGCAACATTATCCTTTTTTCACTAGGTACTTGAGTTTTTTGATAATACTCCCAACAATAGTCCCATTCTTTCTCACCACCAACTTTGATTCCTGTGTACAGACGTATCTGATACTTTACTTTACTTTAAGGAAAGGAAGAAAGGAACGATACATATCGTTACATATCGTTACCTGCAACGTATACGACGTCCCGTATGTAAGGTGCGATTGTATCGCCTCTCGACATCCAATTCTGAAAACGGTATTTCGCTTGATTCACAACCTCGGGCAGGTTTACAGACACCGCTGATTGAAGCACGGCAATTCTCAGAAGTCTATAAACGAAAATATAATAACAAACGAAAAATGACAATATTTTCCCCTTGTTTTAAATAGACACCCACTTTTTTAAATGAGATCCTTCGTCTCCCCAACTGACGGAGCTTACAACCGGCGTCAACAATTTTTTGAAGAATGTAACGTATCTCTTGTATCCGGGACTTCCGCTTAATCTTCCTTTCCAGGAGTGTAAGTATCCGAGAGCCGTTGCCCATGGTATGTAATCCGTTTCCTTTAGAAGATAAAGTGACAACTCGAGAGGTATGGTGGCGTTTAGCTCACCTGCCTCGCAAAGTGTAAACACATCGTCGATAAGATTAGCACGGTCCGCCGGACTGAATTTCGTGTGATCGTTCTTCAAAGTTTCAAGGATCGCCGACCACATTTCCATAGGATAGGTTACACGGTAAAATCCATTTTGATTCACGTTGCATTTTATGTATTCGACGTCGTTAGGTATCTCGAATGTTACTAAAAATACGTGATACTCTTATCATATAAAGCGTAACAGAATTAATATATTATCAGCCAATAATATCATTCGTCTATATAAATCAATTATTTGTGGAACTTGTTCCAAATTATTAGTGAATTATTCTTCGATCAAATGTAATATGAACATCGACTTTAATTACTTGGACGTCTAACGTATTTTTCTATTAGTCTGAAGTAAATGATAACTAAGCCTTAGTAAACATTGATAAAGAGAAGGAAATTATTGACCAATAATTACAGAGATAGCGAACGTTTGTTTAATCATTAGAGCACTGCAGAAAGCACTGCAAAAAGATTTCGTTATAATTGTCCTATATGTTACCATCGGTTAAATTCATCCACACGTTGTGAAGGTTGCGCGGTTCTCTGTCTGTGTAGTAGGTCAACGGGACGTACCACTTGTAGTCAAAGGGCGATTTTGGTTGTAACGATTCTGTATCATTTTCTTTTGGCGAGATTAAGAATCTTTTCTGGGTTGCCGTGATTGTGTTTCCATCACGTGTAATCGTGATTAGTGGAAAACCCATCTGCTGGGTCCACGTATCCATGATAGCCTGCCAACACATATTTTCGTTAAACACTGGGACTTACTACCGCGATAAACTCGTTAAATAATAATACTATTTCAATTTTAGGGCTAGAGAAAAGTTTTCAATAGGAATAGCATATTTTCAATGGTAACATTGCGAGGTACAATTTCTTTTTTTTTTTTTTTTACATGGATGCGACAAGGACACGTTAAAGTCCTTGTATAAAAAAAATCATAATAATTGTGTAGGAAGAGGTTAGTTGAAAAGCAATTTTTTATAGGTATTATAGATAAAAAGAGCCACGCGTTGTCTACGTTAATACGTACCTTCACGTCAAAAGTGTGGTTTGCATGCTTGGTGAAAACTGCCCAAAGGTCGTTCGTGTCGGCGTTCCTATACGCGTGGATGTTCAAGTACTCGTTCAATCCACTTTTGAGAACGTCTTCACAGAGAAAACCTTCGAGCATGTTGAGAATGGAAGCTCCTTTACTGTAACTGATTTCGTCGAAAATGGCTTCTATTTCGTTAGGATCTTTCACGGATACACTTATGGGGTGGCTGGTGGTTAAAGCATCGAGATGTAAAGCTGGTTGAGTCTTGTCTAAAATAAACTGACCCATCATGCTCCATTCGGGTGAGATGTGATTTACTCCTTTGTATTCGAAGAAACTGGCTGCTCCTTCGTTTAACCAGAGATCATTCCACCATTTCATAGTGACCAGGTTGCCGAACCATTGATGGGCTATTTCGTGGGCCACAACCACCGCCACCCATTCGTGGGCTTTCGTTGACGTCTCTTTCGGATCATAGAGTATAGACGTTTCTCGATAGGTGATTAGGCCCCAATTTTCCATTGCCCCAGCAGCAAAGTCAGGAATAGCTATCAAGTCTGGTGAAAGACAATGAAATCAACGATTTATTGGTATAATAAATGTTTTAAATTATACCATTAATTTAATATAGAACTGAATTTTATTAGATACCTTGCTTGGGCAATGGATAATGGACTCCGAAAAAAGCTTCAAAGTAATCCATTGTACGAGCAGCAGTGTTTACAGCATATCCGGCCTGCGAAAGCATAGCCTCCGCAGCGTAAACGCTTACAGTGATGTTCCTCTTTGTCGATACGAACACCCGCTTGAAATCGCACACCACAAAAGCCACCAAGTACGTTGACATTTCAACAGACTCTTGGAAGTCGTCGCGAAGCTGAGAATATTTCATTTGGCATGAATTAGTTGGTCGTTAATTTATTTGTCGAGGTAAAAATAACAACGCGCAATAATTAGCGCATTGTACGCGTGATTGCTCATTTCAATCTTTACACACAATTAACAAAACTTTGAAATTATTATTATCAAGTTCTGACTACAGCAACGTATTGCTCATAGTTCCCGCCAGAAATGACATTCTAGTTCCTACCTTGCGTGCTGTGCGTTACGATACAACACCGTAACTGTTAAATGACCAGTGGTAATTTTAACTGGAAATATATTTCTCGTGTAAAAAATATTTGAAAATTTTCTTCGGTCTAGTCAAGAGAACGCAACCTAACGCAAACCTAATCCCTTAATAAAATTGTAGCGCATATACATGTTTCGTACTCACAAGTCCCGTTCCCATGTAAAATCCCGCGTCTTCGGTGTTCATGACAGGCATATTACATAACGCAATATGAAACCTATCCCTGAATATCGAAAGTTTAAATTTAGCTTTGAATTGTGGTTCATCAAAGCATGGAAACGCTGAACGTGCGTATGTCGGTTCAAAGTGAGTAGTAGCCAAGTACCTAAAGTTGAAACATGTTCGGTCAGAAGCTTTTTCAAAACGAAGCTACGCCTTGTGTTATTTTGCAAACAGAAAATTATTACAGTTTCAGAGTGACCTCTTTTCTCCTTCTCGGGTAACGTAGCTGCTAAGATAGAATCCTTCGAGCTCACTCGTGAGATTCGAGATGAACCTTAGGTGTACCGAGTAGTATCCCTTTTTTCGAAATTTACTTTCCTCCAGTTCTAAGTATAGTTGCTGGTGTTTCGGGTATTCTAGGAGCTTTGCAATTTTTAATCTATGGCCTTTGCGGTCTTGAACCATCTGGAAAGCAAATTTCAAATTGTTCATTGTAAATTTTATACGTTGTAAACGTGTACGAAGCGTAATAAGTATATGAATGTATGTACAGCTATGTCCCAATTTACGGTATAACCTAAATAATTCTTTTCAATATGGCGTCGCAAGCAAGGACCACATCTATTATTCCAACAGCCGATAAGTAACCCCATTCGCGCATCGATTCAATCGAACAACTTCTAACGTTGTTTAAATTTTTTCAAATAATTTTCGGAAACACTTACTTTTTCATTTATTGTCAAATTTTTGCTATGGAAGACTATATAATTGGTCTCTTTATCGACATAGAACTCGATTGTGACCTGACCTGGAAAATAATAATTCAAAATTATTTCCATTGCATCTACATTTTGATACTACTTACAGGTTGACAATGATACATAAGACAAAAGTAATTTCTCCTTAAAAAATGTTTATTTTCCAATTTGAAAATAATGTTTATTTCTCTCAATGGAATTTCTTTTTTTTTCTTTTTTTTTTTGTTAAGCAAAGTTACCACTTAACAAAGTTATTAATAAAGCAAAAATCTATTACCTTTTACTTCTAAGGTGGTAAGATTTGGATGGATGTTGATGATGTACCTGGTTGGATGCGCAAACTTAGGTAGTCTGACATTATTCCAAGGGAACACCTGAAATTTCATCCTCCAGATTAGTATAAATGTTATACTGTTTAAATAAAAAGCATAGAGAATCTCTTATTATTTGTTATCTTTCACAATCTCTGTGATTAGCCCCCTGTGCTATTTAACTGTAGCAAAAATGACGTTGATATCTTCATTAATTTCCGAGAAAACAGCTTGTCACTCTTTATACGGAACACACAGTATATCCAACAAAACAAACATAAATGAACGTACCTCTCCATTAGTCGCAAGAGGCACACTGCTTTTCTCATCGTCCTCGATTTCCAGGTTGGCTGGCTTCTCTCCAGCACAGGGGCAGTCTGCAAAAATTAAATGCAAAAACATTGAAACGCAAGTATGATTTTTGTAAAAAACGAATAATAATGAAAATTATAGATTCAAGAAATGTATGTAAATAGCAATGTTATTCTTAACCCTTTGTTGTCCAGAATTTATAATATTTGTCGATCTTCGGTCGACATAGAACAACAAAATAACAGGTTAATGTAGAGTTAAAGTAAATGATTCAAAAGTACCATTCTGTGGTCCCGCGAAGGCAATGATGAGTGATACAGCGAATAAGATCGCAAATACAACGGTGACGATGCAGAGAGCCCTTTTCTGAGAACACACAACTCCATTGTGCTCATAAATACTACGTTTGTGCAATCCTGTGTTGCTATCTCCTGGAACAAAGGGTCTCCTGGAGAATGATCAGTGTATATCAGGTGTACACATATTTGTATTACATGAACGGATATATGTACATTCTGAATTTGTACGAATTTCTTTTTTTATTAATATATATTATTTTACTTCTAAGTTGTTCTCAATTAACTTAAACAGTCATGTACAATGTGACCTATATAATTTTAATATATATGGTATTATTTATACTCTGATTTTATAGTCAGTATTTAAAATTAATTTATTTTATATAGGTGTTTTGGTCAGATAAAAAAACAACACTTCCGAGTTCTAAAATTATTTAAAGGTCGTGTCACTAGATGTGTTGCTCCTATATGTCAATATAAAATATTATACAAAAGTTGATCGTGTTATTACTATATAACGATAACGTAAACGAAAAATGAAGTAAATTTCTTCGTTATTTTCTACTCAGTCAGCTTGTAATATTTTATTTCGTGACATCCAATATGTCAACACAAAATATTACACACAAGTTCATTGTGTTATCATTGTATAACGTAAACAAGATGCGACACACTCCAATTGCTATTAATAAAGCCTCGATAGTTTGACCCAAGAACAATAACACAAGACACATGTACATAGGTGGGGAAATAAGCGGGTTAGCCTGCTTTAATTTGAAAGATCAAAAGCGTCTCTCTTATTGATCGTACCCACGTGCTTCTCGTATAGTCTATTCGCAGCCCGGAGGGTTGTAAGTGGGCCATCTGGTCGAACGATTCCACAAGAAAATGAGAGAATCATGTGCAGGGGAAAAAGAGAAGGAAACGCAAGAAGTAACCCAAAAGACACACGGAAGAAAAGAAAAAATGGGCCACGCGAAAAGACACCGGAGAAAAATTCGGTCGAGAAGAGGAGAACAGGACAATGAGGTGAATAAGAAAGGGGCAGCAGGAAAATGAAGTCAAGGAGAGCAAACATCAGGGCATCGAAGTTGAGAAGAGAAATGTTCCATGGAAAGCAAAGTCAGGTGCAGAGAAAAACAAAAAAGAAAAAATGATGTCAAGTAGGGAGAAGAGCGGGGAAATGATGTCAAGAAGGGAAAATCCAAGCTCGAGTGAAGCACTAGGGGCTAACGTTAAATAGGTCAGAGTCGACAGCGGGAGACCTCGAATAATTTAACCTGCCCCTTCCAAATTATCTCACCTGTCAAAAAAGCAACGTCATCCACATCTTGCTCGCTCATCGCGAACCGATTCGGCGGTGGTCTCCGACGAACGATTTCTTTTACCTGACCGTCGTCCGTAGCATATAAGATTTTGATTAGGGGCTCTCTCTGCTCAGCCAGAATTTCAGCTGCCGTGCTTGTGGCTACCTGCTCCGTCTAGTTACTTTCCCTGGCAGAACCTATCTGTGCCAAGGTCAATGAATCGCCCAGGAGGATTCACGGACTCGCCTGCGTCCAACCCTTAATCGAACCCTTATCGAAGCCTTCGTGCTTTGTTTCCCCTCGTTGGAACTTGGTGGCTCGTTCAACGTTTGATCGGCGGAACAGAGCTTGATCGAGGACTTACGGCAACGGCGGTTTCAAGAGCACCGATCACCAGCACAAACAGGGGCACGGGCACAGGCACGAGCACCAACAGGAGCACGAGCACGACCACTGCCACGACCACTGCCACGATCACAATCACAACCACGACCACGACCAGCTCCACGAGCACGAGCAGAAGCAGGAACTCGACGACTCTGGACAACGTGGCACAAAGACTCACAAAGACACCGAACAGCTGGACAATGCCGACAAGTCTGTAACCCGCGACGTGCCTTGACATTTCATTAGCATTGAAGGGTAGATATAGCGACTGCAGAGTCAGGCAGACATGGCGACTTTCCAAACCCCTTGGCGGTGAGTCGCTTCACGGGGGTGGATTCGCAACCCTCGCCACACCGTGCTACGTCTCGCCTCGCCTTGCAGCGGAGGTGGTTGGCTTCACTGTGGCGCCATCCGTGACCCACTCTTTGCAATCGCTGCACCCTCCAATTCCTACTTCCGTTTCCTCATTGGGGTTGGTAAGAAAATTTTCTACCCGATTATTATACTTTTGCGGTTTTTATAGAGTGTAGAAATTCCTTCCGTGCCTTTACATTCATCCGTTTATGACTGCAGTTTGAGTAAACATTTACTCATCATCTTGTTACGTTGAATTATCAGCCTTCCAAAATCTCAATCTGATTTCACATCGATTACGATATGATATAGATTACGAAAAATCTATACGTAACCTAAGTCTCAATCTGACGGACGTTACGATTTATCTATACATTCCAAGTTGAATGGTCCACGAAATATTAGGTGTAGGAATTAATTTTGCGTCTTTATATAATTATTTATAACTCTAGTTTAAATAGAAATATTTCCTGGCCTGATTTGTTGGATACCAACGAAGATATCACTTCATTTCTCGGTTTCGTTATTGTTATACAGAAAAAAAAAGTGAACAGCGATTTAACAACTTGTGTCCAGGGTTAGTCTTTTTGTACCATTTGACTAGCATTAATAATAACGTATACCTCGTCCCCGTGTTGACCTACTCTCCTCTAGAAGCAGCAAATATGTGATGATTAAATAATAAGGAGTGCGGAATAGGGTGATATAAAATCGATATTTTTCATAAAAAAATTCGTATACGTATATAAAAATGTAACGAATGTACCGTCAAGATTGAAATTAGTCGTTTCTTAGTATTTCTCAAGGTTTGTACATTATTTTTTATGCACGCTAGTATTATATTTTACAATCGAGTAGGGTAACCGCGTAAACATTTCCGGATCGGTCAAGTTTGTACACGTTATTTCTGTGGGTATTAATTTCGAGTCTGATCAATATCTATACAATAGGGGCATTTATAAATATCTGAACTTTTGAACTACTGACCTCTGCTGTTCCAGCGTAGGTTTGTTTCCGTCACAGAAACCTGTCTGATTTTCAATTGAAACTATCCTAACACCCCTTTGTGTAGCTTACAAAAATATGTAGCTTTTTTCGTGTGACGGTCCCTTATAGGAGGGAAGGCACTTTTTTTTATTAAAGTTTTATAGTGGAATCGATCAAGTTGAATGAAAATATTTACTGTATCAATATAATCTCTTTGGGCCCAAAAGAAGAGACGATGGCACATTCGGTACCGTCCCTAGGGCCGCGTTCAATGGCGGTTGCGTACTTCTATTGTACAATGTACATACACATGGATGGACACTATTCTGCACTTTAGCATAGACGCAGGGAATCCAATACTACTGGGTGTCTTTTTCGGATTTTTCCAAGAATAAATACCTCAGAGTGATTTCGTATTTCTCTTTTCTTGAGGGGAGAGGTAATTAAACGTACTTGTTTCATAAGTGGAGTTTAACTCACCTAAATTCGCTAGCACCTCGGTAGTGTTGGCGGTTTCGTTTTGCCCGGGACTTCTTGAACTCCAGGTTCTACCTAGAGGCTCCATTCTGATCGCCTCGCTGCTCTCCTTCATACACGGCCCTCCTGGCATTCTGCTTCTACCCTTTCGTGTGTGTTTTTATCCGGTAAACTCGAATCCCTATTTCTCGTGACTGGATGAACATTAAATTCTTCAACGTTGACGCTGTCTTAGTACGGCACACTTTTCAGTCCCTCTTTCTTTTTTCTTTTTTTTATTCACGTGCATCAACTACTTGGAAGATTGTCGTACGACACGCAAGTTTCGTTCAATGGTTTGTCGAAAACTTTCATTATTTTACGCGGTAATACCTTTCTCGGTGCTATCTAATTTATTTTTATGTAGACGGATATCACAAAAGGCGAGAAATTCTGTGTCAATGGTCCCCGTCGAGATACGTTAATGGGCGAAGTAAACAAACGTAGCTCACAGCTGATAGAAAACGTCTTTCGTTGCATTATTCATATAAATGTCGCAGTCGATAGGATTGGTGCGTTAATTATAAAATGGTGTACCAACTACAAGTTCGTAAATCGTGGCTAGTTAAAAAAGGAATTTAACAGTACGTGTTGGTTATATTTTGAACAATTACGCGTTATTTATTTATGCAAACGACTAATTGTGGCTTTCTCCTACTTCAGTCATCGGCGCTGCGTTACTAACTCTCTTGTAAAGTACTTTCTCGTTCCAGATATTGTACCTGAAATAAAATATCACCTGACGTGCATTCGATAAAGATACAAGAAATTATTTGGAAACTGCTAATTTCAGTTTTTATGCCATTGTTTACTTTAATACGTCGCAACTATTGCACTTTTAATAGTTTCAAAAAAATGTTTTCTTACAGTATGAATAATATAGTTTATTCATCGGCTGTAATATACATATACAGTTTTCTACTTCAAGGTGGTAGTGTAACAATGTGTATAAAAAGTTATGGATTTTATTGGATTTATAATTATCCCACATGGTGAGCAGACATATAGGTCAGTGTAATTGAATATGTTCCACGGCGTTATTTTTGTAACATCGGCAAACAAGTTAATTATACGTGCCTTAATTTTTCTGGGATGTACGTCAGCTCATTTAAAGACTTTAAATACTTGGTATAAAAAGAAAAGTAAGTTGCATCGACACACAAAATTACTTAAACTCGAAAATGCGATTGTATCGGTTTTAGATAACAGTAATTGTTCCTAAAACGGTATTCGTTTGTTACGAACCATACCTTCATGTAAGCGATGGCAATTAGGTGGCAAACGTGCCAGATTTAGCACGCCAAAGATCGCCGGCGACACGCCAAAAAATTTAATGGGTTTGTTTGTTTTCATTTTGTATCAATGGAGTCATTGATAGCACTTTGAAACTTATAAAACGAACGAATTTGAGTAATTAATTTTTATATATGAGTTTAGATTATCGAATATGATCAAAACAATTGAAGAAAATTATTGCTCAAGTCTATAATTTTGTAATATTAATTATCGATGCATCTCACGATTAGTATGCATCTTTCTGACATACTGGAATATTTGTCTGGCATGCTGGCTCTAACGTCATTCGTAAATACCACGTTGCGTAAGGAAAAGTAGAGGATAGAAACAAACGAAGGCTACGAAGAAAATTATCTTTAATGTTCGGATGTTTTCTGCAATAAGCACGTTCAGACACGTCTAAAATTATACTTTACTGACTAAGGAATGCATAATAAATTGTTTAGAAGTAAATGTTTTTAAATTATAGAGTATCGAGCTCAAATATTTTCCCAGACGTCTCGGGCCGCAGAAATGAAAAATACTGTACTGAATCAAATTAGTCGCTTCATTCAGTCACGCTTAGAGAACCTTATTGTCGTTATTTGGCGAGCCCCTCGCATCTGCGAGACTATCGCACGACATAACAGGAAATGATTAGAGTGACGATAGCGAATTGCGAATATAGTTGGAACGATACTTAGATCGAGCAAGTACTTAAGGAGGGGAAACCACATTACGAGCATTAAGTGTCGAGTATTAAGTGTCTCGTGGGATATTTTCTTTTATGGAAAAGAATTTATGTTTTCATAACTTTGGAAGTATTTTAGGCTTGTTTCAGGATAGTTTTGGCAATTTTTTTAATTCACTTCTCACAAAAAATCTTTAAACTATGGCGTTTTATTAAAAAAAAATGTTGTTTTCAAATATTTACCCTTTGTTTATTCATTTCTCAGAAATGTAATATTTGTAATCTTGATCAATTTTGCTGGTGGTCTTTTATAATTATCGATGTATCCTTTGAACGTAGGATTCGTAGACTCGTAGACTCGTAGACTTTATCTTTCTTTGACAAACGAAAAAGATTTTCAACAAAGGAACAGAAGCAACGCACAACTTTCTCTACGATTCTCTAGTTCTTCGTGCTATTATATATAGGTGACAGATTTGTGTGCGCGTGTGGTACACGACCGTCGTGATAGAACGTTGACCCTGCCCAGTCTCGCGGTCGCGAAATGCCTCCGAATGAACGAACATAGCCAAACAAAAAAAGTACCATTTCAACGTAGATCTATCACGTGTAAAAATAAACTACTCCCCTCCTCATAAGCACTCTTGAATTCAAGTCTCTTCGATCACCTCATACCGACTTCAAATAAATGAATAAGTAATCAAATTGAACGAAAAAAATTGAGAAATAAAAATAAAATTATCGATACAGTGCGAATAAGGTTGGAAGAAGGACGGGGGCGTATATAAATTGGAAAAACTGACCTTCGTTGTTTTTTGACTGTTGCCTCCCAGCGAAGGAGCGGAGCAAACTCGAGGAGCCGGTGCCTCGCTGAGCCTACTCAAACATCGCGTCGGACCGGGCGAAGTGAAAACGGCGAGTCGTATCGGTTCTCGCGGTTGCACCAGCCGCGGTTGCATCGCCGTCGACTAATTAAACTTCACGGATCCGAGGTACGAGAGGCTGGGCTTTTCTCGAACGTGGAGAACCACCACCGTCGATGTAAGCGGTCGAACGGTGAGAATGGCACTGAGGGGAGTTTGAGAATCGAGCGTGGCTGAATTTCCGGACGCAGGGAGGCGCGGCGGTCAGAATCAGCCACAGGTTGCGCCCGCCTCGTTCACGCAGCCGGGGCATCTTGGCTGATCGCGAAAAGGGGAGGACACCCCTGTCGAAGCGACAGAAAGAGAAATCGATTAACTTAACATCTAGAGCCGTGCACGCTCTTATTCGACAGCCTGGACTAACGCGATTTCGATCGCTTTTCCTCGACCCTTTCACCCAACGGAGTACTACACCCCCAATTTCTCTGTGACAAACATTCAGAATGTTGTTCCAATTGTTCAATCTTTCTATAATATTCAAATAGAATATTCGAATTACCAAACCCTTTAGTAATTTCTTTAAATAATATTCGAATTGTCAAAGCCTTAAATAATATTTCAATTGGTACATTCAGATTGCTAAATCCTTCAATAATCTTCCGATTGCTAAAAGCTCCGGTCACTCAGCGTCTAGTCTATTGCGACCGCTACCGGGATCCACCCCACGGTAGACCACAGTTTCCATACCGTCACCACTTTCTTGTGTATATAATGAATATATCGAATTACAAAATTCCCAGATCTAACCCAGTCCAATCCTACCGCTGCTGGGAGGTGAGTCACCTCCTCGGTAGACCACAGTCACCAATGCTTCCTATGTGAGAGTATGAGCAGCCTATTGAGCACAGTTTGAAGAATAGAACCTGTGTCTACTGTTCTCGAAATTGGAACAAGAAGAATAGGCTCTTGCCGCTCAGTAGTTTCTAACTAAGGAAAAAAAAAATTGTGGTGGAATGTGCTGGAACACCAAGGAGCCAGTGACGTACCGAGGGTGGAGGGTAGCTGCAGATTGGGGTCTCAGTCATCTCTTGAGAAGGAAATCAGCGAGACCTGTGGCCCAACAGGCTCCATCCCACAACTGGGTGAACGAAGAAGTAAATATCCGAAATAATGTCAATTACAACGCAAACGCATTACCAGTCCTTCGGAAGTAGTCTAAAACGCAATTCTTTGTACAATCTTTATACACTTGTTGCTTTTAAATTGTGTGGTGAATTGCATCGTAATGGCGCGCAAGCATCAAGTGCGATTTCATACATCAAAGTTCCTAACTCAGAGAATGAAATAGAGATTGGAAGATGGCGTTCGGAATTCACCAGAAGATTTCCCGCCAGAAATCGTCCTCCAGCGCGCATCCCACCCGCACACTTTACGTAGTCCTGATCTTTCTTCTAAATGGTTCTAGCGTCCTTCTGAAATGACTTTTGTAGTTGAATATCACATTGACATTAAAAATTGCAATTCAATATAATATCATCATTACCATTGGTTATCGTTATTAAACCCTGTTCTTCAACTTTGATAAATGGTTACCTACGCCTATGATTATCATCAACTCTATGCGAGGGTAGCGCCACTGTGATCGTTTATGGCAATGAGAGTTTGCGTCAATCAATAAAGCAACGCATTTGGCACGGAGGCTCAACACGTATGCGCAGGACTAAAGCTCACCAAGAGTATTGGGCTTTAAGCAACTCTTCCATACAAAAATAATGTTAAAATACTTGAAACGTTTTAGTTCCAAGCATGGACATAGAAATATACTAATGATAAAACATACTAAAATTAGTTCACCGGAACGTAAGATTAATTGAACGATAGAAATGAGGCCTAAGTTTGAACAGCCAACAATCGTGTATGAACTAAAATAGTTGCCGAAGGAAAATTGTGAGCAAGTATAAACCATAGATTAAAATGGATATCTAATGCTAAAAATGTGATTACTTATGTATTTAAATGTTTTTAAAATTTGTAATATTGTTCTTTTGGGGTTTTTGCTCCTATATTCCTGTTTACTTTTGCTATATTCCTTTTCCTTGAAAAGGAAATCGTGTTTCAGCTTAGGTCCGCCAGAGGACTCGTTAGGACCATCTCTCCTCAAACATCGTAGGCGGCTTATAATATTACAAACTAGAGGGCGGCTTGTTTGGAACTTATATTTATAGAAACTAGAAAGTGGATTATAGAGCTTCTATTAATAAATCCGTCACTGTCAACGGTTCGTTCAACTATATTTTAACAGGTAATCGATAACATTGATCGGCCCAGATCAAGCAACCCTCTTACTTCAGCTGTGAACATCAGTAAGCTATGAAGACACCCTTTTCCATGGGGGAAACCCTGGAAAGACATCCACTGATAGTCCACTGGGATTCCCTGGCCAGTAGGATAGGGTTAAAGGTCACTAGACCGACACATTTGAAGGATCTTTTAGCAATTTTTTAAATAACACCACAACTCCATGATTAATCACTCACATTTCCAATAAGAAACCCCTTCATGGCTAAATCAAGCATTATATTCGATGTATCAACTCTTAATGTGTACTTTTGAGAAACATAAAATGGTAAAATTAAATGTTTTCGACGTTAGTGGATAGGAATGGTCGATGTATAATCACCTGAGACGAGTCAGAGATCATCAGTGGCGACCTTGGCCTCTGTGGTGGTCGAGCAACACATAACACAAGACACATAAGACATGGTAATGCCGGGCACGCGATCCAATGTGTATTAGTCGACTGCAAGGAAATCGTTGCGACAAATCCCTCTGCCGTTCCGCGTTCTTGTTTCAGAACAACATACAGAGTGAATTCATCTAAAAGAATACAAATGTATCTTGCTTTGAACAAATGCGAGAATATTGTTATGGGCGAATTTTTTGGAGATTTGGGAATCATAAATATTCTTTAATGAAATCACATATTTGCCTCATAAATAAATTAAACATGGATAACATGGATTGATTTTCTTGTTGAGTACTACATAAGAAATTTAAAAACTAGTGCAAGACATAACTTCACCCTTAAGAATATTAATACAGCTTCGAAAACAAGTAAACACTTGGAGAAAGCTTTGTGCATACCCTGTATATAAACTGACCAAGATTTATGCTCGTTGGAGTTCAACCACGCGTTGTAATTTGCACCTAGATCCCTGACGGAATCATACATTTCTCAATGACGACATCTTTTTTGCCACAAACATAGTCAGTTAGCCCGCTACGGTATCAGGCACGAATTCTGTGTAAGAGATTCGTATCAACACCTAATCAACGTTGAAATAGTATGCTAAATGACCGTGCGATGTCGTACAACCATAACAAGCGTCACCAAGGTTCTCCACCTCCATCTTGTCACCTTATATCGCCATTTTCTTCTTACTATTGAATCCTCAACAGCGGCGTTGCAACTGATGTAGATGGATCGTTAATTAAAATGGAATAACAGGCAGGATTGGAACGAGGAATAAATGTTTTACGAAATATTTAGGTAACGAATTTCTGGCAAAGAAAGTATATCAAAGAAAGGTTAGATTGTTGATTATCTCTCGCATCCCGCTGGCATCGAAATGGCAACAATTTATATCCCGTTGGCGCGCCCTGAGAGTAGTTAAGGTTTAACCTTCTACCTTTTGATTCGCTCTTCCCTCTACTATCGTTTCCTGTCCTACATTGACTCTTTCCAATACATAGCAATCTTCTAAATGTTCTAACACGCCTACTTTCTTATCTTCGAAACTTGCATCTCATAAGCTCTCCTCGTAATCGATATTCCCATCTTCTTAATTTATTACCATAGTACAACTTTCATTGTTACAATAATTTATAATGCATATATTACAGTTGGCTCGCAGATGTTGACATAACTTTGTAAAAAGTTCGAATGGCGCCATTGCATTGTACTTAATCCAGGATTTTTTAATTAATAAAAACAGTAGCTATTACATTTATTATTGCATTTATTTTGCCCATAAAGGTTTGCTAATTTTCAATTAATGTTCATATTAATTTGTGTAAGTTCATCAGCAGTAAGAGTATTGGCAGTAATCCTCCTGAAATGTTCCTGATAGTAGATGCACCTGAATCGATTCCTTCGAAGAAATAAAAAAAAAAAAAAAATATATATATAAGAATAAGAAAAAAACCTCTTCATGGTAATAGTCTGCTTTGGATTGGTTGTGTCGCCTTGCAGATACTCTTTATCGGCATTCGCGATCGTAAGAATGGCAACGCAACTTCTGAAGCGACATGCGACCAGTCGAGACGTAATTGCAAGCACATTACCTTGCCGCATTAGAGTTTCCTACGCGACTCAAAAAACTGCTACTTAAAGTTTCGACCTCTCAAAATCAAATGCAAGGAAGCCTTTCGATCGGTCACGAGTCAAGGTCACTTACCGTTAAAGTAAGCTTGCTTGTTCGGACTTATTTCGCACACAGTCGCGTTTATTCGAATGTAGCCCCAATCGCATGCGCAGAGCCCATTCTTGCAGACTACACGATCTATGTTGGAATCCAGATAACATACCCCAAGATTCGTACATTTTTCACCGAGAACTGAAAGAAACAAATCAATTTCAACATTTCTTTTGGCTTCACTTGAACATCTGTGCCAGCAATTTTCCCATTTCCCTTTTTGGGCGCTTATGAGAGATCGTTATACATGATTCTGGTTGTTAAGGAATTTCATGACGATATTATTGTGAAATTCTGGATCTTGAAATCCCTTTAAAGAATGATTTTGAAAAAAAATTGTCCCACCTTACGTGTACCCCTTGAAACAGTGTAACTTTGTTCTATGTATTTCAAGTTTCTACATCCTCACCTTTACGTTGATAACAGTTATCGAATTTATGATGATAGCCTTCGGCACAGGTGCAAGTTTTGTTTAAACCATCATCTGAACAAATTGCGTTGGGCACTGTGTCAGAGCACTGGATGTCCTTTTCGCAAGGTTTTCCAAAGGACGCAACTGAAACCATGAAACCATTATTTCATTTTTTCAATTTGTATGCGATTAACAGTACGCATGTATGAATTTACATGAAATGTATATTAAACAGACAACTATTGAATACAACGAAATTGTATTCACTTTTAATATTACTAACAATATAATTCTATATTGTTTGTAATACTACAGGTTTAAAACTTACGTGGCAGACATGTGTCAATTGAGACAGCAACATAATTTTTCTGGCAAGTGCAACGATTTGATTTGCATTCCGTGTTTTCAAGGGGACAATCCTTATTTGTCGTACAGTTAGAATCGATAGCTTTAATAGGAAATATACTAATATTATAAACGTAGTATTTGATAGAAGAAAATTGAAAATAAATATAGGATCGATTTTAAAGAAAATCTTTTCGAATTGCAATTTCTCACCTCCTATCACAATTTTCTCACAAGCTGTTCGTTCAGAATTTTGCTTAGTTCCTTGAGGACAGGTGCAAACATTTTGTGTGCATGTTGGCTTAGCACTCGTCTCATCGACATAACAATCCATTGCGTTTTTACATGTTTCACCGAGTTTCTTCTTCACCCAACAGAACATTTGAGATTCGATAAACTGCGAATTCTCGTTGCAAACACATTTGTCCTCTGAACAAATTGCATCCGGCCCAAAAATGTAGCATTGGTTATCAAAGCGACAAGAAAACATGTACTTCATAGTTGCTGTAATATGTTCGAAAAATTATTTTTATTAATAATTTGGTTTCTAAACAAAGCAATATCATTTGTATGTTACTGCAGCTGCATATTGCATACCTTTTAAGCACTCTTTATTATCGTAAGAAGCAACTCGTTGTGGTTCACAATTCCATACACCGTTTTCACATACCGAAAACTCAATCTCAGGTTTATCGTTAACATCGCATGGTTCTCCAAGCTCTGGAAAAATATTTATGTCGTTTATATTAATAAATGCAAATTTTATTAATATTAATATGAGTACTGATACGAAGCAACGAGGAGGAACAATTATTTTTAATTTACCTGGGACACACTCTTCTGTACTGTTATTCTTATTGAAAAAGTACGCACGTTTGCAAACACATGTTTTCAGAGGACCACATATGGCATTTTTCAAATCCTTGCAATCTGTGTCTACTTTACAAACTTTGTCAATGGTAAATACTATTGGAAAAAAATATAATTTTTACTTTATATAGCTGGAAAAAATTTCTTAAACCTTTTCTAACTATAAGGTTTAATAATTAAATACCATATTACAAACCTGATTTATCTGTAGAGTTCTCGTGAACAACGTTATTGTCTTCTAAAAATTGTAATGTAGTATTTCCTGCACTTGGAAGAGTGCACTTAAAATCATCACAGTGTGCAGTACTGTTAAATGTGCAATCGTTGTTTATCACGCATTTATCACCAACTTCTGTACAATACAAAAATTTAAAAATATTATTGTTACTGGCAATAGCGAAAATATTAATTTCTTAGTCAGAAATGATCTTAACTCCTCTTTGAAAGTCATATTGTCCTGTTTTCGGAAAGAAGTTCAACTTACTGTTTCCTTCTGGACGACACGTTCTGTATTCTCGTTGATAAAATCCAAGTGCGCATGCACAAATTCCATTTTGACAAATTGATGCCCCGAAAACTGAATTCACGTAACAATCAGAGTCCTTGAGACATGTTGCATGTAATCCTGCGAAAAGGAAAATCTCTTCGTGAAAAATCTGGCAAAAAAATATTATTTACGAAATTGTTTAACGCTCGAAATACCTCTATACAAATTACATTTTCCATGCAAATAGTAATATCTTTTAGCACACACACAGACATTATTTTCACAAATTCCACCACTGTATAAATGTCTAGAGCACTGTACTGATTCAGTGCAATTATCGCCGTAAGTAGTAGCCACTGTTAATATTCCAGAAATGGATTTCATGTATCAATTACCATAGTCAAATTTGATTCGATTAATTTGATCTTTCATTAAATGATCATATTTAAACGAATATTGTTTTGTATCCTACCTTTAATGCACGACGTTAAACTTCCATTGAAATCATATCCTCCTTGACACTGACATACGTTCTTGACACAACTACTATTACTTACGGTGCAATCAAAATTAGTTTCGCATTTCCAAATATCCATGGATTCTGTTTGAATAGCAACGTTTCCCTCTGACAATTTCGTATTAAACGCAGATCCTAATGTTTATAAAAATTACTTTATATTGTACGAAGAGAGATGAAAATATATATGTAAATATTCACATACCTTTGGTAAAGGAACACTGCGTGATAAATAAGAAACAAAGTATGATATTTTGTGTTCGGGACATGTTTGCCACGAAAGATTCTAATTGATGTAGACAAACTTGTGAAGTGATGCTCATCTACGATTTTTATCAAGCGGCCCATATCTGATAGCAAATGAACACCTGCATCGCTATCAATGTATCTATCAATATATCAGAAAAAAGGAATGTTGTCGGAATCTTACAGTTTTTTGTATATCGAACTGTCGAAAATAAAAAATTGCTCCATAAACAATAATTAATGTGTGCAACAAATAATGAGGAAAAATAAATCGTGGATATAGAAAAAGTAAAAAAAGTTCAGCATGTACCGTGTAAATTTAAATCAAAGAATATTTATTGTGCATAAGTTCTCTCCTGAACCTCTATTTAGTTACTGCACGCATATTTTTAATTACGTATAGCACTCATAAAGCTTACCATTCTATGACAAAATCATGTCACAGAATAATTAATACATCATTTACAAAGCTGCGCATTGACCTTGAACTTATTTATGCTAATATATAACGATTTACACCAGAGTTAGTGTGATAACGTTTCTATATGTTGGCTAATAGGTAATTACAATTGGTTGGTCGGCGATTACGAAGTGGTGAAGTAGGTCAGTCTTACCATGTATTTGAAAGAGATGCTTATCAAATAACGCACAGAACCCTTACAACGTTTTATGATGTGCTATAAATTGATTACCTTCACAGGGAAGTAAGTGGGGTATTTGCATTTTGCGTCAGACCAACTGTGGAGAGAATTTGATTAAATAAAACGTGGTTTGTAATTTGACGGTGATTTGATTAAATATTAGGATCTATTTAAAAGATCGCGATGAACGTCATCCAACTATAACACACTGATTTCGATGAAATTTGGTATAGAGGTAGAGAATTAAAAAATATTATACAAGTATTTTATTATTTCGACTGATGATATTTATGTTCTAGTGTCCGTATCAGACATGGGATCCGCCAACAAGTATGTCTCACAGGAGAGACTTCTGATCCGGAGCGTACCATAATAGACAGATGCGTGTTGCCACGCAAGTCAGTGGTCAGTGGTCAGTGGTCAGCTGTGGTCATCCCCGGCCATCCTTAGTTCAACGTTGGTCAGGATCTCCTCATCCCTCGAAGATTCCGGGCAGAGTGAACGATTGCATACTTGTCAAAAGAGGAGGGCATTTAGAGACAGAGTAACAGATCGTCAGTTCATCTGAATGACCGCTGAATAAATCGAAGCAAGAATTCGTAAAATATTAATATTACAACACAAAATTATATTTTCGATCATTGTTTAAACAAATATCGTTAATGATTAATTTAACTATCGTCAGAAATTAATTTTGAGTTATTGCAGTTAATGTATATAAATGGATATTGGCAGGCACAAGGAAAACTATGAAATCTTTTAATTTACCCTAATAGCTGTTCATGTGATGCAATTTAAGTACATTTTTATTATTTATACCTCACTTTATATGACATTTCCAAATTTCTTGTTCTTTAGTGGCATTTCCATTACTTCCAAACAGCAGGATGAATTAACTACACGCTGACCTTATACTGTTAATTCTGGAAGACACGCAATATTAGACTCTGATGATTCGATTACGAGTGTGCATAAATGATCGACTAACCAACTATCGCATTCATGAAGACGTAACTATTCTATTCGTAAAACACATGTTTAATGAACCGTATCATGAATATTCATGACCCATTCTTAATAATTGTCTATTAAAAATAGTATCAAATATTTCTTTTAAAAGTAGTGCCAACTGTTACGAAATCTTCGTGATATGTCAACAGCTTTGCCCAAATTGCTGCTTGAAGATGGTTCGACACGCTTAGCGTGCAGAAACACGTACTCTAACACACTTGATCCATGTAATCACACGACAACCGAAGGAACAAGTCTTCAAGTCAAAAGCTGTTTATTTTTCAGTGGTAACATATGTTCGAGTGGTTTATTGCCGTAAGAAAAACTATTTATACCTTCGGTGACGACATCACTTTGCAACAGAATCTCCTTCGGAGAATCCAGAATCACTTAATAATTGTTCAACTTTTTCTTGAATGAATCGCTCCGTAATTAGATTAATAACCCTAGACGGTAAGCTGGATATTAAGTAGAGGCTGATTTTCGAGTGGATATGGGAGCTATATGACCGTTAAGGTTACGTGACTTGTGCAAAACGAAACACAGGTTATCGTGAACAATTTCCCTCGAGACAGTGATCGACTTGTGATTTTTCACACATTCATCACAGTTTTTGTATATTGTATCAAGAGTTTAAATATATTTTTACTAAAATTATCATTAAATTAAATATTAAACGCGAGTAATATATCAACTAGCTTCATAATCCGAAACGAAACATAGACTTTGAACAAAGCATTTGTTTGTTTGTAGTACATAACAACAAAAGGTCAGACTCCAACTTATCTTTGTTGAATATTTCTAGACATTTATCACAAAAAATTTCCTTTCGGAGAAAGTAGTAAATATATTTGCAATATTGGAAATGGCACACTACAATATTCCATATTTGTTAAATAAATGGGAATGCAGTAAAACTACTTTTCTATAACGTAAACTATGTCATATTTGTACATTATGAAAATCCTTGACGTTGAGCGTAAAAAGTGATCGATTAGGCGTGGAATGACCCATATACTCAAGTATTCTTTTAGTTATACTTAGGAACAGGTAACGATTGAAGAAACCGCCTACACTATATGTATAGTTTTCCTGGGAAACGAGTACAGCAGTTAGAATAATTCCAACACGCATTTTGGAAGGGTAACGTCGTTCCCGAACCACTTCTTTTCCATGAAAGTAATAAAAATAGTAGTTCTAAACTCGGTAGTTTTCTAAAGAAAATAACTCCGTTTCGTGTTAGGCGAAGGCTTTTATTACTCCTTGTGAAACGTTCGAATGCGTAAGTTCGTGAGTCCCACGAGAGCATTTTTAGCGAATTTGTCAATTTGCAAAATAAAAGAAAATTGCGTGAATATTTTCATTATTTTAGAGACTCTAAGGTACACTAATAAAATGCCTTCTTTATAAATTTATAAAAAAAAGTGGAAATTGTTGTAATTGCTAGTAGTAAACAACGCTATTTATTATCTTACATTATTCCCAATAAATTAAAGTAATATCTACATGTTCATTTACAATAGTTTTTTAATAACTATAATATCGACTAGATATGGAAAATTGTTATCTAATAGACTCGGATGAGAACTATTGGAGAAGATTTATATGTATAAGGGAAGGTTAAAGTATGTCTGAACAAATGTAACTTGGGATGGTTTATTTCAATGTAAGATTGCTATACATCTCTTAGGCCACATCCTGCGATCGAAACTTGAAGGAATCAAAGCATACTCCGATTCTTCGGCGGCGTGTAGGCCAACCACGTTTTAATGTAGGGTGCTACTTCGGTAGATGGTGGTGGCAGCACATGGGAGTCGGAAGTGGGGGGTGGGGTTACTTTAAAGGCTTAAAAGGCCTTCCAACGTCCTTGTAACACGCAGTTCTCGAATAGAGCGTAAAAGCAAACAGTTTGAGGAACAACTACCCCGAAAGTGCGACGAAACCCTTGCCTAAATATTTTTTTTTATTATCACTGATAACTGCAACAGTAACAGTAACTTAGATATCAGTGTATATCGAAACAGTTGAAGAAGATCCTGTGAAATCCTTGAATTTGTTCTGGTAACAGATTTTCAAAGAAAGAGGAAGTGCCTTCTGTCTTCAATTACGTAGTAATTTTACAAGCTTCTTAATCGAGTGGTTAGTGTACAGTTTGAGTGGCATATCTTTGAAAGGTCAGTGCAACAAGTAAACTCATAAGAAATGAAAAAGGGAAGAAGCTCACACATACTTGCGACGTTCCTTTTACTGGTGTATTTTGTATCGCCATCCTCCACTTGGGCGCTCACCACCTTTGGCAAAACTAATCCACAGAATCAAAATCAAAACCCACCACCACCCCCTACGCCAGGTTTGTTACGCTTAGTTTGATCAAATTTGTTAATTAGAATAAAATTTCTTTCAATGCAAGCAATGAATTTCTTCATACATTTATTTATTGGAACATATATATATATATATATATATATATATATATAATAATAAAATAAAAATAAAATTTAAAAAAATACTGATAAATATGAAAAAAGCAAAAATCATTATTTACGCATTCTAAAAGTGTACGAAATACTGCTGGTCGTCAACGGAAACTCTCCAACTTCACCGTCGCTCGGTTGTTAATTTTAGATACTTCGCAAAAACCAAAGAAAAAAATAGCTTCGAAAATAATATTGACTTTGGGCAACCTACGAAGATAGCAGAAAGCTCTCTACTCTTTGTGATGGAACCCGTTTAACTCTGTCCTGTATTTCTGGGAACAGTAAAGTTTAAGAAAAATATATGCATAATGTAAAAAAACATTACAACAAATATGAAATAGAAATTTCTTATATAAAAAATACTATAACAAAGTACTGATTTTTAATATAAATTTGTTGTGTGAATAAACACGTACAGCTACGTTAACTATTCGTCCAAATTGTATTAAATTAGATTGATGTGATTTTTAATTACAGTTGGGAAGGCTCGCGAATGCAAATTAGAGTCTGATTGCGCTGGTATACAAAACACAACATGTGTGTCAGACCCTCGAGATGGAAAAACTCGTTGCTTGTGCGGCGATTATTCTGCACCTCAAAATGGCGCGTGCACCAACAAATTCAAAGGTAATTCAATTTTTTAAAATAGATAATCGCGTTTCTTTTAAATTCTTTTTCGAAACGCATTGGGTGTCGAAACATACCAGTAAGCATTTCAGTAAACAGTTTTATTTAGAAACATTTCGCTTCAGTTTTAAAGAGAAAACAACGACAAGGAAGACTTTCGTAAAAAAAAATTGAATGCCGTAAGGCACAAGCAACTAACATTTGCATATACTCACGTGTTTGCTTGCAATATGTGAACGTATGACGGTGTTGGAACTTGGTCTATGATTATCTATGCAAATTGGAAAGCTTTAAGGGTATCGTTGCGGCTTGCCATATACATAGCACCCCTTTCCTCGTATTTTGAAGTATACACAAGCTTAGAAAACGAATATGTCTTAAATAAATATTGTATATAGATCGTTTAAAGACTAGTGTCAACGTATAAATAATAATGTGGATAATTTTAATAGTAATAAGTTCAATGTATAACGTGAAACCTTGATACAAATAATTCGAGAATGTAATAGTATCATTTGATTACAAGAAAATCTTAAACAGTATTTCTTGTATTAAGACTATTCAAGTTTAACCAATTCTGCGCAAAATTATACATATATTGTCGCATAGGTGAAAATTGATCGACCGCTAAAAGTCATGTCGAGATCAGATTTGCGTGAAAGTGCGTGTCTGAGTGAAATTAAAACGCACCGAACTTCAGCGAGAATTAGGCACATTTGGCATACAGTGACTTTTTGTATTTATTACACGACTTAAAGAAATTTCTGACGTAAGAATGCTCTGTTGTATTCAGGTTGAAGGCTAAGGTGACCTTTTACAGAAAAAAACTGTTGATTTCTCCCTTTAGGAAAATCTATCATTCACCCCATTCATGACTGATTGTAGCGTTGAAAATGTTTTATAATTAATTAATGCATTCATAATAACCAGGCTGTTCATTTTTAGCATTGCGTACTCTATGCAACGACGATTCTGAATGCGTAGATGGTGCTAGTTGCACACTACTCGCCAATAGCACGTCTGGAAAACGTTGTTATTGTCGAGATGGATATTACGAAGAAAGTCCTTTACTTTGTAATGGTGTGTATCTTCTAAAAAGGAAGTCGACTTATTATTTCTATGTTATAAAATTATGATTCTATTTTTTTATATTTAACTAGTATTACTCAAGCCTTACAACAATGAATGTTGTGTATTCTTTTCCACAGGAAGTGCAGCCATCTTTACATTTCATACGACAATTCTATTAGCAATTCTAAGTCTCATAAAGGGAAACGTTAGTTTCTTAAATACGTTATAAAATTTCCATATATTAATGAGAAAAATATTATGAAATATTAATTTACTTGAAATTATATATATATATATATATACATATATTGTATATATATAGACATACATGCTAATTCTTTCAAAATATCAATCGACTAAAACTACGATACTGTATTTATCGATAAACGTGGCGAAATTAATACGATCACACAAAGCCATATACTTTTTAGGTAATATTTTATGTGCTTATCTTTCGCCTCAATTAATCATTCTATCCAATTAAGTATACTTTCTATTGGAATTCGGCATGTATATTTAATATTTTAACATTTCAATAAAAATTGAAAATATTTAAATGAAGAAACGAAAATTCTTGCACGAATTAGCCAAATATAAAATTGCGAACTTAAAATTTCACCAGTGATCGTACTGATTAGGCCTCGTCAGTAAAAACTTGTTACTCTTAAACAACAATATTGTACTAACAATACGAGTAACTGTAACAACATGAGATTATGCTTATTCAGCGCAACTAACCGTACACTATTAACATACGTAGGAAGTATACGTGGAAAGTATAACATTATTTATAACTAAAATCATAATGTTGTATCATAGATGAATATTTTACTCGTGAACAATTTCCTCTTAAAATATTATAGCGAGTTTTATGTGAATTTTAACACAATTTCAATTCATACAATCTATCGTTATTTAGTACAATTATACAAATTTACTCTCAATATTTAAATTTTTATACAGATATATGTAGTTATTACACTATATGTAGAATGAGGTCATATGACAACTTCAAATAAATATTGTGGTTATATACAAATATAATTTAGTTTTGCATTAGTTTCAATGAAAGAATGAATATTTGTATAGAATTATCTGTTTGTTAAATTATTCGGATTAGTGTTTAAGTATGCATATGTTTACCTTATTTCAACAATAAGAAATTCCATAGGATGAGACACAAGTATCATTTACAAAAAAAGAAACAAATTATGTATATTAGGTGACCAAAGGTATCATAGCGAAAAGTAGAAGATATTTTTCTTAATCCAACAATACTGATTACGATATATAGTAATAAATTATTAAATCCTTTGACAGGAAATATGTACGTGTAAACGCGATGGTGTCTCAAGAAATACTTTGTTTTTAATTATATGTTACATATATTATAAATTATAATTATTAAACATATATACATGCAACGTTCTTATATGCCAATGACTCAATTATCAACATGACTGTATAAAACAAGATATGTAATAATTATATAGAAATAATTTACACTAATTCGAAAATCTATCAGCACACGAAGCCGCAGGAGCGCTTATTTTTAGCTATAATGCATTTTATAACGTTTGTAACTCGATAACAGTACAATAGTAAAGTGTATAATTTATCTCCACTATACAAACTTGTTACTGATACAAACAATTTCTGCACAATTAAATTAGAATTCCTTTTGGATACTGTTGCGTTTTGAAAAATCATGTTCATAAATTATTTATAACGGTAGTTTCGTTTATTTTTTTCTACAAAAGTAATTTGATTATTTTAGACAAACAAAATGCAATAAATAAATTAAACTCGCTGCAATGGCTTTTCTAAAATATTTTATTTAGCGCTATAATCCGCGCAGAGTGTTTTTCGGGGAGCGCCAAATAGGTGTGCACTTCCATAAGTAGGAAACAATTAGACTTGGTAGTAAACAAAATATTATGCAATTAATTCTTTTATTTGTTATTTCTTTTGGAAGATCAATTGTGTTACAGCGTTTCCGGTTTGTCCTCCAAACTGGAATGTATCAGAGGGCAGCGTGTGTAATACATCAAAATCTGAAACATGTATTTTAATAATATTGTGGAATATAATCATATGAAACTGTTGGAAATTGGGAAACTCTGAAAACAATAAAATAACATACGATTTTGAAAATGTTTCTTTAATTCCTCTTTGGTCCAATTGCAAGATGTAAGAACTAAATAACCATCGGGCAACAGAATTTTATACACATTTTCTATGTACTTCTGCCTTTTGATTGCAGGATCTTGAGGATGCAAACTGATAGCATCATATGTTCCTTTATCATGTACTACTTTAAAATCAGTTGGTAAATCACATACTTCAGAATCAAGTATATCATAAACTTTCAAGTCTATATGTGATAGATTTTTTTCCTTGAGTATTTCATATGCTAAATCAATTGCCTTCTGCGAATAATCTACACCCATTAGTTTATCAAACTCTTTTGATAGTTCCACTAATGTCATTCCATTCCCACACCCTATATCAATTATTTTATCCTCTTTTTTATTAAGCTTCAGATGGTTAATAATCCAGCTGAAATATAAGGAGTACTAAAAACTACATAAATAGCGTTTATTTATTTGTTTTATAAATAACTGACCTTATAACTTTCAGTGAATTATTTCTACCAAACCATATCTCCCCTACATCCCCATGATCCTTAAAATTATCAAGTTCTTCAGAGTAAACTCTTTCCCAACTATAAGAAGCATTTGTAGAACGTGATGTTCACAAATTGTTTTGCAATTAAGCACATATACAGTAAGTGTTACTTACTAATCGAGAGTACCTAAATCTGATGGATCCAGTTCTTCGATATTCTCATCTGTCATGATTATACGTCAATTTTTAAGCCTATATTACAACCACGTTATGAGGAACTTCTTCAACAAGTAAATATAACCTTACTTCGAAATGTTTACGCAGTTTTAAATGCCCACATGGCTACATGTTCCCATTGTTATTGCTTAGATGCCGCCACAAATCAGAGACCATTAGTGGCGCAATCGGTGGGAAAACGATTCAATTGCATATTGTTAACATTTTGCATATAAAGAATGGACCTTGGTTCTCGTGGAAGACAGTATAGATCATTAGCAACATTCAAGAACCGAAATTTGTAAATAATC